>NC_060138.1:531242948-531552290 GCF_021461385.2 Schistocerca piceifrons
AAACAACCTTTACATAGCTGTATTTGTCTTTTCAAGAGCTTTTGAATGCCATTAAAACCTAGGAGTATTAACAATACAACAAAGTTATGTGTCTCTGCATACTATCTTCTGGCAAAAACTCATTTTGTGTGTGTGTGTGTGTGTGTGTGTGTGTGTGTGTGTGTGTGTGTGTGGAGAGAAGTGAGTGAATTCCATGTGATTTGTTGTTGAATGGTATGAAGAGATATGAAGATACATCTTCTGCTCTCTCCAGGAGGTCCTGGTGGAGGTAGCTACCAGTAGATATACCTTCTTTTGTAACAGTATATTTTGGATTACTGGAAAGAGTGCTTGTACAGTACAGTTTTTGTTTGTGTTGTGGGGTAAATACAGGAAAGGAAAGATTGGAAGCAGGTAACCTCGTACAGCCCTCCTCTTGAAGAACCTTACACTTAATGTCCATGTCTGATGGACATATTACCGTAACAATTGTTCTGTAGTCTCATGACATGGGCAGTGATGGAGAGCTGTGAATTTTAATTCAGACAGTTGGCAAACTTTTTAAAAATGTCAGGAAATTTTATAATCCATTTTTAAGAGTTTTGTATTGTCCACAATTGTTTCCTGTCATTGAAGGCCTAATTTGAGAGGTATCAAGAACTACTAGCTTTAAAATTCCCATATGTAACTGTACCACATTGTGTTAGATACTGATACTGATGCAGACCATTCCATGTATCAGAACACAGTTGAAATCACACTAGGTCGTCTTTGACAGGATCTCACTACACTTGAGATAAGTTTGTTGAGTCTTTCTGCTTTCAAATACTTGAGTGTGTCATGTCCAAGAAATATGCAAGAAGTCTAAATCTGGAAAATCAAAGCAGGTTAGTGTAGTCTTGTTGCCATTTAATAGTGTGATGGTGCACACACAACTGTGGAGATACCCTCTCATTCATTTATCCCAATGTTGTTTTTAAACAAAGTGTGTTTGTCGCAATCACTTTTGTGTGAGTGCTGCATAGGTAAAATGTAAGATATGCTTATTGGTCTGCACTATGTATCTTATTGCTAAGTTCCAACAAAATGTCTGACAGTGTCTTATATCAATTGAAGAAATAGTCTTTCTGGAAAAATTAGTCTTTGAAATAATCCTGATATACCTTCAGAATATAGGCTTTATATCTGCCCCCAAAGTGTGTGGTACTTGGACTGTTGCATGTTTTATGTTAGGTACAGATTTTGTTGTGGTCATAAAGTTCAATCCCAGAATATGCACAGTAAGCTCCCACTATAAAGACATGTATTGTTTCTTTGTTTCGGTGTCATAAGACAACCACTATGTACCAAAATATGTTTATTTCACTTTAATGAATAACAACTATACTTCACAAGACCTATAGCATAATAAAATTCATAGATCTGTCATTCAAACTCATAAATCTTAATTTAATAGAGAAAAGTATTTCTAGCTTGCAGTGAAATAGGCTACAGATATTTGTGGTGACATTTCCTGCTTTAACATGCTGTCACTCTCCTACTCATTGACTAATACTCAGTAATGTCTTTCATTATAGTTTGTGGAAAGGTTGTTCACATCACTTTTAGTTGGAGAAATGTACAATATGAACACCCTTCCCCTTCCTTCACAGACTATGGAACTTCACATTTGGAGTGATTGCATGCCTCGACAGTACAGATTTCCTGGGAACATGCTACTCTACTGTTTCATTTTATGATGATGCCATTTTCTGAGGTAAAATATTCCAGAAGTAAAACAGTCCCCCTAATTGGATATCCAGGTCAGGATTATTCAGGAGGAAGTTGTCATAAGAAAAAAAATCAAGTATTGTGTTCTATTGATCGGAAAGTGACAATTCTGTTATGAGTATAAGATACAGAAAAAATCTAGGTATCAATTCGATGTTTAGTATGAGCCAGCATTCCAATTTCTTGTATATTAATCCAACACTATTTTTGTCCTCCTCTCCTCTGTATATTACCTTTGTTCAAAATCTTTTTTTTCTCTAAACTTCGCATAGTCCTAAAACATTAATGTGTGGGGCTTCATTTCTCTTATCTAATTTTCCAGTTTTATCCATCTGTACATCATTCTTAAATGCCACAATCCTAGTCTCAATCCAGATAAAAAAAAAAAAACACTCCGTCTTCAGGCCACGAGTGGCCTACCGGGACCATCCGACTGCCATGTCATCCTCAGAGGAGGATGCGGATAGGAGGGGCGTGGGTTCAGCACACCGCTCTCCCGCTCGTTATGATGGTATTCTTGATCGAAACCGCTACTATTCAGTCGAGTAGCTCCTCAATTGGCATCACGAGACTGAGTGCACCCCGAAAAATGGGAACAGCGCATGGCGGCTGGATGGTCACCCATCCAAGTGCCAGCCACGCCCAACAGCGCTTAACTTCACTGATCTCATGGGAACCAGTGTATCCACTGCAGCAGGGCCGTTGCACCTCAATCCAGATACTCTCTTTTATTTCTCTCATTATTTTCTAAGACATGACACTGTACTCCTGAAAAAGTACCCACTTACAGGTAGGGAGTATGTTTATAATTGTAGTATTAGTCTTCTCAGAACCTGCCCTGCTTATGAGATTCCTCTAGGGAGAAAAAGGATTCCAGCAGGCTCTTCAACACAGTTGTTACCTATTGCCTTCCACACCATATGCTGTTGATCTTGGTAAGTCCATGTGCCCTTAGAAATGATCACCGCACATCATTGGCTGCTAGTACAATATTTGCACAGGTTTTGTCACCCCATCTCTCTACTACATGGATATGGTATAAGAATTTTCCCTTCTTTGAATCTAGGACTGTTCCATCATTTTGTACACACTCTAGAACTTCTCGGTGACACTACAGTCAGCTGTTTTTGCACCGTGTGCAGCAGATTCAAGATTAAAAACTCCGCCCTTGGCGTAGTCATTGACATCTGTGTGGTCTGGTTGCCCTGACTTACACACAAGCTAATGACATACACTAACAATCAGTAGCTGATTTTGACTAGAAAGTCACTCGTGTCAAACAGGCTTAGAAATGAGTTAGTGGGTAGTCTTCAACGGAGTGAGCTACTCAGCTGTGATCTACTGGACATAGGTGACAGTATGAAGGCGTAAACTTAAAACTGCCTTGTGCCTGTGGAACTAGGCTGTGTCTCATTGCCTCATGCATAGTTGTCACTGTGCGGCACCAATGACAGCTGGATGGACTGTGGAGGTCAGCAGTTTCCTTGGAGTCGACTGCTGGCAGCACTCAGGCTTGCTGTTGTGGTTGATGTTGCCCTTTGCAGAAAGGTGAGTGACTTCCAGCATGGACAAGTTTATTGAGAAGGAACTTTCTGAACCTAAGAAGAGAGCTAAGGCAGACGAAATAAAATAGTTGGCAGGCTGCTGTAATGAGAATACCACAACTTGAGTAGAAAATGAGCCACTGAAGTTAGAACTATAGAAAATTACGCCACTTTAATGCCTAGGCATGGGCAGTGTAGTTGAGAAACAAATGAATAATGCCAGCAAAATTAATATAACAAGTAAAAAATGAGCAATACTTTTTTTTCTTGTAGTGTAAAATCAGTGATGATGTGAAATGGTGCAACAGATACTAACTGCTGTCGTCAGTTGTCACCCCAAAAAAAGGCAAAATCTGCCTAACACAGACACACGAAACTAAAAATATAGTTACTGGGAATAGCTTCAATAGATAACACTGCAAATTAACTAAACTGCAGCACCCCTTAACTTTTGATCTTCCCAATGAGAGAAATCGTCTCAAAATAATGTAGAAATGGCATTCATAAAGTTTTACTTATCTCCATTCTGAAATTAAGTATGCAGTTAATTTGCAGCACATGCTTGTACTACATGTACATAATGAAATCCCCCACAACAAATTGCTGTAGCACACCGCTGGAGGGTCGAAAGCAAAATGAACAGCCCACTGACAAAGTGCAATAAAATAAAAACTGGCCAGGTACTAGTAAGACTCACGCACTGTGGCTTCTGTACAAACTTGGGTGTTCATTTTAAGTAAAGACATTGAAATATCTTGGAAACTACACATCAGATCAAAAAAAGTTATAATTGCAATTTCTGTGTCTCAGAGGGGGACATCCAATGGTTCCACACACTACCCGCCACCCCACCCCATGCTTGGGTGGTGAGCAGCTGTGAAATCTTCAATGGCAATCCCCATTTTTTATTGCAAATTACTATTCTACGGCAGAACCTGCATACATTTTGTCTTCGTCACAGAAGGTGGGAAATGGGTGCACAATCATAATTTACAACATGCTACTCAATGGGCCTTGAAACTCGAATAGCACATGGGACCCCACCTCCAGGCCAGTATTTTATAACTTCTAATAGGGAACCTCATTTGCAACATTGTATTCCTGCAACATATTGTACATGGGACTAGATGCACCGCTGTGGCCGTGTAGCCAACTACAGCACAGATAGTACACTGCAAATAGTGGCTCTAAACATTGCAATACTTGTGCAGTGTTTATTTCATGCACAAATACCTATAATCTGAAGAGCCAACGTGCAAGTGAATGTAGAATTTTGCAACCACAGAAGGAAACATTTAAATTATCCTGATTTACAGTGCTCTCGTTCGTTCTTTTACAAGGTTGTGGACGCCTTTATGTCTGATGGCAGCGCACAGACGTAAAAGGAAATGAAGCAAACATGTTACAGGAGAAGCTAATGAAATAGCTGTACTAGATGTAAGGCACCACAACCCACGGGTAAGCGCACAGCAATTGCACTGCAATTTCAGTATGTCTACAGGTAGTATTGTCACAATGCTGCATCGTTGTAAGTACCACCCATACCGCATGTCACTACTTCAAGAACTTCATGATGCCAATTTCCATAACCAGGTAGTGCTTTGTGAAAGAGCACATTAACAATCACAAATTATCCTGAGGTTCTTCGCCAAGGTAGTGTTTTCTAATGAGTACATTCACAAACATGGCAGTGTTAATGTCAATTCACAATGGTCGTCATGTTGCATCCCATCTCGTCCCATCAAAACTTTCTACAATGCATTTCAAATGGTGGCATCCACAACACTGGCTGTCCTGTCTCATCATGTCATGGCACCATCAAGGTTTCTCGGCAAGAAAGTTTTGACATCTGACGTCATCCATCTGTTGTTGATCACGATTCCCAAGCTCATTTCCTCCCAATATACAGCCATTCACAAATCTCCATGTTTCATTTCGTTGTGGCTTTAGTGTTTAATTTCTTATTTCTTTTGTTAAAATGTGTAATAAATGATGGAAGATTAATTGAAGCAGTGAAGCAGCAGTCTGAATTGTATGATGTGAACATACTAAATTACTTGTCCTCTAACACATTTATAAAGTGGATTTTTATACATACCATTATGGTAGTTAATATTTTACAACGAAATGCATGAAGTTTACCTGCAACTTGAGGTGAAAAAAGTACTGTGGGTAGAATCAGATTGATTAGTAGGTGGAATTTATTGTATTGTATTAATTGATCCAAGTAATCGTAATGGTGTACAATTTGCACATATGGAATTGGACAAGTCAGCAAACATTTTTAAAAGTAATCAATTTTTACAATTTTAATCATTTCATGAAAATATGTTCAATGTAACGAAAAGGTAATAGACATCACAAGGTACTTCCATTTTTAGGTGGGTTGTAACTTCTTTTTGTTATATGATAAAATGCAATGGAACATAGTGAGAAAAAATTTGAATAAATACAGTCCAGTATATTATCTACTTGAAGGTAACATGCACTATAATCAGGCCTAAGTGATCAGTTATTAATAAATTACGAGGGTTGCCCAGTAAATAATGCCCCATATTTTTTTTCTCCGAAATAAAAAATATTAGAAATGTGACACTTTAGGTGCGAGTTATTTGAAGTTTCCCGCGTGTGTACGCAAAGTTTCAATTTCCTCCGACAGAGAGCGGTGGTGTAGGAATGTTCTAAAATGGCGTCTGCAGGTGACATCCGTCATAAACAACGTGCAGTGATTGAATTTCTCGTAGCAGAGGAAGAAACCGTGGACAATATTCATAAACGCTTGTGCAAAGTCTACGGAACATCTGCAGTCGATAGGAGTACTGTTGGTCGCTGGGCACAGAGGGTGAAAGCATCAGAGGGCGGTGCTGCGGAGCTCCGAGATTTGCCGCGGTCGGGAAGGCCTCCCACGGCTGTCACGCCTGACATTTTGCAGCGGGCTGATGTTCTCATTCGACGGGATCGACGCATTACGACTCGACAGAGGCTTATGTCAAAACATTAGACAAACTTAAGCAGCGCTTCCGGCGCCTTGGGCGTCATGTTAACCCACAGGATGTTTTGATTCAGCATGATAACGCTCGTCCTCACACAAGTTTGAGGACTTGTGAACACATCGCGAAACTGGGTTGGATAGTGTTACCCCATACACCCTACAGCCCCGATTTGGCTCCTTCAGACTTTCACTTGTTTGGGCCAATGAAGAATTTCATTCGTGGAAGACGTTTTGCCGATGACGAAGAAGTGATTCACGAAGTGACAACCTGGCTCCGTAGGCAGAGTACAGATTTTTACCGGCAGGGAATACACGCTCTTGTGTCTCGCTGGAAAAAGGCCGTCGAACTTGAAGGAGATTATGTGGAAAAATAAAGCAAGTAGACAAAACATCAGTCTTTCACATATGTAAATTTGATTGTTGTGGAATAAATACTTCTGGAGAAAAATAATATGGGGCATTATTTACTGGGCAACCCTCGTAGTTATCATTTCATACCTTTTTCAAAAAAAATCATTTACTGTGTAAAGTTTTGCCCCAAAAGATTTTTTTTAATGTACATGTGTAAACTTGATTTTTTTTAATTTGTTTATTTTTTTTATTTATTATTTTTTTCCCCCGACTGCTGAGTTGTTATATATCTGAATCCCAACATGTTGGACACTTTTTTGGTAACAAGTTTTTCTGGTCTTAATCATATGTAGGTCAGACTGCTGTCTTCTTTCATAACTACGAATGTGTTCATTTAATATTAATGGGCTGTCTTTGCTTAATAGGTAGGTTTTAACAAGTGATATAATACTATAAATGTAAACAGATGGTAGTGACATGATGCCAAGTTTCTTGAAATGTCGCCTGCATGATTCATTACATCCATCTCAGATGACATATTATGTGTATTGTCTTAAAGAAGAAAAGAAAGGAAAAAGGAGGGGGGGGGGTATCTCTGTTGCAGTGTGAGTTCTCCCAGAATATGATTCCATACTGTAGTATGGATTGAAAGTAAAAATAATATATTTGTGTAAGGACTTATTTGGTGACTGATTTGCTGAATATAACAAACTGTTGACAGAGTATTTAAGATATAAGTGAAATGACTGTTCCATTTAAGATTTTCTCCAAGCCATATACCAAGAAACTTAATGGAGTTCACAGTGGATAGCTCTTGGTTGTTTAGGAATAAGACAGATATTTCTCATTTTTGAGATGAGAGGCTGAAACTTATGTATGTTGTTTTTTGCACATTTATGATGAGATTGTTCTCGTTGAACCATTCACTCAGTGATGACATAAGTGGTGTAATCTTTTGATCATGGCCAGATTTGTCTGTGCCTGTTACCAGCATACGTTTGCCATCTGCAAATGGTGTAGTATTCCCTGAAGTAAGGTTTTTGTTTATGTCATCAATATATAGCAGAAACAGTATGACCCCCAGAATTGAGCCTTGTGGTGTACTATATTTAGAGGTATTTTCTCAGAGCAGTGCACAGTGCACTGATGAACATGAGTACTCTTTTTTTTCAAATTTCATTTCAACTTTTTACTCTCCATTTGACAGACATTATTCTAACTGTTGGTTTGTGGTTCCTCTCACACCTTTATTAGCTGACTTTCTAAGGAGTATGGTGTGATCAATAATGTCAAAAGCTTTAGACACAAAAAAAATTACCAGTGGTAATTTCTTTATCATGTAATGATTTTAAGGTTCTGTTGAGATATTCATACACTGCTGATGATGTTGTTTTAGCTTTTCTAAATCCATGCTGGTACTCCAGTAGTAAAGAGAATCTGTTAATAAAACATTCTAATCTGGTGTAAAACGATTTCTCAAATATTTTTGAAAATGTGCTGAGCTGTGCTATTGGACTGTAATCAGCTACATCATTTTCTGGTCCATTTTTGTAGAGTGGGTAACTTTAGCAATCTGTAGGGGGTCAGGGAAAAGTCCATTACTAAAGGATGCATCAATTATAAGAGTTAAGGGTTCTACAATGTATTCCCCACAATTCTTTACAATAAAACCTGGTAAGACATCACTGCCACTGGATTATTTATTTTTTAGTCTTTTTATAACAGTGAGCACTTTAGTGTTTGAGGCAATCTGTATATTTCAGGCATTTGTAGCATTTCACATAGGAATGGTCTGTATGAAACCTTCAGACACTGAAGTTGTTAGTTTAAATATGTATTTGCGACAGGCTTATTTATTGTTAATTAGCTATCTCTGTTGTTTGTGAAACCCTTTTGCAGGCCAGATACGGGATGCAAAGAAAACCAATAAATCTTGAAGGGAAAGGTATTGAGGGAGACATAACTATTGCACAAATATTTGCATCAGACTCATGAAACTTAACCTTGACAAACCAATTTTTCACAGGACTTAATGGCAGCTCATAACACTGCATTTCTTTTAGTAATTTTGGATGCAATTTGACATAATAAACAAAAAAAATTGATGCTTCGACTTTCTAAAATGTAAAATGAAGATTCCTCTTCCTCGACTTCATTGTATAGGGTGTGAAATTCCCTTTCTGAACCAAGTAATGATATTTCTCAGATCCACACTCTTTTTTGAGTTGTTTTGCACTTCTGTCTTCCTTTTTTAATATACGAGTGATCCCTGCAAGCTGCAAACGATTTGAGTCCAATAAATGTCATTTTTGTACAAACGTGGACTCAGATATCCGTCTATATAGGCTACCACGCACTTCACACATAAAAAACAGTTGAAAATCATCTTGCGAAGATAGCTGTTCCCTCAAAAAGAATAAAAAAAAAACAGTTGAGAACAACCAAATGAGTTGAGAACATGTGACTTGAATTGACTTGACATGTCATGACATGATGGGCAGCAGCATGAATACACGTTGATGTGATGGTGCTGTGATAGGACGGTGCTGTGATGGCCAGTGTGAATTGGCCTTTAACTGGCATAACAGGCATTATTAGAAGGTAATCAATCCCCATTGATTATGGTAAGTTGACTATCAATATCCTTGGTTGGTTAATGCATGGTATGGCAGCATGGAGAACAGACTCACTGGTTTGTATTTTATCAATGTCATTTTGAATGGACACAAATATTGAACATTTTTGGAACAAGAACTACTGGTACTACCACAGGATGTTGTGCTGGATGTTCGACAACATATGTGGTTTCAACATGACGATTGCCCAACACATTATGCAATTGAAGCACTGGAAGTGTTAGACCATGCTTAATTGGTTGGTAGATTGACAGAAGTGGCCCTATTGATTGGCCCGCTGTGTCACCAGATTTGTCATCACCAGATTTCTTTCTTTGAGGGTATTTAAAAGATAAGGCACACCAGCAAGTGCTGACAGGCTGTGAAGACATGGTCGACTGCATCAGAAAGAACTGTGCTGACATTCTTGCAGATATGCTTTTTTTCTATGTACAGCCATTAGAAAAGGGGATCACTAAATGTTTTGTCTGCAGGTTGTGGTCTAGTGGCTAGCATTGCCGCCTCTGGATCACAGGATCCTGGGTTCGATTCCTGGTTGGGTTGAGGATTTTTTCTGCCCGGGGACTGGGAGTTTGTGTTGTCCTCATCATTTCATCATCATTCATGAATGTGGCGAGATTGGACTGTGTAAAGATTGGGACTTTGTACAGACACTGATAATCACGCAGTTGAGTGCCCCACAAACCAATCATCGTCATCTCTAAGTGTATTGAAGTTGGCAGTACTATGTTTGAATACTTACTCTAATTGTAAAAGCAGAGTAGCATTCATCCCAAGCCACAGGCACCGTGACATGTCAATTAGTCCCTTGTTCAATATTTTGGAGGAACACAATGTTGCAAATGAGGTTTCCAATTAGAAGTTATGAAATACTGGCCTGTCTTATCCTTGCAGTATGCAGGTGGGATCCCACATGCCATTGGATATTCAAGGGCCAGTGAGGAGCATGTCATAAGTTATGATTGCGTGCCAGTTTTATTCCTCCTGTTACAGTGCCATCTGTGGCAAAATAAAGAAAATGCTTCAGACAAAATACATGTAGATTTTGCTGTAGAATTTCAATATGCAGTAAAAAACGGGGTTAACACTGAATATTTCAAAGTTACCCCCTGCTACCTATGGATGGGATGGGGGGGGGGGGGTAAAATAGTATAAGTGTGGTATCATTGGATGTCCCTTTCAATACAAACAAATTGGAATTATAACTATTTTGATATGGTGCATAGTTTTCAAGATATTTCAGTTCCCTCAGTTAAAATGAACGGCCTGTATAACAGGTCATTCATTCTGGGAATTAAGGATGTTGATAATTTTTGCCGATACTGGAAATATATCAGTCTCATGGATTCCAAGACTTTCAAGAATGTTTTAACCTCAAGTTTGAAGTCAGATTGCAAGCAAAAAAGAAATATGCCTATTTTTGTGTTACATGATTACAAATCAACATTTTTCTGATTTTTTTTAGTTTACTTGTCTGTGATACCTTGCTTTTTGCCAAATTTCATGATTTTAGGTCAACAGGAAGTACATGATTGGCTTTGATAAGTGATTTTGTGAGTTTCAAAATATGTGACACAAGTGGCCATATCTTTTGATTGCATTGACTTGGGAGCTTCGCTTTTTTCACGGCCAGTGGACTGTGACCCTTAATATGCAACATAAATTTCAATTTCATAAGTCTATCCATTCCTGAGAAAAAGAGTGTACTGAGTGAGGTGGCACAGTAGTTAGTACACTGGACTTGCATTCCATGTCCAGCCATCCTGATTTAGGTTTTCTGTACTTTCCCTAAATTGCTTCAGGTAAATGCCAGGATGGTTCCTTTGATAGGGCATGGACAACTTACTTCCCCTTCCTTCCCTAAACCAATGGGACTGCTTACCTTGCTGTCTGGTCTCCTCCCCTGAATCAATCAACAAACCAAAAAGGTTTTTGAACAGTCAGATAGATGTGTATAACAAATAATGCCAGAGGTGAAATAAATTACAAGTGACACTCTAGGACTGACCTGGGAGTGTTGTTTGCTAATTTGTTAATTGCATTTGAAAAGTAACAATCAATGCTGATTTGGTGGAAGTGTGCAGCAACAATGACAGGGCATAGGTGGTGCACACACTTCCAGTGTAGTGAAACAAGTCAGAATGAAGCGGCAAACAATATCTTTGTGAAGAACCATGACTCGCTAGAGAAGTGGTAATCAAAGGTGTAGTACTAACGGGTTATGGCAGTAAGGAACAGGCTGTTGCAGGAGCAAACCTGCCAAAATCTCACGATAACATTACAGGAAGCTAACTAAACAAAATGTTGCAGGAAGCTGTTCATGGGGATGTTTCTGCTTTGCAGCAGCATCCCACCTCATTCTACACAGAATGTATTCAGGCATGCTGTTTCTCTGAGCTACCAAATTTTGCTTCAACCCCTGCAGTCTCATGATAAGGCACCCGGTAACTGTTTCCTCTTTTCTCGCATGAAGAAACCATTGGTTGGAAGGCATTTCTGGAATGACAGTGAGATAATTTTCAAGGTGGAATATTTCCTGAGCAACTTAATTGCAGATGTCTACAACCAGTGTCTCCCCCCATGTCAAGTACCATTGGGAATTTGTCACATTGAAGAGTGAAATGTAGAGAAAGACTCACACACATATTAGCAAGTTCCTTAATCACAGCAGTTTTGTCCAAGGTGGAAACTAAAATTTTGGATTATCCTTTGAAATGTCCCTTTTGACATGGAGGCACAGCAGTTTAGAGCGATTGTGTAAGAACGAAACATTGAAGGAGAACTTGAGAAGGATTTTTCTGGCTTGTAGTTTATTCTGAAATTTAAGACTGAACATAAGAAGATAGATCATGGGAAGAGGAAGCAGAGTCCAGTGGGCACACCATGTTCGAGAAGAGGAAGAGTGTGTAATGCAAATCTAAACTACTACCCAACACATCAGATACATCATACTAGATGTGCGTGCACTGAGATCGAGGAAAGTCATTCACTACTAAGCCTAAATGATAACATGTGCCTACATATACAGGGTGGTCCACTGATAGTGACCGAGCCAAATATCTCAAGAAATAAGCATCAAACAAAAAAACTAGAAAGAACGAAACTCATCTATCTTGAAGGGAGAAACCAGATGGCGCTATGATTGGCCCACTAGATGGAGCTGCCATAGGTCAAACGGATATCAACTGCATTTTTTAAAAATAGGAATACCCATTTTTTGTTACATATTCGTGTAGTACATAAAGAAATATGAATGTTTTAGTTGGACCACTTTTTTCGCTTTGTGTAATAGTCACAAACGAATAAGTTCATGGTATCACATAACATTCCACCAATGCAGATGGTATTTGCTTCGTGATACATTACCCGTGTTGAAATGGACCGTTTACCAATTGCAGAAAAGGTCGATATCGTGTTGATGTATGGCTATTGTGATCAAAATGCCCAACGGGCATGTGCTATGTATGCTGCTCGGTATCCTGGATGACATCATCCAAGTGTCCGGACCATTCGCCGGATAGTTACATTATTTAATGAAACAGGAAGTGTTCAGCCACATGTGAAACATCAACCACGACCTGCAACAAATGATGATGCCCAAGTAGATGTCTTAGCTGCTGTCACGGCTAATCCGCACATCAGTAGCAGACAAATTGTGCGAGAATCGGTAATCTCAAAAACATCGGTGTTGAGAATGCTACATCAACATCGATTGCACCCGTACCATATTTCTATGCACCAGAAATTGCATGGTGACAACTTTGAACGTCATGTACAGTTCTGCCACTGGGCACAAGAGAAATTACGGGACGATGACAGATTTTTTGCACGCGTTCTATTTAGTGACGAAGCGTCATTCACCAATAGCAGTAATGTAAACCGGCATAATAATGCACTATTGGGCAACGGAAAATCCACGATGGCTGCGACAAGTGGAACATCAGCGACCTTGGCGGGTTAATGTATGGCGTGGCATTATGGGAGGAAGGCTAATTGGCCCCTATTTTATCGAAGGCAATCTAAATGGAGCAATGTATGCTGATTTCCTAGGTAATGTTCTACCAATGTTAGTACAAGATGTTCACTGCATGACAGAATGGCGATGTACTTCCAACATGAGGGACATCCGGCACATAGCTTGCATGTGTTTGAAGCAGTATTGAATAGCATATTTCGGGACAGGTGGATTGGTCATCGAAGCACCATACCATGGCCCACACATTCACTGGATCTGACGCCCCTGGATTTCTTTCTGTGGGGAAAATTGAAGAATATTTGCTATCGTGATCCACCAACAATGCCTGACAACATGCGTTAGTGCATTGTCAATGCATGTGCAAACATTACGGAAGGTGAACTACTCGCTGTTGAGAGGAATGTCGTTACACATATTGCCATATGCAGTGAGGTTGATGGACATCATTTTGAGCATTTATTGCATTAATGTGGTATTTACAGGTAATCATGCTGTAACATCATGCGTTCTCAGAAATGATAAGTTCACAAAGGTACATGTATCGCATTGGAACAACCGAAATAAAATGTTCAAACGTACCTACGGTCTGTATTTTAATTTTAAAAACCTACCTGTTACCAACTGCTCGTCTAAAATTGTGAGCCATATGTTTGTGACTATTACAGTGCCATCTATCATGAAGCAAAAAAGTGGTCCAACTAAAACATTCATATTTCTTTACGTACTACACGAATATGTAATAAAAAATGGGGGTTCCTATTTAAAAAACATAGTTGATATCTGTTTGACCTATGGCAGCGCCATCTAGCGGGCCAACTATAGCGCCATCTGGTTTCTCCCTTCAAGCTAGACAAGTTTCGTTCTTTGTAGTTTCTTCATATGACGCTTATTTCGTGAGATATTTGGCCCAGTCACGATCAATGGACCACCCTGTATATCTGAACTGGAAGCATGTGCTGCTCTCTGGAAAGGAAACAACAGCACTAGGGCAAATTAAGATACCAAGATTCAGCACAAGCTATCGATCATAGCTTTAAAGACAGGAAACACTACAATCCATTGTTCAAGCGTAGTCAAGTGTCCGAAAAGGATGGGAGCCATCCCCAAAACATAATATCAACGTCAGTAGAAGAGGTGTCAGTGTATCGTGAATTCATGAGTGACCACAGTAACAGTTCAGACAGGATAATCAGTGTTGCACAGTGTTGACAAAGAGGAAAACATGCTCTGAATGAGCAGATGTGAAATCAACAAGGACAAAAAGTAAATTTACAGGAAATCTACAAAGGATGAGAAGAGGCAATTCACGTTGCCAGATTAGAACAAACATCTAACAAGCTGGTCAACTTACAGAAGGGCAAGAAGATTCTACTAGAAAGGTTAAACTGCAGAAGAAAGAGTACAGTAATCTTAAGCAGCAATTAAAGCCTGTGGCAGATAAGAATGGAGAGCTAGAACTGATTTGTGGCACAGAATGTATATCTTGGCCTATGTGGTATATCATACAAAATTATTTTTGAACGATAACATTTCAAACATCATCAACTGTCAAGTCAGCACATTATAGCATCACAGTCATAAAGAATTATGTGGCAGCATGGCAGAGATCTAGCAGCAGTCAACACAATAATTATCAATGAATACTCTCTTTTCGTGTAGCCTATCCTTGATGTTATTCAATCTATATATTGAGCAAGCAGTAAAAGAAACAAAAGAAAAATTTGGAGTAGGAATTAAAATCTATGGAGAAGAAATAAAAACTTTGCAGTTTGCCGATGACATTGTAATTCTGTCAGAGACAGCAAAGGACCTGGAAGAGCAGTTGAACGGAATGGACAGTGTCTTGAAAGGAGGATATAAGGTGAATATCAACAAAACCAAAACGAGGATAATCGAATGTAGTCGAATTAAATCAGGTGATGCTGAGGGAATTAGATCAGGAAATGAGACACTTAAAGTAGTAAATGAGTTTTGCCATTTGGGAAGCAACATAACTGATGGTGGTCAAAATAGAGAGGATATAAAATGTAGACTGCCAATGGCAAGGAAAGCGTTTCTGAAGAAGAGAAGTTTGCTACCATCGAGTATAGATTTAAGTGTCAGGAAGTCTTTTCTGAAAGTATTTGTATGGAGTGTAGCCATGTATGTAAGTGAAACATGGACGATAAATAGTTTAGATAAGAAGAGAATAGAAGCTTTTGAAATGTGATGCTACAGAAGAATGCTGAAGATTAGATGGGTAGATCACATAACTGATGAGGAGGTACTGAATAGAATTGGGGAGAAGAGGAATTTGTGGCACAACTTGACTAGAAGGAGGGATCAGTTGGAGGACACGTTCTGAGGCATCAAGGGATCACCAGTTTAGTATTGAAGGGCAGCGTGGAGGGTAAAAATAGTAGAGGGAGACCAAGAGATGAATACACTAAGCAGATTCAGAAGGATGTCAGTTACACTAGGTACTTGGTGATGAAGAAGCTTGCACTGGATAGAGTAGCATGGAGAGCTGCACCAAACCAGTCTCTGGACTGAAGACCACAACAGCAACAACAACAACAACTACTCCATTTTCTCCTGAAACTGGAGAGAACCAATTCACGAGCAAAGAGAACTGCAGAGCAAAGATACAGAAAAAAAGACCAAGACAGGATAATTTTCCATTTTAAGAGGAGAAAGTAAGGAACAAAATCTTGAAACTGAGAAGAAAAAATCACACAGACATTAACAGCAACCCTGCTGATGTGCACGCCTTCCATCTGCACTTACTACACAGTGATCAGCCAGAACATTATGACCATCTACCTAATAGCCAGTTTGTCCACTTTTGGCACAGATAATAGCTGCAACACATCATGGCATGGAAGCAATGAGGTTTTGGTAGGTCACTGCAGGGAGTTGGCGCCACATCTGCACACCCAAATCACCTAACTCTCATAAATTTTGAGGATGGGGCAATGAGCTGTGGCACCATGTTCAGTAATTCGCTAGATGTGTTCAATCGGGTTCAGAACTGGCGATTTGAGAGCTCAGCACATCAATTGGAAGTTGCCATTGTGTTTCTCAAACCCCTTCCATCACACTCCTGGCCTTGTGACATAGTGCATTATCCTGCTGAAAAATGCCTTTGCCATTGGGAAACATGAGAGTCATGAAGGGGCGTACGTGGTCTGCAACCAGTGTACAATACTCCTTGGCCATCATGGTGCCTTGCATGAGCACCGGCAAACCCATTGATGCCCACATGAATATTCCCCAGAGCATAATGGAGCTGCCACCAGCTTGTCTCTGTCCCAGAGTACAGGTGTCAAGGAGCTGTTCCCCTGGAAGATGACAGATTCATTGCCCTCCCATCAGCATGATGAAGAAGGTAGCAGGATTCATGAAACAGGGGCATGCAATGCTCTGCCACTGCACCAATGACCAATGTTCACTGCTGATGGTCACATGCCCATTTCAGTTACAGTTGTTGATGTGGTGTTAACAAACAGAGGTTGTTGGTTCCAGAGGCCGCTCTTTAGGAGTGTTCAGTGCACCTTGTGTTCAGACATTAAAGTATGATGTTATTTCTGCCACAGTTCGCTGTCTGTGTTGTCTTACCAGTCTGCCCAGCTTACAACATCCGACATCTGTAATGAGGGGTGACCGCTCAAACCCACAACATTTGGATATGGTTTCATCTTGGTTATGCCAAGTGTTGAAGACACTCACCACATCACTCCTCAAATACTGAGAAGTTATGCAGTTCCCGAAATGCTCATTTCGAGCCTCCAGGCCATCACAATCTGCCCTTGGTCAAATTCAGATAGATTGCATGCATTCCCCAGTCTACACACAAACAGCACATTAATTGATATGACATGAGGCACTGTGTGTGTGTGTGTGTGTGTGTGTGTGTGTGTGTGTGTGTGTGTGTGTGTAGGTCAATTGTCATAATGTTCCGGCTGTTCAGTGTATATATAAAAGGTAATGTCACCATCACCCAGCCCAGACCTCTAAAGATAGAAACATGAAATTTAGAGAGGGTGCTGATCTTGTACTTTAGGCATCATTTAAGAAGGTATTTTTTGAATTTCCACCCCTAAGGCGGTGAAAAAGGGCATGTAAGGTTTTTTTGAAAATATATCACTATTAAGGCAATTTTGATAGGGGATGAATTGTTCTATGAAAGTATTTCATTATGAAAACGTTTTAAAGCTAAAAATAAGAAAATTTGAATTTGGTTCCTCAGTTGGGAATAACTGCAGTTGGAAATTCAACCCATACAGAGGTGAATTACGGGAAATGTGTCATATTTTTGAAGCTAAATCTGTGAAAATTTTATTTGGATTCTCTGTCTGAAATAAAAAGACACATTTCACTGTTTTTAGAAATGTTTAGAAGAAAGATGTAATGCAATCCTTCAAACATTATATCAGTTATGTGACGGAGTCAAATTGTCGTTCCATCACATGGGCCCCATGTATTTCTAGAAGGGAACCTTTCAGGAGATCTAATCATGAAGTTAAGTAACACATACATAAAGAGAAAAATCTGTGACCAAAATTAATAGGGTAAAAACAGCACAAGCACAATCTGATAGGTGGATTGCTTACATTCAGGGGCAGCATATATTTAGGAGCAAACCTATTGTTCTGTTAAGTGGATTATGAGTCTCTGGGGATAATCTGCCCTTCTGAGAAACCTCCCCCCACCCTTGCCCATCCCCTTCCCTCTCCCCTTCGCCCTTCCCCACCCCTCTGGGAACTCCTGTACACTTCCAGGCCTACATTATTCGAATAGCCCCCTCCCACTCTATCAATTTGATTGACTAATTAACTACATCAGTCAATCAACCAACCCTTCTCCCTCTGGGAAAACCATCAGACATCTCCTCCCCTCCTCCACCTGGAAATTAGCGAGAAAAAGACTTGCTTCATTGGATATTTGGTGGAAAATCGATTGCAGTTTATGGAATATTGCTTAAACAATTTCTGGTTGTCAAGCCACTGTGTTGAATATCGTTTATTTAAACAGTTTATGGGATAAGAGGTGGTGTATGGAATTTGGTTTATTTATTTATTTATTTAAAGAACTTGCTTGAACATCAGTTGCAGTGTATGGAATATTGTTTAAACAGTTTCTGGTAGACAAGCCAATTGTTCATTTAAACAGTTCATGGAATACAGGCCAGTGTTTGGAATATGGTTTATTCATTTATTTAAAGAATTTGTCAGGAAATTGACTGCAGTGTTTGGAATACTGTTTATTTAAACAATTTATGGATACAAGGTGGCGTATGGAATGTAGTTTATTTAAAGAATTTGTCAGGAAATCAATTGTAGTGTGTGGACTATTTAAACAATTGCTGCACCTTTTCATTCCAATCATATAAGGAAACATGTAATTACACTGTCACAGATTGCTTAAACATATCTGAAAAACTTTCTCACATCTTGCCACCCATGCAGGCTGCCCGGAGTCGAGGTGTGCCGGGGGGGGGGGGGGGGGTACTTAGAAGTGCCAGTGGGCTTACTGAACTGCTCTCAGCTGCCCCACAGCTCCATGAAGTGCTGCACAAATCCCTGGGACAAAAGGGACACATCCTCTCAGTGTTCTCCACCCTCTCAAGTGGTCACATACTGTTCCTCCATGTGTGAATCAGCCTGTCAGACAGCAGAGCATGTGAGACTCCTTCCTTCCAAAGCAAATACCTGACTGGGAATTGATGCAGAAATACAGCTGAAATCAATAAATAATTCATTTATGGTCACAGGATGTGATTAGGGGATATAAGGCAGACACAGTAGCTATTTCACGCACACCAACTGACAACATCACAAAACTAATAGCAGGCTGACTTGAAAAACACTATAAAAAAAGATCAAAATTAAATGTTGTATACAGAGAGAGAGAGAGAAGAGAGCTTTAGTTTGCTTGGCAGATGACATAGAAATTGGCTTGGGATATTTAAACAATTACACTTTTTCATTCCTCCATGAACTCTAAACTGCCCCAAGTTTCATGGCGCACTTTCTTTGTGGTACACTAACTGTTGAACATGAATTGCTTCAGGAGTTATTAAATTTGATGTTAGACAATGTGCAGAATATTGTCAATCACACACATATCTTGAAGAAGCCGCAAAACTCCGCAAATCTTACTTGAGAAGATGTGCCACAGGAAATATTAATTAAATTGTTTACACAGCCATTTAAACAATTTGCTTCACACACACATACACACACACACACACAAACACACACACACACACACACACACACACACACACAGTTTAAAACTACTCAAAATAGAAAGATCAACAGTGCACAGTAGTTTACAAGCATGAACAATACTGTTATGTTTTTGATGAAAAATTTCATTAAATAATCTGAACCTGTAATTATTTGATTCACAACTGAGAGCCTGGTGATGTGTAAAATGGTAGTTGGAATTCTGCTTTTGACATGGATTTATGATGTCACAGTTATGGAATTTCTGACCACTATAGATCTGCTAAAATTTTTTTTAAGTACTATAAAATACCTAAATTAAGTTTTCTCAGTTACACCTGGATGAAGGAGGGAGGAAAGCACCTATTGCGTGATAGGAGTGATAGGAACTAGAAAGCAACAACAACAAATACCACTGCAATGAATTGTGTTATATGATCCATTATTCATGGTTAGATGCCTGAGATCACTGAAAACACTCATACATCCCATGTACTGAGCTTCAGGATGTCCACACTCAGTGTGCCTGTGCACCAGCGCCAACATGCACAGGCAGGAGAGGCCATAGGCATAAATACAGCCTGTGGCTGCAGCTGTGGAAGCACAAGTCAGCCAGGGGAAGGACAACCAGCCATGGAGGGTCTCCAGAAAGAGTGGGGTGGTGTGAATTCAAATGCTATCAACACTCCTACCACCTACACTTGTCAGTGTTCGATATTGAATAGCTCAATATCCCCCACTGTATACTCGCAACACATGTGTCTATTTCTATTGCTGGTTGACCAGCACACCGGTCACGTTGTTAGCCCCCACTGCCGCATTCAAGAGCAGACATGTCAGTACATTCTTTATTCCTAACTGCCCTTCAAGGGCTGAGCTTATCCATTGCTTCTGCTCACCCACTCATCATGACCACCCCTTCCACCAGCTGTGCTGCACTGCTAAACAAACAGCTGCAGCTTGAATTTATACAATAGTTCTAACCAATTCAACCCTGACATAGACCCTCCAGTTTAAAAAACAATCCACTTTACCCCAATCTGAGACAGAGATGTTTTTGACCACACACCTTCAATTTCTCACACAAGATGTAGATTTCTCTCTTTTATACAAGTTATTTTTGAAGAGAAGAAATTGGGTAATACACACCTTTTCACATCGTCAAAGTATCACTACTTGTGAAAATCCTGAACAGCATGGCATAAGCTACATTTCCTCTAAGTATTTTCTCATTAGGTAGAAAAAAATCTGTTCCAATCAGCTTAATATCTGCTACATCATGCATCACAGGAGTGGAATATTAACCTTATTTTTGGCTCATGACAGAGTGCTAAGATTTACTTCTGTCACAGGATGCATTCTCACTTTCAAACTCTCTTAAAGTAACCAAATGCCTCGCCACATATGAAGTGTCTTAAGATAACAGCACAGATAATTTGCAAATATCATGTGTTTACCATGTATCAGTTTATAAATATGATAATACATCTGACTTTATTACGATGGTCATCTCTCCCTGTGTAGGTGCAACCAGAAAAACATATGATTTTCACTCCAACTCAAGAATCACATCTGTGATATCCTAGCCATTGCTTCCACCCACCTCACAGCATGTCATTGATATCAAATTGAAAAGCTAATTAAATAATTGATAATGAGGGTAACTTTGCAAGGTGAGTAATTTTCTTTTCTTTCAGCAGTCAGATTACACTCACCAGATAACTCAGTGGGAAACCCTGAAGGAAAAGCAATTTTCTTTTTGAGGAACACTATTGAGAACCAACATTTGAAGCTGACTGCAGAATGATTCTATCACCAGCAATACACATTTTGCATAAGGACTGCACTTTTAAAAACATGATCACAATGACCATGCATAAAAAGCAGTCTTGGTTCTACAGGTACACGCACAAGCTGCTGATAGTTCTGGTAGAAATGCTGCCTGTGATTTGGAATCAAGTCTCTCCATTCAACGACATACTTTCGTTGGATCCTATGAAGATGTCTTTTAATACACTCATGGAAATTGAAATAAGAACACCGTGAATTCATTGTCCCAGGAAGGGGAAACTTTATTGACACATTCCTGGGGTCAGATACATCACATGATCACACTGACAGAACCACAGGCACATAGACACAGGCAACAGAGCATGCACAATGTCGGCACTAGTACAGTGTATATCCACCTTTCGCAGCAATGCAGGCTGCTATTCTCCCATGGAGACGATCGTAGAGATGCTGGATGTAGTCCTGTGGAACGGCTTGCCATGCCATTTCCACCTGGCGCCTCAGTTGGACCAGCGTTCGTGCTGGACGTGCAGACCGCGTGAGACGACGCTTCATCCAGTCCCAAACATGCTCAATGGGGGACAGATCCGGAGATCTTGCTGGCCAGGGTGGTTGACTTACACCTTCTAGAGCACGTTGGGTGGCACGGGATACATGCGGACGTGCATTGTCCTGTTGGAACAGGAAATTCCCTTGCCGGTCTAGGAATGGTAGAACGACGGGTTCGATGACGGTTTGGATGTACCGTGCACTATTCAGTGTCCCCTCGACGATCACAAGTGGTGTACGGCCAGTATAGGAGATCGCTCCCCACACCATGATGCCGGGTGTTGGCCCTGTGTGCCTCGGTCGTATGCAGTCCTGATTGTGGCGCTCACCTGCACGGCGCCAAACACGCATACGACCATCATTGGCACCAAGGCAGAAGCGACTCTCATCGCTGAAGACGACACGTCTCCATTCGTCCCTCCATTCACGCCTGTCGTGACACCACTGGAGGCGGGCTGCATGATGTTGGGGCGTGAGCGGAAGACAGCCTAACGGTGTGCGGGACCGTAGTCCAGCTTCATGGAGACGGTTGCGAATGGTCCTCGCCGATACCCCAGGAGCAACAGTGTCCCTAATTTGCTGGGAAGTGGCGGTGCGGTCCCCTACGGCACTGCGTAGGATCCTACGGTCTTGGCGTGCATCCGTGCGTCGTTGCGGTCCGGTCCCAGGTCGACGGGCACGTGCACCTTCCGCCGACCACTGGCGACAACATCGATGTACTGTGGAGACCTCACGCCCCATGTGTTGAGCAATTCGGCGGTACGTCCACCCGGCCTCCCGCATGCCCACTATACGCCCTCGCTCAAAGTCCGTCAACTGCACATACGGTTCACGTCCACGCTGTCGCGGCATGCTACCAGTGTTAAAGACTGCGATGGAGCTCCGTATGCCACGGCAAACTGGCTGACAATGACGGCGGCGGTGCACAAATGCTGCGCAGCTAGCGCCATTCGACGGCCAACACCGCGGTTCCTGGTGTGTCCGCTGCGCCGTGCGTGTGATCATTGCTTGTACAGCCCTCTCGCAGTGTCCGGAGCAAGTATGGTGGGTCTGACACACCGGTGTCAATGTGTTCTTTTTTCCATTTCCAGGAGTGTAATTATAGTCACTAGTGAATCATATTTGTGGCACTCTCATACATCGAAATGAGTCACCTTTTTCGAATCCATCTGCTTAGGACCCAATACAGCAAAACTCCAGCATGGGTTTTTAGACAGTCCCCCTGCATCTTGCAACTGTTCCTCAGTCTTTGCCTCACCCTACCCACAGCTTTGTCCATGTGATAGTTCCAATTTAAGTCCAAACTGACCAGAAGTCAGAGAGCACTATATCTATCACCTTTTGTAACCCTTGGAGAAATTGGGTGAGCTGAGTTTATGTGACAGAACCGGACAGGACAGGACATGTTGTAGCTCTGCCAACCATGTACAATGTGTAAGGCTTGCACCAAATGAAGTTCTCTCCTGTAACACGAGATAGTAGAAAAGCAGTTGCAGTGGTGTTTCTTATCAAGAAAAAGAAAGACTCCACATCATATGGGAACAGTAAGAAGGACGAGGATTTTATTTACTTATTTATTTATTTATTTAGCATGTGTATTATCACTTTCATGATATTGGGCTTGTCAAAGTACACAACAGTATAGAATATTACATCTTTGCATCATGTACTAAATCTTATCACTGGTATCAACACATCTTTATAGCAAAAACATTATTCTGCTTAATTAGATTATAAAATTATATATGCACATACAGATAGAACAAATGCTAGTTGATTTTACTAAAACTATTAAATACCAGTACTTTACTTAACTAGGCATAGTAGCATACAGAACAAAAGTTATGTGCATAATTACATATGTACATGGATAAAAGAAGTTGGATTTTATCTAGGAATGCTTTGATAATTAAGAATTTTTGTTTAAAGGGTTATGAAGCAGACCTACAGACTTGAGCAAAATTCCAGGTATTCATTAATGCTGTAGAAGCTGTTGTTGATTAGTAGATTTTTTAATTCTCTTTGAATGTATTAATGTTTGGTATTTTTGATGCTATCTGGCGATGCACTGTAAGGATTTTGGGTTTGTAAACAGCACTGTCCTGACATATTGATTTTCTGTGCACATCCCTACGATAGTCATCCCTGTTCCTTATTTGATAATTGTGGATCTCACTATTCAAAGCTGAAACTGGATGGTTTTTAATGAAGGAGATACTTTCAAATATAAAAATAGATGGTAAGGTCACGATTTTTAATTCCTTAAAGATACCTCTACATGGTGCTCTGCAAGCAACATTATTTATTAATCTTACAGCTTTCTTTCGGAGCTTAAAAGACTGCTTTGAAAAAGAGGTATTTCCCCAGAACACTATACAATACTTCAGTAGACTATGCATATGTGCATAAAAAGTGCTTAGCACTGTTTCGGTATTGCAGCAATCTTTAAGCACTCTTAATATGTAACAGTACTTGCTTAATTTTTTGTTAAGCATTTCTACAGGTTTTTCACATCTTTGATGCTCATCCACTCATAATCCTAAAAATTTTATGTGATTCTTTTGCTGTTCGATAACGTGAATTTTACATTGGTCCTGTTTTTGTTCCGTATATGGTTGAAGTTCATCCATACAGTTTTCTTGTCATTGACAACTAGACAGTTATCTTTAAACCATTTTTCTGCCACTTCTGCTGCTTTGTCAACTTTTTGCTGCATCTCATAATCAATCTTCCCTTTTATAATGAAGCTGGTATTGTCATAAATAATATAGTATCAGCTGCTGAAAACTGTTGTGGTAGGTCATTAATAATAATCAAGAATAACAATGGTCCCAATACCGAGTTCTGGGGCACCTCATAATGAACTCTTTTACATTCAGAATAGTACACATTTCCATCCTGAGACATATGTGCTCTTTGTTTCCTATCCATTAAATATGACTTGAACCACTTGTAGGAAACACCACAGACACCATAATTATAGTTTTAATAGCAGTAGATTATGATTTATAAGGTCAAATACTTTGGAAAGGACCAAAAACAACCCACAGACCAGTTCCTTGTCCTCAATAGCTTTGTAAACAAGTTTTAGGAAATTGAAGAGAGTCATTTGTGTAGAACCATGGACCTTGCCGTTGGTGGGGAGGCTTGCGTGCCTCAACGATACAGATAGCCGTACCGTAGGTGCAACCACAACGGAGGGGTATCTGTTGAGAGGCCAGACAAACATGTGGTTCCTGAAGAGGGGCAGCAGCCTTTTCAGTAGTTGCAGGGGCAACAGTCTGGATGATTGACTGATCTGGCCTTGTAACACTAACCAAAACGGCCTTGCTGTTGTGGTACTGCAAACGGCTGAAAGCAAGGGGAAACTACAGCCGTAATTTTTCCCGAGGGCATGCAGCTTTACGGTATGGTTAAATGATGATGGCGTCCTCTTGGGTAAAATATTCCGGAGGTAAAATAGTCCCCCATTTGGATCTCCGGGCGGGGACTACTCAAGAGGACGTCGTTATCAGGAGAAAGAAAACTGGCATTCTACGGATCGGAGCATGGAATGTCAGATCCCTTAATCGGGCAGGTAGGTTAGAAAATTTAAAAAGGGAACTGGATAGGTTAAAGTTAGATATAGTCGGAATTAGTGAAGTTCAGTGGCAGGAGGAACAAGACTTCTGGTCAGGTGAGTACAGGGTTATAAAAACAAAATCAAATAGGGGTAATGCAGGAGTAGGTTTAATAATGAATAGGAAAATAGGAATGTGGGTAAGCTACTACAAACAGCATAGTGAATGTATTATAGTGGCCAAGATAGACACGAAGCCCATGCCTACTAAAGAAGTACAAGTTTATATGCCAACTAGCTCTGCAGATGACGAAGAAATTGAAGAAATGTATGATGAGATAAAAGAAATTATTCAGATAGTGAAGGGAGACGAAAATTTAATAATCATGGGTGACTGGAATTCGACAGTAGAAAAGGGAGAGAAGGAAACATAGTAGGTGAATATGGATTGGGGCTAAGAAATGAAAGAGGAAGCTGCCTGGTAGAATTTTGCACAGAGCATAACTTAATCATAGCTAACACTTGGTTCAAGAATCATAAAATAAGGTTGTAGACATGGAAGAATCCTGGAGATACTGAAAGGTATCAGATAGATTATTTAATGGTAAGACAGAGATTTAGGAACCAGATTTTAAATTGTAGGACATTTCCAGGGGCAGATGTGGACTCTGACCACAATCTATTGGTTATGAACTGTAGATTAAAACTGAAGAAATTGCAAAAAGGTGGGAATTTAAGGAGATGGGACCTGGATAAACTGACTAAACCAGAGGTTGTACAGAGTTTCAGGTACAGCATAAGGGAACAATTGACAGGAATGGGGGAAAGAAATACAGTAGAAGACGAATGGGTAGCTCTGAGGGATGAAGTAGTGAAGGCAGTAGAGGATCAAGTAGGTAAAATGAAGAGGGCTAGTAGAAATCCTTGGGTAACAGAAGAAATATTGAATTTAATTGATGAAAGGAGAAAATATAAAAATGCAGTAAATGAAGCAGGCAAAAAGGAATACAAACGTCTCAAAAATGAGAGTGACAGGAAGTGCAAAATGGCTAAGCAGGCATGGCTAGAGGCCAAATGTAAGGATGTAGAGGCTTATCTCACTAGGGGTAAGATGGATACAGCCTACAGGAAAATTAAAGAGACTTTTGGAGAAAAGAGAGCCACTTGTATGAATATCAAGAGCTCAGATGGAAACCCAGTTCTAAGCAAAGAGGGGAAAGCAGAAAGGTGGAAGGAGTATATAGAGGGTCTATACAAGGGCGATGTACTTGAGGAGAATATTATGGAAATGGAAGAGGATGTAGATGAAGATGAAATGGGAGATACGATATTGCGTGAAGAGTTTGACAGAGCAGTGAAAGACCTGAGACGAAACAAGGCCCCGGGAATAGACAACATTCCATTAGAATTACTGACGGCCTTGGGAGAGCCAGTCCTGACAAAACTCTACCATCTGGCGAGCAAGATGTACGAGACATGCGAAATACCCTCAGACTTCAAGAAGAATATAATAATTCCAATCCCAAAGAAAGCAGGTGTTGACAGATGTGAAAATTACCGAACTATCAGTTTAATAAGTCACAGCTGCAAAATACTAACATGAATTATTTACAGATGAATGGAAAAACTGGTAGAAACCGACCTTGGGGAAGATCAGTCTGGATTCCGTAGAAATGTTGGAACACGTGAAGCAATACTGACCTTACGACTTACCTTAGAAGAAAGATTAAGGAAAGGCAAACCTACGTTTCTAGCATTTGTAGACTTAAAGAAAGCTTTTGAGAATGTTGACTGGAATACTCTCTTTCAAATTCTAAAGGTGGCAGGGGTAAAATACAGGGAGCGAAAGGCTATTTACAATTTGTACAGAAACCAGATGGCAGTTATAAGAGTCGAGGGGCATGAAAGGGAAGCAGTGGTTGGAAGGGAGTGAGACAGGGTTGTAGCCTCTCCCTGATGTTATTCAATCTGTATATTGAGCAAGCAGTAAAGGAAACAAAAGAAAAATTTGTAGTAGGTATTAAAATCCAGGGAGAAGAAATAAAAACTTTGAGGTTCGCCGATGACGTTGTAATTCTGTCAGAGACAGCAAAGGACTTGGAAGAGCAGTTGAATGGAATGGACAGTGTCTTGAAAGGAGGATATAAGATGAACATCAACAAAAGCAAAACAAGGATAATGGAATGTAGTCGAATTAAGTCGGGTGATGCTGAGGGAATTAGATTAGGAAATGAGACACTTCAAGTAGTAAAGGAGTTTTGCTATTTGGGGAGCAAAATAACTGATGATGGTCGAAGTAGAGAGATAATAAAATGTAGACTGGCAATGGCAAGGAAAGCGTTTCTGAAGAAGAGAAATTTGTTAACATCGAGTACAGATTTAAGTGTCAGGAAGTTGTTTCTGAAAGTATTTGTATGGAGTGTAGCCATGTATGGAAGTGAAACATGGACAATAAATAGTTTGGACAAGAAGAGAATAGAAGCTTTCGAAATGTGGTGCTACAGAAGAATGTTGAAGATTAGGTGGGTAGATCACGTAACTAATGAGGAGGCATTGAATAGGATTGAGGAGAAGAGGAGTTTGTGGCACGACTTGACTAGAAGAAGGGATCAGTTGGTAGGACATGTCCTGAGGCATCAAGGGATCACAAATTTAGCATTGGAGGGCAGTGTGGAGGGTAAAAATCGTAGATGGAGACCAAGAGATGAATACACTAAGCAGATTCAGAAGGATGTAGGTTGCAGTAAGTACTGGGAGATGAAGGAGCTTGCACAGGATAGATTAGCATGGAGAGCTGCATCAAACCAGTCTCAGGACTGAAGACCAAAACTACAACAACAACATTTGTGTAGACTTGCCTTTTATGAAATCATTCTATGCATTTACAAGAATTTTATTTATGTTTGGGAAGTCTAGCAATCTGTCATACATTATTCTTTCAATTATTTTTGAAAATACAGATAATAATGATAGTGGTCTGAAATTTTTGATGTCAAACTTGTCACCACTTTTATAAACTGGTATTACTGTTGACTGCTTAAGTTTACTTGGAAACATGCCAGTTCTAATGGATTCATTGATTATGTCCAAAAGTTGAGAGACAACATTATCAGTACTATATTTAATAATTTTGTCAGAGATACCGTCAAATCCGCAGGTCATTTTACTCTTTAGTTTGCTGACAGCCATTTGTACTTCTTTGGGTGTTACAGGATATAGGTAAATTGTCCTTTCTTTTACTGGAGTTATTAACTTTGTCTTTGGATTATATTTAGTGGTTATCAGGTTTTGGGTCTCATTAATATAATGATCATTAAATATATTAGCTATTAGAAGTGGATCATCAACAATTTCATTTCTGTGTTTTATAGTGCTTTCCACATAGATTTCATTTTGTTGTTAACCCTTCTGATATATGAATCATTGTGCTTCTTTGTTGCAGCAACTATAGCTTTCCTGTGCCTTTTCCTATAACACTTTACATATGGTTTCAAGGTAGTATTTTGATTTGCACACTTATATAGCATTCTAAGACTTTTTGATGACTCTTTGATTTCACTTGTTATCCATGAATTTGATTTTTTTCTTTATTTTCATTCTCTTCAGATGGAATTAAATATCATAGCAGTATCTCTAATTTGACAAGAACTTGTTGACTTTTATATCTACAGAACTATTGGTTTCCATGTTCCAGTTTACATTTTTTAACATTAGATTAAAGACCCTAATGCTGTCATCATTAATTAATGTTCTCTCAATACGCTGCCTGTTGTCACTTTTCTCATGAGATTTACCTAAAGTCAATTTAATTGTCTGATGATCAGAGTAACCTGTATCCAATATCTCAGATTTAAAGCCACATTTTGATTTGTCAGTGAATATTTGGTCTATAATGCTTTCACTTTTACTGACGTATCTGGTGGTGTCGCCTACACACACGTCCATATTGTATGTTTTTAGTAGATTAACCAGTTTCTGCCCCTTTTTACAGTTGTCCTCAAAATTAACATTGAAGTCCCCCGGCACAGTTGTGTATTTTGACTGACTATTTAGATAGTTCAGAAGATTTTCCAAATTTTCAGAGAACAATTCAAAATTGCCAGATGGGGACCTATATATACATGCAATTATAATTCTACTATCTGTCAGTTCACATAAACAACATTCAAAATCTTTTTCAATACAGCAGACATTTTTGAATCTAATTTCCTTTGATTTAATGCCTGTTCTTACATATATACATGTTCCACCCCCTCTGTATGTTTCCCTGCAAAAGCTGCTGGTCAACTGGGAGTCTGAAATCCCAAGTGTTGCTTTTCCAAACTACATACAGGTACTGCAGTCCAAAGGATCTATGTGTCTCTCACAGTGCATTCATGTCTGTCACCTAGAGATTCTCTCTATCCTCCTTATTTTGTACCATCCAACAGAGAAGGTTCCTGTGTTGTTATGTGATACATTATTTTTCTGCTTCACATGTCCAAGCAACACTTCCCCCCCCCCCTCCCCCCACTACGACTTCGAGGTTAGTGTGAAGTGCTGAACCAATATTAACATGCCTCAATCCATTGGCTCTCACAGAAAGCTGGACATCACATGGTGTAAACTATGCTGCTGCTACCACAACACACGTGATGACTGAAATAAAAGAGAGAGGCAGTGTTTCTTATTCACAAAAATGTAGAAGACATCACAACATATGGAAACTGGAAAGTTTGTGGCATTGTGGAGCGTTTCCAAACAGCTATCCAAAGGTGACTGATGACTTGTACTTTTAAACTCATCTTTCACAGTGATGTGGTAGCAGATGTCACAGTGTTCTGCTTTTATTGATTCCTCATATTGCAGTCATGTACGTGATCACTATTTCATGCAGGCCGTCCCCAGAAGATGCTGCTCCCACCAAGACTTTCTCTCTATGTCAAACAAGTGACATCAATCAATCATTACATTGTAATCAACAGCATACTAATGGACGGATGGGATGGAGAAGACACTGTGCTGTAAGAAGCACCACAGTTGATAGTGCGATCATTTGTAGGACTTTTATCAGTTTTCCTGTAATTTCAGTGCAGACCAATGATGCAGCAGCATGCTTCCAAATTTCTGTATCATTGCTAAACCACTCCTCCACTTCTTTGTGAGTACCATATAGTAGATTGTGAATGTAAATAGATGACTGTACAATACACCCATTCACGGTTAATTCTCGAACATATCTAAAATGTATACCAGAGAGTGTTCTATACCTATCTACATACTTCCAGCACTGCAATCACAGTCCATAATTTATGATTATGATTACCCATCTTGCCCATGTGGATGGGAATTACAGAGTATTCTCACATTCTTAGAATAAATTTGGAGCCCGAAAGATCTCCCTGCATTGTCTTTGACCAGCACTGCCACCACTTTAATTTGCAGCTGATCAGAAGTAGGAGGATACTATATGAACTACATTCTGTATCTCGTGAAGGAGTAGAGCACGCTGAGTCTGTAAGTGCTGTTCAGCGAAGATTGTTCTGCACCACTCTTACTCACGGTGCCCATCTAAGTGCATAAGATTTCTCCAGATGTGTGCATGTCGAGGATGTTAGCACCCCTTCAAATGGCTCTGAGCACTATGGGACTTAACATCTATGGTCATCAGTCCCCTAGAACTTAGAACTACTTAAACCTAACTAACCTAAGGACAGCACACAACACCCAGCCATCACGAGGCAGAGAAAATCCCTGACCCCGCCGGGAATCGAACCTGGGAACCCGGGCGTGGGAAGCGAGAACGCTACCGCACGACCACGAGATGCGGGCTAGCACCCCTTACCGATGTATAATAGATGTGAGAGCATTGTGATGATATACCAGATGGTTAAGAAGAAACATGTGGTTTTATGCATGATGAAGCTCCAACGGATAGAGTTTGAAACGTTTTACATAAATCAACTATGCTATCAGTTTTAAAACATTGTTCTGGTATTTGGTGAACATGCCAAGAAAATATGAAAAGACAGAAATAATCGTAGAAGATGAACACAATTCAAAGGCTAATCAGTTCTGCTCTTATACACATTATAACACTAGAGCATTGCACTTTCCAACCTGTTGGTCGTATGAAATGCAATGCTGTCACTATGCCAATGTAAGAAATATAGCTCTAGCACATGACATACATGCTCCCTGCAAGTCTCTCTATGATAAACTATGGTGGAAAACTGTAAAGTGATAAAACTACTACCGTTCACACCAAAGAAAACATCGATTCCTTGTAACACAAACACTGCATAGGTTTCCAGAGGTGTATGACGCCTGCTGTTTATGAAGTTCACGCCAATTACGGTTCAGAAATTATGATATGTTGACAATAGTCCCTTAAAATGATCGTCGACAGTCGAAAATGCATACGAAGAAAGAGCAACATCTTACAAGGAAATAAACATCACGATCAGTAGCCAGAGGAGATGTAACAGTCTTATTGCAGTTTTACCACCGCCTCTGGTAACCTTCCTCTTTCTCACAGAAGTCGTGCTCTGATGCTAGGTTGTACTCTTCATGTGTCGGATAACATTGTGGCAGAAAAAGCTGAGTAGCACTGTGGTGTAGTGGTTGTGATACTAAACTGTGGCATGGAGGGTTGTGAGTTCAAAACTCACCTGGACTGTACAGTTTTAATTTCTATATTCGGTTCGAGTACATTCTAGAAGTACCCACAAATTGAAGAATCATTGTACTCGAATATTCTGTAGCTATATATATAAAGTATGTGTTCTGGCTGGAAGCAATGCGCTCTGCTCTCTTGTATGTGCAAGTGGAGAATAAACTTTCGTCATTCATCTAATTACACCTTCTTCTAAGTGACATTATTCTGGTGGAGACGCTGGGTATTGGAACTTGTGATAGCGCACATTATCGACGACACAGTGGCTCCCATCAGGCCACTTCAGAGCTGCCATTTACGTGGCGAGAAACACTAGCTCGGGCCATATTCAACAGATCGCAGTCTACCGGAGACAGAAGAAGAAGAGGACGTTACGATGACAGAAACTGTGTGCCACCACATGAGACATCCTTCCAGGTTCTCTGGTGACAATGGCCAAGATCCAAACAAGTGGCTCAAGGTATATGAGCGTACAGCCAAATTTAACAAATGGAATGACACCGTCTGTTTGGGTAATGTATTTTTCTATTTGGAGGGCACTGCCAAGCAATGGTATGAGAACAACGAGGAGAAGTTAACAAGCTGGGAGGTATTCTAGGCGGAACTGCGCAAGTATTTTGGCGACACACAACGACAGAAGTGTAAGACTGAAGGATAAAGTGCAGGGCACAGCGTCCAGGAGAAACTACAGCATCCTACATTCAAGACGTCTTGGAGCTGTGTAAAATAGTGGATCCTAGAATGAAGGAGGAAGATAAGGCTGAACACCTCATGAAGGGTGTTGCTGAGGACATGTATCAGGCCCTACTCCTGAAGGAGGTTTCAACAGCAGACGACTTCATAAAATGGTGCCAGTATATTGAGAAAATGTATCAAAAAAGAATTACACGCAAGAAGTTTGAATGGCTTCCAAACGTCGTATCGATGTCTGTGATAGAGGAAGCAACTTATTTCACAAGTGTTCTTCGTCAGATAGTGAGAGAGGAAGTTCAGAAGGCACTTGTACTGCATGGCGAGCAAGAAACCGAGACGCTTCAAGAGGTCATAAGGCAGGAAGTGGAACAGACATTGAACCCAATCTCTCGTCCTTCATTTCCCTTTAAAACTGTGAAAAGTCGAGACCCAGGCGGAGTTACCACCCCATAATGTCACATGAGTAACCTGTTTGGGCACCAAGGAAGACTGACGTCTGGAGGACCCAGGATAACCAGCCAGTATGTTTCCACTGTGGACGACCGGGACATGTGGTGCACTGTTGTCCAGAAAGGCGGCGGATATTTGATGACGCCCGCGCCAGAAGACAGCAGACCAACCTTAGCCGACACCAACTCTGGGATGACGAAGATGAACAAGATGATATCGGCGTAGGACGACGTAGGTCACCATTGCCGCAAGCTGGCACCTGGAGAGGACGCTCCCCAACACGCTGATCAAGGTCTCCATCACCGTTTAGAAGCTCCAGCCGACCACCTAGCCACCGCAAGAAGTACCGTTGCCAGTTGCAGAAAACTGTATTCGTCGACAACAAAACATCTCTGCTGAAGGTGGCTAATGGGAAATACGTAAAACTTACAGGAAGATGTACCATTTGTGTGCGTATAAGCGGCCATACACAGCCCTTAGAATTCATCGTCTTACATGAGTGTAATCATGACATCATTCTCGGATGGGACTTTTTGAAAGCTTCTCAGGCAATTATAGATTGTGGTCGCTCTTAAGATTATGCTAGACGAGATGAGATACTGTGGACAGGAAGATGCGCATCAGAGTGTATGAAGAGTATGTGTTCTGGATGAAGTGATCATTCCTGCAGTCAGCGCTCGAAAAGTAACTGTCACGTGTCATGCCATGCATCAACCCATGGATCTTGTAGTGAAATGTAAGAGAAGCGTACCACTGAAGAATAACTTGGCCATCCCAGCCTGTGTCGTCTCGTTTAAGAACGGATTCAGTAAATTGTGGACACTTAACTGTCGCCGAGAACTGCAGATCTTTCCAAGATGCATGTGCGTAGCAAACACTGAACCGTTAATTGAAGAACAGCTGAGCCTCATAGAAACCTCCCATGCCGAGTCTGTGCGCGAAATTGGCGCTACCACTTCTAGACAAGATCTTCTAGCTGGACTATCACCAGATCTCACTAAGGAACAACAGAAGAAGCTACTCGCCATTCTTCAAGAGTTCTCTGAATGCTTCAATCCACAGGTGAAGACCAAATTAGACAAATAGACAGTGAAGCACCGAATTAGCACTGGAGACCATCAACCAATAAGCCAGAGAGCATACCATGTGTCAGCAACGGAACGTCGAATAATTCGCGACGAGGTAGAGAAAATGATGAAGAACGACATCTATTAGCCTTCGCAGAGCCCATGGTCGTCACCAGTGGTCTTTGTCAGGAAGAAGGATGGCAGTTGGTGCTTTTGTGTTGATTGCAGGAAGCTTAATAAGATAACTAAAAAGGACGTTTATCCTCTTCCACGAATTTACAACAAGCTACACTAGATTGTCTGAAGAGGGCTAAGTTTTTCTCAACCATGGACATGTACTCAGGATAGTGGCAAATCGAAGTAGATAAGGCTGATCGTGAGAAAACTGCATTCATCACCCCTGAGGGCCTGTATGAGTTTAAGATAAGGCCGTTTGGTTTGTGTAATGTACCAGCAACTTTAAACGGATGATGGATAATCTTCTACGTCACCTGAAGTGGAAGATGTGTCTTTGTTATTTAGATGACATTACAGTGTTCTCAGAGACATCTGATGAACATATACAAAGACTGAGGTCCGCTCTTAAGTGTCTCCAACAAGGCGGTCTGAAACTTAACCCAAGAAAGTGTCTCTTTGGAGCAAAAGAAATCGAAATACTTGGACACCTTGTGTCAAACGAAGGTGTGCGGCCAGACCCGGAAAAGGTGAGATCTATAACGGAATATCCTATTCCTAAAAGTATTACAGGTGTGAGAACCTTTCTCGGATTATGTTCTTATTACCGTCATATTATCAAAGACTTTTGCATCAAAGCCAGGCCACTCCAAGGGTTGTTAAAAGCTGATGCTAAATTTATCTGTGGTGGTGCTCAACGAGATTCTGATGACCGACCCTAAAATTGATCTGTATGATGGGAGAACACCTACAGAACTAAACGCAGATGCCAGTGGGTATGGGATCGGTGTTGTTCTGGGGCAAATTTCGGATGGAAAAGATAAGATTATAGACTATGCTTCTAGGACACTTACAAAAGCTGAGAGAAACTACTCATCTAGAAGAGAATATCTTGCTGTGATCTGGGCCATGTGCAAATTTCGACAGTATTTCTATGGAAAGCCATTCACAGTTGTTACAGACCATCATTCACTTTGTTGGTTGACAGGTCTTAAGGATCCAACACGACGACTCGCCAGGTGGGCACTACATCTTCAAGATTATGACATTACCGTAGTGTACACAAGTGGAAGAAAACAACAAGATGCCGACTGCCTCTCAAGAAACCCTGCGCAAGACCATCAAGACTTTGATGAAGATAGTGACTGTCTCGCTGCTCTCCAGGATCTCTTTGCTGAGCAGAAGAAGGACGCCAAGATATCTCAAATTATGCTTGCCTTAAATCGGTCAGAGGATGTGAAAGAACAATTTAAGGTAGTTAATGGATTACTTTGCAAGTTAAACTTTGATCCGTTTGGAAAGAGTTGGCTACCAGTGATTCCTAAACACATGCGCTTAGATGTTCTACAGAAATTCCATGACACACCTGAGACCGGATATTTAGGATTTATTAAGACCTACGATAGACTCCACAATAGATTTTTCTGGCCAGGTTTATTTAGGAGTGTCCGTCATTATGTGTCGCACTGTAGAGAGTGCCAGAGGAGAAAGGCAGTCCCTCATAAACCACCTGGCCGACTCATAACAATTCCACTGGCCGAAGCGCCTTTCCAGGGGGTTGGAATTGACCTCCTCGGACGACTTCCAACGTCTGCTAGTGGCAATAGATGGATTATTGTTTGTACAGATTATCTGACACAAAAGCCGTGAAAACAGCCGAAGCATTCGAGGTAGCCAGATTCATCGTGGAAGACATTGTATTAAAACACGGTGCCCCAAGGTCGTTAATTATGGATCGAGGGAAAGTTTTTCAATCGAATCTTGTGACAGAGATAAACCGTCGGTGCAACATTACCCATCACATGACGACTGCCTACCATCCACAAACTAAAGGCCTTACTGAATGCCTTGATAAGATCTTGGTTGACATGCTATCAATGTTCTACAACACCGCCAAACAAGACACCACAGGATTTACGCCATTTTTCCTCGTGCATGAGCGTGCGGCGACTACGATGATGGACACTGTGTTTCCGTTACATCCTGATGACGTGGACGATGACTACATCGGGCAGGTGTTAACCAGAATTGAGGAAGCTCTGCAGTAAGCTCGACTCTGCACACTGCAGGCTCAAGAAAACGATCGCCGAAGGCATGACGCGAGCCACCGCCCTGTTGTCTACCAGCCTGGTGACGTCGTCTGAATCTTCACTCCCGTTCGGAAGGTTGGTCTCTCTGAGAAGCTCCTCTGGCGCTGCTTTGGACGTTATAAGGTTGTAAAACAGTTGTCTGATGTTACTTATGAAGTTGAAGATTTCGACCCTGACACAAGATGAAGAAAGATCAGAGATACGGTCCACATCCTTTGAATGAAGCCCTATAAAGATCCTGCAACCCAGGGTAAATTCAAAGCTCTAGCGACAGGTAACAAGCGGAAAGGTGACGAAGAGCGTAGCGGAAAAGGAAGTTATAAGAAGATCACCGTCAGGGCGAACATCAGTCATCAGGAGTCGGAGTATGCAGGACCAATGACTTCGTTCCCGGACTAGGAGGACGTAACACCGAGACGCTGTTCTCTTAAGGAGGGAGCACTGTCACAGAAGAAGCTGAGTAGTACCATGATGTAGTAGTTATGATACTAAACTGTTGCTTGGAGGATTGTGAGTTCAAAACTCACCTGGACTGTACAATTTTAATTTCTATATTCGGTTCAAGTACATTCTAGATGCATCTGTAAATGTCAAGAATCATTGTACTGGAATGTTCTGTAGCTATATATATATATATATATATATATATATATATATATATATATATATATATATATATATATATATATATATATATACTGTATGTGTTCTGGCCAGAGGCAGTTCGCTCCGCGCTCTTATATGTGCAAATGCTGAATAAATCTTCGTAAGTGAAGTTAGTTTTCTTCATTCATCTAAATACACCTTCTACTGAGTGACATGATTGCCGTTTTGCTTGATGGCATGTCTTTAGAAAACTTCCTCTTTACACTATTAAGGCGTGTATATGTAGCATCAGTCTACTCTCCTCCTCCTGAACATCAATTTTATCGATTTTGCTCAGTACTCATTTCATGCTGTTTTACTCTAATTTTATGTACACTCAGTTTCTGTAATTGTACTAGGTTTTCGCAATTTTACATATTTCATCAAATTTCCCTTAATGTTCACATATTTCACGTCAATGTTTCGTGATTATACCAGGTTTTCCTCGAATTTTACCCGTTTTATGTCATTTTTCACATTTTCCATAGTTTTCCGCATGTATATGGGCAGATTGCTGACGTACCGATGTGCTGTTTCATTTTCTATGAGAATATTTAAGCGTCTTATACACCAACCTAATCACAAATCGTAAGGCTTGCCCTCTTCGCGGTGATTCACATGCATGCATTTTGGACAAGACGAACATGAAAAGTATAGTAACAGTCGCTTTGTAACTATATGAAACTGAAGACGCGATTTATGTCCAAGATGTGATATAGAAATGGAGTACTTCACATACATCTTCTTTCGTCTAGAGGTGGGTGTTGAAATAGGTTTTCCATCGATGAACATGATTCATCACATATGCGTTAAAACCCCTGTGCTGACAGTGGTGTGGAGAGGTTCGCTGTTAACGACTGCAGGTAGATAGCGCTCAAAGTCACACACAGAACAGAATTGTATACAAGTTGACCGCAAGTTATACCATACAACTGATGCGTCCCGAGAGAACAACAGAAAGAATGGTTAAATGCGCGATAAATGACTGGCAGCAACGTCTCTCTCTCTCTAGAATGCATTGTCAAACTACCAATTAAATCATACCTCGCTTTAAAGACAGCAGTCGATTTGCATGTATCATTATTACCCCAATACTTGTACAGTAGACTGTTGTTAAAAAACCACACAGCAACTGTTCTGTAAGGTATTTGTTAGCTGACAACATGGCTCTGAGCACGATGAGACTCAACTGCTGTGGACATCAGTCCCCTAGAACTTAGAACTACTTAAACCTAACCAACCTAAGGACATCACACACACCCATGCCAGAGGCAGGATTCGGACCTGCGACCGTAGCAGCAGCGCGGCTCCGGACTTGAGCGCCTAGAACCGCACGGCCACCGCGGCCGGCTGTTAGCTGACACCGCTTAGTTGTGATTGGTGGAGAGTATCAAGAAACACATTGTAAATACTGATTGCTACTGTTTAAAAAATCTAAATAGTTTTCCACAGGGTCAAACCCGTGGTCCATTCTGTAGTTGTATATTGCAGTCACCACAGCTGGTAATACAGTGCTCTGCAGGTATGGACACTATAAAAATTTAATTGGTAGTTGCTGATAACTTTGGGGTCACACCTAGGATTGTGATACGACATACACTCCTGGAAATTGAAATAAGAACACCGTGAATTCATTGTCCCAGGAAGGGAAAACTTTATTGACACATTCCTGGGGTCAGATACATCACATGATCACACTGACAGAACCACAGGCACATAGACACAGGCAACAGAGCATGCACAATGTCGGCACTAGTACAGTGTATATCCACCTTTCGCAGCAATGCAGGCTGCTATTCTCCCATGGAGACGATCGTAGAGATGCTGGATGTAGTCCTGTGGAACGGCTTGCCATGCCATTTCCACCTGGCGCCTCAGTTGGACCAGCGTTCGTGCTGGACGTGCAGACCGCGTGAGACGACGCTTCATCCAGTCCCAAACATGCTCAATGGGGGACAGATCCGGAGATCTTGCTGGCCAGGGTAGTTGACTTACACCTTCTAGAGCACGTTGGGTGGCACGGGATACATGCGGACGTGCATTGTCCTGTTGGAACAGCAAGTTCCCTTGCCGGTCTAGGAATGGTAGAACGATGGGTTCGATGACGGTTTGGATGTACCGTGCACTATTCAGTGTCCCCTCGACGATCACCAGTGGTGTACGGCCAGTGTAGGAGATCGCTCCCCACACCATGATGCCGGGTGTTGGCCCTGTGTGCCTCGGTCGTATGCAGTCCTGATTGTGGCGCTCACCTGCACGGCGCCAAACACGCATACGACCATCATTGGCACCAAGGCAGAAGCGACTCTCATCGCTGAAGACGACACGTCTCCATTCGTCCCTCCATTCACGCCTGTCGCGACACCACTGGAGGCGGGCTGCACGATGTTGGGGCGTGAGCGGAAGACGGCCTAACGGTGTGCGGGACCGTAGCCCAGCTTCATGGAGACGGTTGCGAATGGTCCTCGCCGATACCCCAGGAGCAACAGTGTCCCTAATTTGCTGGGAAGTGGCGGTGCGGTCCCCTACGGCACTGCGTAGGATCCTACGGTCTTGGCGTGCATCCGTGCGTCGCTGCGGTCCGGTCCCAGGTCGGCGGGCACGTGCACCTTCCGCCGACCACTGGCGACAACATCGATGTACTGTGGAGACCTCACGCCCCACGTGTTGAGCAATTCGGCGGTACGTCCACCCGGCCTCCCGCATGCCCACTATACGCCCTCGCTCAAAGTCCGTCAACTGCACATACGGTTCACGTCCACGCTGTCGCGGCATGCTACCAGTGTTAAAGACTGCGATGGAGCTCCGTATGCCACGGCAAACTGGCTGACACTGACGGCGGCGGTGCACAAATGCTGCGCAGCTAACGCCATTCGACGGCCAACACCGCGGTTCCTGGTGTGTCCGCTGTGCCGTGCGTGTGATCATTGCTTGTACAGCCCTCTCGCAGTGTCCGGAGCAAGTATGGTGGGTCTGACACACCGGTGTCAATGTGTTCTTTTTTCCATTTCCAGGAGTGTATATAAATTCATATCTCTTCATTTGGTGATCATCCACGTTAAACATTCTATTCCAATCGTCTTATTGCTGTCGACGAAAAGTAACTGTTTCCCTGGGTCTCAGTGCTTGCATGCGAACTTTTTCTACATTTCTGTCGTATACTTGTTACTATGTACAAGAACTTTCCTGCACCAAGCAGAAGACATGCAATACTACCTCATTCCCCCTCAATTTCCACCGCATTTTGCCGTGTTTTCTCTGTTTATACGTATTTTCCGTCATTTTTCGTAATTTTATCGATTTTATTTCCTTTTTGCCAATGCGATCATCACATCACTTCTCGCCACATATTCTAAAATTGCTTGTAAATTTAGTACATTTGTCAACACCCAGAGCAAATGCACTATTTTTCTGGTCAGATGGGATTGCATAGCACTGTACTCGAATGCATCCAGTCACCTCCAACCACATATTCTACGGTTGCAGTGTGTTTGCTCTGTTTTCAGTATGTCTGTGCCTGTGCCATGAATGGCGCCCACAACAGTACATTGTCCCATATTGATGGTGTCTTTTCCATTACATCCATCCACTGGTACGCTGTTGATTACCACGTAGTGATTAACTGATAGCACTTGCTGGAGATGGAGAAACAGTCTTGGTGGGAGCAACACCTTCCAAGGATGGTTTGCATGAAACAGTGATCCCATAAATGACTGCAATATTAGGAATCAATCAAAACGGAACACTGAGACGTCTGCTACCACGTCACTGTGACAGATGAGTTTTAATGTAGATGTTATCAGTCACCTTTGGGTAGCTGTTTGAAAGCATTCCACAATGCCACAAACTTTCCAGTTTCAATCTGTTGTTATGTCTTCTACATTTTGGTTAGTAAGAACCACCCTTATATCATGGAGATTAAAATTCAAGGTGAAAGGATACCAATGACATGATTTGCTGATGACATTGCTATCCTGAGTGAAGATGAAGAAGAATTACATGATATGCTGAATAGAATGAACAATCTAATGAGTACAGAATACGGACTGAGAGTGCACTGAAGAAAGTCAAAAGTAATGAGAAGTACAAGAAATGAGAACTGCGAGAAACTTAAGGATTGATAGTCACAAAGTAGATGAAGTTAATTAATTCTGTTACCTAGGCAGCAAAATAACCAATGATGGATGGAGCAAAGAGGGTATCAAAAGCAGACTAGCACCGGCAGAAGGGCATTCCTGGCCAAGAGAAGTCTATTAGTATCAAACATAGGACTTAATTCGAGGAAGAAATTTCTGAAAATGTACGTCTGGAGCACAGCATTGTATGGTAGTGAAACATGGACAGTGAGTAAACGAGAACAGGAGAGAATCAAAGCATTTGAGATATGGTGCTACAGGTAGATCTTGAAAATTAGGAGGACTGATAAGCTAAGGAATGAGAAGGTTCCACACAGAATAAGAGAGGAAAGGAATATGTGGAAAACGCTGAAAAGGAGAAGGGACAGGATGAAGACAGATGAGAAAAAAAAAGAAGCCACCTCTGTCTTTTATTTCAGTCATCGTGTCGTGGGAGCAGCAGCATAGTTACACCGTGTGATCTCCAGCTTTCCGTGAGAGCCAAAGGATCGAGAGATGTTAATATTGGTTTAGCACTTGACACAGACCTCGAAGCCGTGGTGGAAACAAAATGTATGGTGCTGTGTAAAGCTGTAATCATACACTGCTTGGATGTGTTACAACAGAAAAAATAATGTATCAAATGATAATGCAGGGACCCTGTCTTGCAACTGATAGTCTGTCACATTTGGTCCTTCTACAGTACAGGTGATGAAATTTTACACTGGTCTGTGCAAGCGACTTAAATCACTGGCCACCTGCTCCAATGGACCAAAACATGTATATTTAATGGGACCATCATTTACTGTCAGTGTCAACATGCAGGCTTTGTTTCCCAACAATCAGGAGAGAGAGATGCAGTAAAATCTTATCAAGTTCTCTATCAGGTGACGTTTAGTGGTTTTTTTATAGTTTGTAGGTTTTCTCTGTTGGATGTACAAAAAAACGAGGATAGAGAGAATGTGTGGGTGACGAACATGAATGTACTGTGAGAGACACAGGGTACCTTCAGACTGCAGTAACTGTATGCAGTCTGGAGAGGCAACACAATGCAGTAGCAAAATCCTCATCCTTTTTCCAGTTCCTGTGTGATGTGGAATCTTCCTAATTTTTCTGATGACTGCTCGTACTGTCTTTTCTACTGCCTGGTGCTGCAGGAGAAACCTTCATTTGGTGCTGGCATTACACATTGTAGACGGTTGGCAGAGCTACGACATGTTCTCATTTCCACTGAGTGGTTAAAACATGGTACTGTCACATAAACTCACCTCACCCAGTTTCTTCGCGGGTTGCAGAGGGTGGTAGATATAGTACTTTCTGACATCTGCTCAATTCCAACTTAAATTGGAATGATCACATGGACAAAGCTATAGGGAGGGCAGGGCAAAGACTACGGAACAGTTACAAGATGCAGAGGGACTGTATAAAACACTATGCTGGAGTTTTGCTGTGTGGGGTCCTAAGCAGATGGATTTGAAAAGGGGAGTACGGTAAACTCGTCTGGTGTTGTTCAATCCACGCACATGCGAGTACACTGCAAACTGTGTGCACATTGCCTTGTCCTGTTGGTAGATGCTGTTGTGCTAAGGAAAAACAAACTGCATGTAGGGGTGGGTGGACATGACCCCCTGGATAGATGTGTACTTGTGTTGATCCAGTGTGCCTTCCAGAATGACGAGATTACACAGGGAATGCCACAAGAACATTCCTCAGACCATAATGCTCCCTCCTTGTTTTCTTTCAGTTGTTTCGCACTGCCACGCCAGTGGCCATGTCTGATGGAGCAAAAACGGACTCATCCGAAGATCCCACTTGTTGCCACTCAGCCTTTGTCATCAATGAACAGTAGTCAGTACGAGTGCATGAAGAAGGTGCCTGCTGCAGATGCCCATACTCAGCAGTGTTCACTGAACAGTCGTTGTGCAGACGCTGTTATCCCTTCGTTCATCCAAGCGGTCAGTTGCTCAACAGTTGGACGTCCATTCGCCTGTATACATTTCCGCAGTCATCTTTCACCCCTGTCACCTATATGGTCCATTATGCACCACAGTTGCCTCGTCGTCAGTTTTGGATAGCACCATTTTGCCATGCATGTTATACTTTAACCAAGGCAGCAAGTGAACAGTTAACAAACTTAGCCGTTTCGGAAATGCTGCCACCTTGGCCTGAAAGCAATCTTCATGCCCTTTTGGACGTCGCAAAAATCGTTCCATTTTCGCATTACAACAACTGCACTGTTCTCTGTGTCACCCCAGATACGCTTTATATACCCTCCACTGCTAGTGCTGCCACCTGCCGGCTGTGAGCGGTTATTGCATGCTGACGTCGAACATAGGCGGTGGCCTCATTAATGTGACTGAACTGTGTAATATTAATAATATAATTAATTTTTTGCCAAATAAAAAAAGAACACAAAGTTACACCAAAGAAAGATTTGTCACTGTTGCATTGTCACTGTGGTGCCAAAACAGTCTGCGCTTTTATTCTTTTCCTTTGTGGCTTAAAATTATTTTCACAATGATCTTGTTCCATCAGGAGAATAGTTACTGACTAATGCGTACTGTTCATTGTCTTCTATATTTAACCTGTTTCGAGAATCGCTTGTGGTTAACTGTGCACATAAGGACAGCGGTGAATGGAGTTGTGTACTGTTGACCGACAAATCATGAGTTTCACTCTTTTTAAATGATGCAAGGCGGTGAGTGCATTCATGGCCCAGTGAGGTATTTAACGCGCACTATCTTGAGATTCTAGTTCAGGTCAGAGATGGTTCTGGTGTTTTGAGGTGATTTTCTCGGCATAACTTGGCCCCACTAATTCATGTTACCATCAACGTGAACCGGGAAGTATATTTCAACATTTTCGATGACGAGGGGTTGCCCTTTCTTCTACCTCTTCACCGTGAGCATTCTGTTGACACTCTCAAGATGACAACAGCTGTGTTCTCAGAGCTGCGTGCTTACATTCCTGGTTTGACGAACGCTGATCTCTCTATCCCAGATGGCTTAGACCGATAAATCACCCGACGTTAATACCATAAAACATGTCTGCGACTTTCTGGAACAGCGAGTGACAAACAGCAACCAACTTTCCAACAATTTGGTACCTCTGAGGCATATAAGAAGTCCAAAAAATTTCGGAACTTTGTCCACAAAATTTTTCTGCTCTTATATTTTACTTATTGCGAATGGTCTTCTTCGAAATACTCTTCTCTACAACTGATAGGCCAGTCCAACGTCGTTTCTACTTCCGGAAGCAGTCTTGGTACTCCTCCTGCCGGATCGCGCAAAGCGTCGTCTGCGAATTTTCTCTCATCTCGTCTATCTTTCCAAATCTTCGTCCTTTCAACTGGTTTTCAACTTTGGAAATAAAATGGTCCGCAGGGGCCAGGTCTGGAGAATACGGAGGATGAGGAAGCATAGTGATTCAGCCTCCTGTGCAGTAGTCACGCGAAAACAGGGATGTATGTGCGGTGCATCATAGTGACAAGAGCCATGAACTGTCTCGCCATATTTCAGACCGTTCCCTTCTCACAGTTTCCCTCAAGAGTCGCAACACGTCCCGATAGTACCATCCATTAACAGTTTGTCTCTGTGGCACGAGTTCATGACATCCTTCAAAGTCAAAGAAAACTATCAGCATGGCTCTGACATTTGATCTGACCTGACGAGCTTGTTTTGGTCTTGTAAAAACTTCCCCGACCCATTGTGAAGACTGAACCATGGTTTCAACATCGTAAACGTAGACCCACGTTTCATCACCAGTTATGATACTCTTAAGGAACATTTCGTTCTCATTTGGGCGATCGAAAAGCTCTTCACAGATTGCAAGCGAAGGTCATTCTCGTCTTGACTCATGAGCTGTGGAACGAACTCGGCGGCAACACGATGCATTCCAAGATGCTGTGTCAGGATATCATGACATGATCCAACTGAAATGTTACATTCTTTTGCAATCTCTCGGACAGTCAGTCTTCGATTGGCACGCACAATTTCGTCGACGTTCCTGACATGAACATCGTCGGTAGACGTCGAAGGGCGTCCTGAACGTGGGTCATCTTTAACTTCCATCTGGCCATTTTTAAACCGTGTGAATCAATCGTAACACCGAGTACAGCTTAAGCACTCATCACCATACGATTCCTGCATCATTTGGTGTGAGTCTGTAAAGGTTTCCTTGAGTTTCACGCAAAATTTAATGCAGACGCAGACGTGTTGCTCCTCTAACTCTGCCATCTCGAAATTCGCAAACTGTGTGACAACGTTCTGTTCAATACAGCACTGAACAATAACTAACAGACATACAACACTGAAACTTCCGACAGTTACACATTAAACAGAGGCGTGTGCAGGGATGCGAACAGCATTTCGCTCAAACAAACCATTGGCGCGAAATTACGATTGTTCCGGAATTTTTGAACAGACCTCGGATATATATCTGCGAGTTGTTTACAGATCTTGCTCCCATTTCTCGTAAACCAAGCCTCTTGAGCCTTGTATAAATCCTCTTTCAAATTTCTTCGTTGCATATCCTCCTTTACTTGATTTTCCCGTTCTGCTCAAGGTCTTTGTAAGGAGCTTGCCACTACGTTTTTCGGCCATCGTTCGTCCTCTAATCTCGTCACATGCGCATACCACTTTAAACGCCTTTTTCCATCTCTTTGGTGCTGTACGTGGGAGCTTTGATTCACTTCCTGATTTCTTAATTTGTGGTCGTATCTCGGCTCGAAACTTTACAACTTCTCAGGAAATCAATTTGCATTGCTTCAAGTCTTCTGTCTTGTACTGCTTTGTTCTATTGATTCGTATAACCTTTCTTAGTCTTTTTCTTAATTTTATCTGACCAGAAGATGGAATTCAGCTCACTGACTGCTTATTTGGCTTGTATTGTCCTCTGCCTTTTTTCCTGTTTACTAGAACCGTGATCCGAGATTATAGCTCCCAGATATTTATACTTTTGGCATGCCTCAATACTATGGCCATCTATGAAGACATCATGATGTTTACTTGCTATAGAAAGATATTTTATTTTGGAAAAATTTATTGTTAGTCCAACCTGATTGTTTGTTTCTAAGATTTTCTTCGTTATCTACTCAATCATAGTCATTTGCAGCAAATATACACTGAAGCGCCAAAGAAACTGGTATAGGCATGCATATTCCAATACAGACGCATACATATGACAACAAGTGTCTGGCGTAGTCGTTAGATCGGTTACTGCTGCTACAATGGCAGATTATCAAGATTTAAGTACGAATGATTTTTTTGTAGTAAGTTCCTATGGGATCAAATTGCTGAGGTCACCGGTCTCTAGGTTTACACACTACTTAATCTAACTTAAACTAACTTACGCTAAGGGCAACACACACACACACACACACACACACACACACACACACACACACACACACACATGCCCGAGAGAGGACTCGAACCCCCGACGGGGGAAGCCGCGCGAACTGTGGCAAGACGCCTTGGACTAAACTGCTACCCCGCGCGGCTAGAGTTTGAACGTGGTGTTATAGTCGGCGCATGAGCGATGGGACACAGCACCTTTGAGGTAGCAATGAAGTGGGGATTTTCCCGTACGACAGTTTCACGAGTGTACCGTGCATCTCAGGAATTCGCTAAAATATCAAATCCCAACATCGTTGCGGCCGGGAAAAAAAAAAAAAAAAAAAAATCCTGCAAGGACGGGACTAACGACGACTGAAGAGAATCGTTCAGTGTAACAGAAGCACAAACCTTCCGCAATTTGCTGGGCTTTCGGAGCCGAAGGCCCAATCATGGACCCTTGATGACTGCACAACGCAAAGCTTTATGCCTCGCCTGGGCCCGTCAACACCGACAGTGGACTGTTGATGACTGGAAACATGTTGCATGGCCAGACGAGTCTCGTTTCAAATTGTATCGAGCGGACGAAGGTATATGGGTATGGTGACAACCTCATGAATCCAGGGACCCTGCACGTTCAAGCTGGTGGAGGCTCTGTAATGGTGTGGGGCGTGTGCAGTGTTGGAGTCATATGGAACCCCCGATACGTCTAGATATAACTCTGACACATGACACGTACATAAGCATCCCATCTGATCTCCCACATCCATTTCTGCCCATTGTGATTCCGACCGACTTGGGCAATTCCTTCAGGACAATGCAACATCACACACGACCAGAATTGAACATATCTGGGATGCCTTGCAAAGTGCTATTCAGAAGAGATCTCCACTCCCTCGTACTCTTACGGATTTATGGACACCTCTGCAGGATATATGGTGTCAGTTCCCTCCAGCATTACTTCAGACATTAATCGTGTCCATGCCACGTCGTATTACGGCACTTCTGCGCTCAGGCGCGGGGCCTAATCGATATTATGCAGGTGTATCACATTCTTTGGTTCTTCAGTGTAATTTGATCATCGGTGAATAGTAAATTTGATATTAAATCCCCCATCTATGTCTAGACCCATTCCTCCACACTTTTTCGTTCTTTCTTGAAGAAGTTTCTTCAGATAAAACTTAAACAATGTAGGTTCTATACAGCATCCTTGTCTATGGCCTCTCGGTAATCGTATTACTTAGAAGATATCTTTTCCTATTTTTAATTCTTGTCTGCAATCCCTGTAAACTTTTTTAACTGGAGCAACTTTTACCTTATTTACTGCGGTCTCGTCGAGATTTTAATGCAACGCTGCCATATGCTTTTTGTAAAGCTATGAAAATCACTCCTGTATCACCTCTTCCCCTCCTCTTCTTTTTTTTTCTCTTTTATAGTAAATACATTATCTACACACATCGGCCTACGCTGGAGTTACTCTGTTCTTCTCCTATTATGATTTCATTCTCCAGAAATCCTTTTATAATTCGACCATACTTCCCTCTGATGCAGTAATGCTAATGCCCCTTAGTTGTTGCAATCTTTTTTTTATCCTTTCTTATTAAGTAGTATCGAGTAGGCGTTTTTCATTCTTTTGGGGTTCTTCTTGTTTAATCACACACTTGTTAAAGATCAAGTGAATTTTTTTGTGTGTCTTCTGCTGTGTTCTTTATCACCTCAATGGAAATTTCTCCTGGACATGGAGATTTTCCATTTTCCGTTTTTTTGAAGTGATTATGTAGTTCCGTTAGATACACAAGGCACTGTCCCCTCCTTAAATGTTGGTATTCTGCCAATAGGATCTCTTCCTCGAGCTTCTGTTAACAAATTTTCGTAGTACTTCACACATTATTTATATTGTTCTTCTTCTCTTTTCTTGGCGGCCGTGGTGGCCGAGCGGTTCTAGTCGCTTCAGTCTGGAACCGCGAGACCACTACGGTCGCAGGTTCAAATCCTGCCTCGGGTATGGATGGTGTGATGTCCTTAGGTTAGTTAGGTTTAAGTAGTTCTAAGTTCTAGGGGACTGATGACCCCAGATGTGAAGTCCCATAGCGCTCAGAGCCACTTTTTCTCTTTTCTTGGTTGTTCACTATCTCCCAGGCGCTTTTTGGTTTCATTCTTCCTATATCTCTCTCTGCTTCCTCACATTTACTTTTCCAGAATTAATTTTTCGCTTTTATTATAATTTTTTCACCTCTCTTCTGACTATAACCTACAGTTTCCAATGGCTAACTTTCTTCAATATGCCTTCCATTTCAAGCCTGCTGCTCGATACCCTAATGCCACCAGTTGTCGTGGTACCAGAATTTAGGTATCAAACCTCTTGAGGAATTCTGGATTATACTTTCGTTCTTCAACGGCACTGTTAGCGTTTCGAGTGTTCTCTGTTTCTTTGTTTCGATGTTTTTTTTATATTTAAAGAAAATTTCCGTGTAGCAGCGAATGATCAGTATTACATTCGTTCCTCTATACACTCTTACATCCGTAGTACGAAGTTGGACTCTTTGCCTTAATACAATGTAGTACACACTAACACAAAAAAGACGCCCCACGAAGGAATTATTCGAATGGGACAGAAAGCAGTAGGTGTATGTACATGTAACAGGCAAACGAATGATTTCAATTTCAGAAAAAAACTGGGTGATTTATTCCAGAGAAAGAGCTTCGAAATTGAGCTAGTCAGTAACGCACTGGTCACCTCTGTCCCTTATGCAAGAAGTTATTCGACTTGGCATTGATTGATAGAATTGCTGGATGTCCTCTTGAGAGACATCGTACCAAATTTTATCCGACTGGCGCGTTTGATCGTCAAAACCCCGAAGTGGTTGGATGGCTGTGCCTGTAGTGTTCTGAAAGTTCTCTGTTGGGGAGAGATCCGATTACTGGTGACCTATGTGGGTGGGCATTACCTTGCTGAAATTTAAGTCCAGGATGTCCTACCGTGAAGGGCGGCAAAACGGGGCGCAGAAAACGCCAACGGACCGCACACTACGCTGTAAGGGTGCTGCAGATGTCAAGCAAAGGGATCCTACAATGAAGAGAAATGGGATTCCTGACGATCACTCCTGACTGTCAGGTCATATGGCGAGCGACAGCCAGGTCTGTATCTCACTGCCTCCTGGTGCGTCTTCAGACACATCTTCGGCCAGCTGTCTCATCAACTGCAGTAGAATTCTCCTTACTGATGACTCCCACTTCGAACTGAGCCTCGATGACGAATGAGCACGTGTCCGAAGACGCCCCGGATAGCATCGTGATACCAACCTGCCTGGAATTAGATTTCATCAAGATAACTCCTAACCACACGTGGCGATAGTCTCTACTGCTTGCCTTCGTGCTTGCCAAACTCTACCTTGGCCAGCAAGCTCATCGGATCTCTCCCCAATTGAGAACGTTTAGAGCATTAAGAGCAGGGACCTCCAACCATCTCGGGATTTTGACGATCAAACCTGCCAATTGGACAAAATTTGGTACTATAACCCTGAAGATGACATTCAACAACTCTATCAAGCAGTGTCAAGTGGAATAACTGCTTGCATAATGTCCAGAGGTGGAACGATGTGTTATTAACTTGCTCAATTTGTGTAGCTCTTTCTCTTGAATAAATCATCCTATTTTTCTGAAACTGTGATCATTTGTTTGCCTGTACATGTACATCACAGATAACGAATCCCATCCCATTCAGATAATTCCTTCGTGGTCAGTTTTTTTCCCTTCCTTTTTTCTAAGAATGTATTATAGTCCTAAGATGACATGTAGGTTGGGGATCTAATCGGAAAAGAGTGGCTTAACTGGATATCGCAGTAGTCTAGTATTCTCAATTGCTTCAGTCACATTGTTCTCAGTAATCAGCACCTTCTTTACACACAGCCTTCTGGGCGATTTCGGTTGGTCGAGGTTCGACTAAATTTGGATTAAAACGTCATTGGCCACCATCCAGCCCAATGAATACTGCGCTAATACAAGCGTTTTCAGTTATTTTTGCGTGTCATTCCTTTCCCACCTTCAGTTCCACACCTATGGGTGCTAGGGATGTAAAAGCCCACAGTTGTTATTTCGAGGTTGCAAGTCATATGAATATCAAGTTTCGATTGGAACTGCTCCAGTCACTATTTTTTATTGTCAACCTCTTTCTTCCGATACACACTTTCATGCGTTGTTAACTGTGTCTCACCCCAAGAGTATTTATTTAATGTGTACCTCGTTTGGGTGAAGTTACACCAGAGGCTCCAGAGGTATACTACAGAACACACACACACACACACACACAGGTTACGGGCGATTTCCTATCCTGTCCTCCCTCGTTCAAATCGAGGTTGTGCTTCGTCCATAATGACCTTCGTGGATGGCATAACAATTTTACTGAAATGCTGTCCCTGAAGCCGGAATTTCGCACCAGTTGCAGCGTAGGGGCAACAAAAAACCGATTTTCAATATTTCCCGTAATTATTGACCGAATTTTAAACTTTATAATGCTGTCATTGTCTGCTCATTAAGAGTTATATAATTATGTTAAAGATTTAACATAATAACACACGTGTTACAGCTATAAACCGGGAGTTTGTCTTAAGGCAGAGTAACTGATGATGCGAGAATAGACGGAATTCATTCTCCCAGAATTTGAGAAGGAGACCACTTAGCGATTTCCAGAAAAGATTACACATAGTTCAAGCCATTACGAAATTCTTTTACGCCGGCACCTCCACAAATTGATGAAAAGAAAGACATTTATCGCTTACTGCAGTTTCGCTGTTCATGTAGTAAACTTCAGTATCGGGAACTTCTTTACTACTAAGTCTATTTGCAACATAATTAGCAGACAGTATCCACATACAAAGCTCAATGTGCGTATATCATTGTACGACACGTATTTCAGGATATATGACATCATAAACAATTAGGTGCTTGAGAAACCAGCTTTTGCGTAAAATGGAGCGCAAATTGCCCAGTTTACATTCATCTAGCGTTTCATAATGAGAGCACTTACTGACTTCCAACAACTTTAAGCATAATTTCAAATCTCTCCTAAACTTTTTCTCGCTTACACGCTTAAACGCAAATATTCAACATATTAACTAATTTGTAAAGTAATCAGACGTTTAAAGCTGTTTTATAGATGGGAGTTCAATTCCTTTAAAGGAGCTGGGGTTTACTGGTTGAAATCTCCGTCTTTTTACATCTATTTTCATACATATGTGTTACATGCGTTGTTAAATGCCTTACGTAGAGAAAGGAGTAGAGGAAACTAAGGATAAATTTGAGGAATAACCGTACAGAGAGGAAAAGTAAAATTTTGAAAGTGTGCCGATGGATAGAGAATTCTGTTGGAGACGGCAAAGAATATGGAAGACGAGTTGAATGGGGTAGATAGTGTCCCTAAAAAGGGCTTAAGATGAATATCAACAAAAGTAAAAAGAGGGTAATGAATTGATGCTGAGGTACGGCCAGTTTGCATAGGATATAAATCGCGAAATGACAACAGCCAGAAAAGCTTTCCTGAAAAAGGGAGTTATGGAATGTAAACTTAACTTTCAGGAAGTTTTTTTCTGAAATAGTTGTCTGGAGTGTGGCCTTACGCGGAAATGAAATGTGGACGATGAGCAGTACAGGTAGGAAGAGACTAGAAGCTTTTGAAATGTGGTGCTACGGAAGTGTGCTGAAGATTAGACGGGTAAATTGGATAACTAATGAAATTGGGCAGAATCGAGTCTTGGAGGAAAGATATTTACGGCAAAAGGTGACAAAAGGAAGGGGCACGTCGACGGGACACATCCTAACGTATCAAGGAATAGGTAAGTCGATAATGGAGGGAAGGGTGAAGGTTAAAAGCTGTAGAGGGAGCCGATAGCTCGACTATTGTAACCAGGTTCAGACGGATGAATGTTGCAGTAACTGTACAGACATGAAGCAAATCAGTCTTCAGAATGAAGACCGCAATACAACAATATCGACAAGTGTTTGCCTACTGCAGTATCGTTGTTCTAATAGCTTCCACCTTTGGCAAGACGAAAATAAAACGATGAGATGTTCTCACAGCTGCAGAGCAACAGCCAAATGAACTTGGAATGCTTGATTCCGCGGAGAGCCTCACAGCTTTTTAGAGAACTTAGCACAGCTGTGATAAAGTTCACCGGCGTCTGCTAACTGCTTCAGTCCGAACACGAAACTCGCTTTCAACTCCGATATTTCCACTGTCTTCCCGCGAGGCTGATATCAGTCAAATTGATGGAGTACAGTTTTTTGAAACGATCGGGAGACTAATGTTACCAATTCCTAAGACCTTTGATGATGTGGGCCTAACCAAGCTTTTGAAATTTTAGTTGCACCGTGAGGCGTTCTACACTTCCAGGTAACCACAGATCAGTTAAAAAAAATGGCTCTGAGCAGTATGGGACTTAACTTCTGAGGTCATCAGTCCCCTAGAACTTAGAACTACTTAAACCTAACTAACCCAAGGACAGCACACACATCCATGCCCGAGGCAGGATTCGAACCTGCGACCGTAGCGGTCGCGCGGCTCCGGACTGTAGCACCTAGAATCGCTCGGCCACTCGGCCGGCCATAGATCAGTTCAAAAAAAAATTTTTTTCAGATAACTGTCAACACCATCGATATGCTTGGAGAAATGCAAGATAAACTCTGAGCTGTCTTACAATACATTTATTCACTTCCAGTTTCGATCATGGACCATCTCCAAAGTAAAAAAAAATCTACTGTAGCAACTTCACATGGCATACATGCTATTTAACCAACCAGAAAAGTATACGCTATTCCCGACTCGAAAACATAAGAAAATTGATGCTTAACGCCATAATACAGGCTTAACCAAGCCGAAAACAATGTTGATAACATGAAAACCTCTAAGAGCAGTAAGTGCGCAACACCATTGCTCAGGCACTTCCATCGAAATCACTGTAATAAATGTCGCACGCTATCTGATCTGCATAACGCAGTAGGTCACTATCATGGACATCCTATAAATTGTATCGAGCATCCTTGAAACGCTCAAACACCAGTTTTAGCAGCAAGTGCGCCTTATTCTCTCTTGAATATCAGGAGTTTTCCTTATGAACTACACGGTCTTATTGCTCCGAACTTATTCGAAATCTGTTGATAATTTTTTTTTGTTTATGCTGTGGATGATCTTCCATGCTTCCATGTACGTAATTATATTTAGTATCCGCTTTTTGGACAACGATTGTCTTTCACTACGTTTCACTGGAGACGGGATTTGTGGTTTTCTGCCCGACGAGGACTACATGACTCGACACTTATTAAGCACGTATCGTCGTCACTGTACTCCTCATGTACATTGTCCGCACAGTCGGGCGTATACGGCAACACACATTCCACTGGCTCATCTAGCAGAAACGCTAATATTTCACATGGCATACTTTCTCACTCTGTGAAATTCCTTGGGTTTCTTTCTGGCGAAACATCAACTTCGGCAACTGTTGTAGATATAATGCAATGTTTGATTTGTTTATCTTTGCCATTGCTCTGCCTTGTATCATCACCATTAGCGCTGTAGCACTGTTGCGAGTTACTCGTCGACTAAGCAGTTCAACTATGCTCCTTAGTCTGATGCTGTGCTCACCATTGGGTACCTTCAGTCCCGCCCCTGTAACCATTAACAGCCAATACTGCGGTTGCTCGGTAGACAAAATGTGGAGCATCGAATGGCGCTAACATCATTGGCCTTATGCGACCTCGCACTGAAGAGGTTCCTTGTTAGTTGTTGACAATAAATGTCAGTGGTGATGGTTACACCTCGGGGAAGAAATTGGTAGTACAGCACACCGACGCTCTTCCAGCAGATTCATACCATTATCTTCCGTGGATGTCCGCAGTTCTTTGAACGGGAAAATGCTGCTTTTTTTGTGCTCAACCATTCCTTTGTTTTCCGTGTTGTTGTTGTTGTGATCTTCAGTTCTGAGACTGGTTTGATGCAGCTCTCCATGCTACTCTATCCTGTGCAAGCTTCTTCATCTCCCAGTGCCTACTGCAACCTACATCCTTCTGAATCTGCTTGTTGTAGTCATCTCCTGCTCTCCCTCTACGATTTTTACCCTCCACGCTGCCCTCCAATGCTAAATTGGTGATCCCTTGATGCCTCAGAACATGTCCTACCAACTGATCCCTTCTTCTAGTCAAGTTGTGCCACAAACTTCTCTTCTCCCCAATCCTGTTCAATACTTCCTCATTAGTTATGTGATCTACCCACCTAATCTTCAGCATTCTTCTGTAGCACCACATTTCGAAAGCTTCTATTCTCTTCTTGTCCAAACTATTTATCGCCCATGTTTCACTTCCGTACATGGCTACGCTCCATACAAATACTTTCAGAAACGACTTCCTGACACTTAAATCTATACTCGATGTTAACAAATTTCTCTTCTTCCGAAACGCTTTCCTTGCCATTGCCAGTCTACATTTTATTATCTCTCTACTTCGACCATCATCAGTTATTTTGCTCCCCAAATAGCAAAACTCCTTTACTACTTGAAGTGTCTCATTTCCTAATCTAATTCCCTCAGCATCTCCCGACTTAATTCGACTACATTCCATTATCCTTGTTTGCTTTTGTTGATGTTCATCTTATATCCTCCTTTCAAGACGCTATCCATTCCGTTCAACTGCTCTTCCAAGTCCTTTGCTGTCTCTGACAGAATTACAATGTCATCGGCGAACCTCAACGTTTTTATTTCTTCTCCATGGATTTTAATACCTACTCCGAATTTTTCTTTTGTTTCCTTCACTGCTTGCTCAATATACAGATTGAATAGCATCGGGGAGAAGCTACAACCCTGTCTCACTCCCTTCCCAATCATTGCTTCCCTTTCATGCCCCTCAACTCTTATAACTGCCATTTGGTTTCTGTACAAATTGTAAATAGCCTCTCGTTCCCTGTATTTTACCCCTGCCATCTTCAGAATCTGAAAGAGAGTATTCCAGTCAACATTGTCAAAAGCTTTCTCTAAGTCTACAAATGCTAGAAACGTAGGTTTGCCTTTCCTTAAACTAGCTTCCAAGGTAAGTCGTAGGGTCAGTATTGCCTCACGTGTTCTAATATTTCTACGGAATCCAAACTGATCTACCCCGAGGTCGGTTTCTACTAGTTTTTCCATTCGACTGTAAAGAATTCGCGTTAGTATTTTGCAGCCGTGACTTATTAAACTGATAGTTCGGTAATTTTCACATCTGTCAACACCTGCTTTCTTTGGGATTGGAATTATTATATTCTTCTTGAAGTCTGAGGGTGTTTTCCATATGTTGGCATAAAGACACCATTTCTCGTCACCAGTAGTGCTACAGTATAGGAACAGTCGGCGTTGTTCACGAGCCAACTGATGACGTACAATCAGAAATGTACATAAGGCAAACCGCTTATTTCTGTAATTTTGGTTTATAGCATGCATTACTCGTACACTCGATTTTTGACCCTGCCCCAGTGCATACAATTGTCGCACGATGGTGGAATAATCACTGTTCATCACATCTGCCATTTCTCGAGTACACTGACTTAGATCATTGTGGATTAATGCATTTAAACGACCTTCATCAAACCCCAAGGTCTTCCTGAAAGTGTAGAGTCACTAATGTTGGTCAGTACAGATCCTACTTAAAGCGAGAAAACAATTTTTTGCAGTAATCTGTCCAATCGAATTATCGGCATACACGTTGCAAATGTTTCTGGCTGCCTCAACTGCCGTCACCCGTATATTAAACTCAAACAGAAGATGTCGGAAATGTTCCGATTTCTCCACTTGGAACGCTAGTTTCTAGCGTTCACAGCTCCACTGATATGTAAATTCAAATTGCAACAGTGAACTACAAATAAAAAAGTGGGAATCGATGAATGAATACATAACAACCGGAGTATCAACATGCAAAACAAATATGCTACGAACATGTGCACCAATCTAATATTACATTAAAAAACTAACTGTGGTTGGTTTGCTTTTGAGATCATTTGCTGCTGAGCCACAAGAACCGCTGTTTTGCTTTCAAAACCATTTGTAACGTACTAAAGAGTTTGAGAAGCCATTAATACACACAGATGATTTGGAGAGGGACATACTCTCTCTGCCTACTTGCTGTGAATTAAAGTAACGCCCTTTTCAATAAATAGATAATGCACGACAAGTCAAATGCAGGACTGTGATTCGTGAACTCAATTTTTGGCAGAAAGTGATGTTTTTTTTTAGGCGTGCATGGCGATCACCCTCTGTTCATTCCTCTCGGTAGCATCTTTTACAAAAAGTAGCTCCAAATCTTGAGTTCACATGTCTGCACTTAACCGGTACTTTCAGTTCCTGAACTGGTGTCCGCGCCATGTTTGACAGTCACTTGATTTATTAGAACTTGTCTGTTTTGTACGAGTTTCTTTCCGTCACAAGCTGGAGAGGACATGCGACGCAACAGGCGCGTCCTGAAATGTGGAAACATCCGGTAGCAACTGGCTGCGTGGATGAAGCAAGAGTCTTGCAGTCTTGTGCGAAGGTCGCCATAGTTTTTTCTCAGCGGGCCGGGTAAGTGACAAAATGACGAGTCCAGGGCGTATCATCATTCTATACAATACTTGAATGCTACAACAAAATCTCTGGGAGGAGAGACGAAAAACTAAGTTCAGCATTCCGTGTTAATCGTGGGTGCGTGTCACCCAGTACACAAAAAACAAACACAGGAAACACATTTATTAACTAGACAGTTATCAAAGGAGGCAACATTAACAAATACACTACGGGAAAAAAATCACAACACAGGAAGGAGTTGCGCTATAATCATCTTGGGGTTGAAGCTCTTTTTTCCATGTTTGCTTTAACAATACATATGTTTTTGTATAGGGTCCGCTCAGCTCTCTGCAATGGAACTCTGTTCTCCGCCCTCAAAGAATTATTAGACAAGTCCAACCTATAGAGCTCTCATCCCCCCCACCCCCACACACAAAAAAATCCTCAAACACATTGTCACTCTCTCTCTCTCTCTCTCTCTCTCCCTTCTTTTCACACACAACACACACACAAAAAGTACTTGTAATAATGATAATAATAAAAATAATAATAATGATGAAAAATCCTCGAACCTGCTCTCTCTCTCTCTCTCTCTCTCTCTCACACACACACACACACAAACACACACGCGCGCGCGCGCGCAAATGCACAGACACCTCTCAAAAATTCAGAACAACTGCCGGGAACACCGCCAACTGTTCCACCATCAGCCATCTTGTTTTTACACCTTCAACTGTTCCACTGTACGTCATGTTCGATTTTACAGCTAGTAAACAGTGAAATAGTGACAGTGACAGCTCAATATATAGTGTTTGACAGTGATCAAGATGAGGGAAAAGAAAATGTAAGTGAAACATAATGTAAACAGACACACGCACATAGAACTACTTAATTTCAGGTGTAGAAATAACAATTTTCAAATCGTAATTTTGGCTTAAACAATTTATCTACTTTAAGGTGTAAGTGGTTGCAGATGACAAACTGTGAAACAAAACAGTCACTGTAGGAACACAATACATAAGAAGAACCACACTGTGTGGTAAAAAGGTATGAATTCATAATTTTATGTGTTTTTTTCAAATATCTGTAATTACGATTTAAGAACTAACAGTTACATGTATACAAACAGTAAAGAACATTCTCTATCTTCAACACCCATAAAATAAAAGCCCACTGAAGATGCTGCAACTGCAGTGAAACATGTTTGGGTTAAAAAACAAAATTGTGTTTTGCTAAAGCTGGACCCTATTAACGAAACTTGGTACGGGTGCTTCTACATCTGAAAGATATGTCTATTCCAATTTCGCACCAGCCGCTAAGAGTGGCGCTAGTAGCGTCACTATGAGGATGCAAATCAGGTTTGCTTTAAATACACGCTGTAACGGTAGTGAGCGTTAGTTATCTTTGAGATTGGACGTGGTGAGTTGATGTTGGTTAAGAATGCCTTTAAGGCGATAAAGACGCCATTGTCAGTACCTCACTGAGTTTGAACGAGGCCATATGATAGGGCTATGAGAAACTGGATGTTCCTTCTACGATAATGCAGAAAAACTTGGTAGGAATGTAGGCACTGCACATGATAGCTGGCGGTGGTGGTCACGAGAATGTACGGTCGCAAGAAGATGACCTAGTGGCACTACTTAGAGGGAGGATCATGGTTTGGGCGTATGACTCTGCCACATCGTACTGCGTCTGCAGCAGAAACCTGAACAGCAGTTGGCATCACAGTGACGCAATGAACTGTTACTTCAAGGACTGCTCCGAACCAGACGCTCTTTAGCGTGCATTCCACTGTCCCAAACCACCGTCATTTGCGACGTCAGTGGTGCCAAGCAAGACCTCACTGGAGGGCCAAATGGAAGTCTTTTGCCTTTTCTGATGAAAGCTGTTTCTGCCTCGGTGCCAGTGATGGCCTTGTGTTTGTTAGAAAGAGGCCACTTAAGGGCCTGCAACCAACCTGCCTTCGTGCTAGGCCGGCCGGAGTGGCCGAGCGGTTCTAGGTGCTACAGTCTGGAACCGAGCAGCCGCTACGATCGCAGTTTCGAATCCTGCCTCGGGCATGGATGTGTGTGATGTCCTTAGGTTAGTTAGGTTTAATTAGTTCTAAGTTCTAATCGACTGACGACCTCAGAAGTTAAGTCGCATAGTGCTCAGAGCCATTTGAACCATTTTTGAACCTTCGTCCTAGGCTCACTGGACTGACACCTGGCGTTATGGACTGGGGTGTGATTTCGCACGACAGCAAGAGCACTCTCGTGGTTATCCCACGCACCCTGACTGCAGATTTGTACGTCAGTCTGGTGGTTCGACCTGTTGTGCTGCCAGTCATGTATAGCCTTCCAGGGGGTTTTACGAACAGGATAACGGTCGCCCACATACCACCTTCGTAGCCGAACATGCTATGCAGTGTGTCGACATGTTGCCTTGGCCTGCTCAGTCATCAGATCCGTCTCCAGTTGATCACATCGTGGGATGACAACTCCGGCATCATCCACAAACGGCATTAACCGTCCCTGTACTGACCAACGAATACAACAGGTGTGGAACTCCGTCCCACAAAAACAGACTCCAGCACCTGTACATCACAATGCTTGCACGTTTGGATGCTTACGTTCAACATTCTGGCGGTTACACCGGTTGTAATGTACCATCATTTCACAGCTTCAATGGCTTATCCTGCGCTTACATTAACCTGTCATCTTGCAACATCACTTAAATATGTTACCTAGACAAATGTATTCTCGAAATTTCAATACTCTGTATAAATTATTTTTTAGTATTGCGTTTTTTTCCGACTGTGACGATATTTACATCAGACCCAGTGTGCACACATCGGAATCTAACAAACTAGGTAGCAAAAAACGTTAATGATAGTTGTGAAGCTGACGTTTGGCTGTCAAGATGTTTTCAATGTTTAGTTTAGTATTGTAGCATCCAATCAAGAGAATTGATTTCAAATAGTCATCAGTCAGTGTCTGTTGATTTGCTGTGTTCACATTTTATGTTTGAAAATGTTTACTCATAGACATAAGTTGTTCCAAACACTGACGTCATACCAGCGACAAATTTCTTTAGTTTCTAAAACTCAGCATCATACGAGTATAAGCACTAAAGAAATTCAACATTTTTTTCTTCTCTATTCTTCTCTTTCAACAAGTCAGTTGCTTCTAAATCAATGAGCTCCAACTGTAGTTCAGCTGGCAGCCATCAATATTACAATCAAATGGATTCTGGAACAGAAGAATGTCAAAAATGGTTCAAATGGCTCTAAGCACTATGGGACTTAATATCTGAGGTCATCAGTCCCCTAAACTTAGAACTACTTAAACCTAACTAACCTAAGGATATCACTCACAACCATGACCGAGACAGGATTCGAACCTGCGAGCGTACCAACAGCGCGGTTCCGGACTGAAGCGCCTAGAACCGCTCGGCCCCAACGTCCGGCAAAAGAATGTCACTCTCAGTGTCGGTGAAGACATGGAAATCACTCCAACAAAATGCTTCTCCAAGTCACAAATAATTTTTTTTCGGAAAATCAAGCTTGCCTTCGTCGGGGACTGTAACATAAAACCCTCTGAAACAGTGAATACGAGAAGAGTTTTGTCCTTCCCAACGTGCGTCTAACAATCACAGGTTTCTCCGAAATCGTTTGATGATTGTGTAATTACCACAGACGAGGATACCCTCGTTTCGTCTTGGAGCTAGTGAAAACGAAACAGAAATTTGATCACAGCTGAGCACCTCACTTCCGTGTGACAAGACAGGACATATAATTCAGAAAGAATTTCTTCGAGATAAGCATGGAAATGAAGGCTACTGAGTGCATGTCCGTGAATTAAGTTTACACCAGAAACGACTGGTTTCAGTACGTTGGTGATGTACGATGCAGCGTATGAACAGAACGCCCGGAATTTGTGAATCTTCCAACAGAATCATCATCTGCTCCACCAGACCCTTCCTCATTCCAGCCACATTTATTGCTGCATCAACTCTAGCACCACGAAGCTCGTTCCAATGAAAGTTATAGCCTGACAAATTCATTTGCATTTCCATGAAAATGTCTTCTCCAATTGTTGTTCCACGCATGCTGCAAACGCATAGCAAGTCTTCCATTATCTTAAAGTCTAATTTGGCATCACGAATGAACACATGAAGTTCTAACGAACCCGGGAGATCAGTAGACTCATCCAGAAAGTATCACGGGAAGTTCCCAGCTTCCTCGCGAATCTGCAGCACTATGTTCTCTCCATTTTTTTTTCTGCTCTCCGCACAACTGAACTTGCCGAAAGGCTGATACTTGCAAACAAATCGACTTTATTAGGACACAAGTCATTTGCTGCTCCCATCATATACTCTTTGATGAAGCTGCCATTGGTAAACGGTTATTCTTGTTCAGCCATAATGCGCTATATTTTGTAACTTATGCGAGTGTCAGAATCATATACAGCAAACTTTCTCGTGAAAAGATTTCTTTGGGTTTTTAAATTGCATTTCATGAACTCATATTTCTTAGGGCATAACTTTCCAGAAGACTTTGAATATCTTGACAGATGTTTAGTTTCATAGTGATGCCGAAGACTACATTCTTTCAAAGTGACATCACTTTCGCTGCATGTTACATAACCAGTTTTCTAGTCCTTTGTTTACACAAAGAGGTAGTTTACTGATTCCCTATTCTGCGTATGAAAACGCGACACGCGGCGTCCATTTTCCACTTCTTAGGAGTCAACAATGAAACTTGACGTTAACGGGGTCTGAAAATGAAAGAGACATGGGCTCATAAACATTGTTAAAACCTTGGCATAGCGCGAAATAAACAATCATTATAGTAAACAAAAATATCTAGATACAATAATTTAAAATTAAACATAGTAAATTTAAGGCACGTAGCAGCAGGAGGTGCCTGCTCGTGTGAACACCTCCTAGTATTCTACATATGATATTTAAATTTAAGTTGTTTTACGGGGTCTCGTATTCCCTACGTTTCATCAACGAAATTCAAGTATCGTCGGCCTACCGGGTATCAGATTATCGATTTTACCGGGAGTTCCACCAACGAAAATTTCTCCAGGGATCAATCGAGTGAAGGAAACTTGTCGAAAGGTTGATTCAGTTGACGCAGTCGCTCGACTGATCACACGACAAGATTTCTTCGAGATACCGTCTTTTTCACGTAGAGGCAAGAAGACGAAGAAATCCACGATCTGTGGGGTTCAAATCGAGAGCAGGTTGCATAGTTGAAACTAGGATAGCAAAACGACATACCTGGAAGCGATGTAGCGGAACTGTTTGTCTAGGGGAGAAAGTTATTTTACGCTCAGAAGCTGGGAAGCGAGGAGAGCTGCATCCCGTCTCGATCTAGGCAGCCTTTAAGAAAAAGAGGAACAGTCTTCAGCAATGTTCCCAGATTGCCTCGTTACAGGAATCTGAAAAGGCATCATTAGAATAATTTTGATTGAGTTTGAAACAAACAAGAGTTAGAAAAGAGGTACATCAGGCCTTAAGTTTGTATCAAAGAAACGTCGTGAACCTGAGCAATATTCCAGAACTACTGCGTAAAGAGCAACGTGATTTCCCGTAGTAATGATACTTTAGACTTTGACACAAGTGATGTGATCGTGTGACATTGTTGGCCGGGAGGCCCCAACCGGGGAAGTTCGGCCACCGGGTTGCAAGTCTTATTTCTGTTGACATCACACTTGCGTCTCGATGATGTTGAGATGATGACGATAACAACACAACACGTTACCACTCAGCTACTTAGGCGGACTTTGAAACAAGTATATGGCTGTTAAAACCCGGCAAAGCGAACTGAAGACCTGGTCAGGGTTGCAGCACCGTCACGTTTATGCCAGAGACGCACGGAGGTGAGGTACTACATAGTAACCCAGTAGACTCAAGTATCCATCCAAGTGCTGCCAGGTGCTACACGCCTATCTGCGCCACAGAATTAAGAAAAAGAAGCGGGTTGTACAGCATATTTACGTTACCCTAGCTTCTCACGACAGTATCCGTAAAACTTGCATGGGGGCTTAATTAAAATATATTTGAAAATAATTTTTATTTTTCGTTCGTAGCTGTATGTCCGATTACGCTGTTTCGTAATCGGTTGGCCCTGACTAGTTTTAGTACTCAATCTGACTGCATAGAACAACAACAAAGAATGAAATGAAAATTTTCGTTAACACAATTAATTAATTAAGTCCCCAGCAACTATAAAACCCACGAAACCAAAGCACAAGTATAACTGTTCTGTGTGTGGAAGTATGACTCAACGTACACATCTGGCACGGTTCTTCTTCAATAAGACAAGAAATTTCAAATACCATTTATACTGACGTGATAAAAAAAATTAGAAATACTATAATTGCGCAAGAAAACCAGAATTACACTCTAATACAAGAACACACGCCAGATGCTTTGTTGACTGAACCTGTAATGACGCATTATTCAGGACACTGAAATAATGAGAGAGAAAAGAAAATTTTTTTTTTACCTTCATTTATATTGATGAAAAGCACTCTAATCATTACAATATATCACCATACCGAGTCGCTACTACCACATCTCAACAAGAACTGAGTACTGCCACATCTCGACAAGCACTCTTCACTACGACATCTCAGCAAGCACTCTCTGCTACGAGTTCTCAACAAGCACTCTTCACTAGCACATCTCAACAAGCACTGACTACTACTAGTTCTCCCCAAGCACTGCCAGTGGAGGCGGCTGAATAATACTCTTTGGCGCAATCTCTGGCGCTGTGGCTCAGTGTAGCCATCTTTCAAACTACACTATCTGATCAAAAGTATCCGGACACCTATTAGTGCACGTTAATATAGGGTGTGTCCACCCTTCGCTTTTACGGCGGCTTGAACGTCTCTGCTGGGGAAACCTTCAGTGAGCGGTCTGAATATCTGTGGACTAAAACGCCAGCCTTTTCTTCCTCAAGAGCCGAAACCAGAGAAGTTAGTGATGTTGGACGCTGGTGTCTAGAGGGAAGTCGAAGTTCTAACTCATCCGAAAAGTGTTCCACTGGGTTCAGGTCTAGACTCCGGGCAAACCAGCACATTTCCACAAACCTTTGCGTCGCTGCTTTATGAAAGGTTATATTGTGATGCTAATACAAACAATCATAGTCTCCGAACTGTCCCCTACTGTCAAATGGTTCAAATGGCTCTGAGCACTATGGGACTTAACATCTGTGGTCATCAGTCCCCTAGAACTTAGAACTACTTAAATCTAACTAACCGAAGGACATCACACACATCCATGCACGAGGCAGGATTCGAACCTGCGACCGTAGCGGTCACGCGGTTCCAGACTGAAGCGCCTAGAACCGCACAGCCACACCGGCCGGCTCCCCTACTGTCCGCAGCACACAATGGTGTAAAAATGTATTTATAACCTTCTGCGTTTGAAATTATCTTAAGCGGAGTAAAGTTGACCACACCCCAACCGCAAAATTCAATCCTATACCGCAATACTACCTCCTCCGTACTTCACTTCTGGCTCTACACATGATGGCAGGCAACGTTCTCCAAGCATTCGTCAAAACCAAGCCTTTCCATCCGATTGCATCAGGGTATAGCGTGATTCATCACTTCAGATCACTCATTTCCAGTGACGTTGCTCTTTATGCCACACCATGCGTCGCTTAGCATTAATTACACTGAAGAACCAAAGAAACTGGTACACTTGCCTAATATCGTGTAGGGCCCCAGCGAGCACGCGGAAGTGCCGCAACACGACGTTGCATGGACTCGACTAATGTCCAAAGTAGTGCTGGAGGGAACTGACACCGTGAATCCTGCAGGGCTGTCCATAAATCCGTAAGAGCACGAAGGGGTTGAGATCTCTTCTGAACAGACCATATCGAAAGTGTTTCGTTGAAAGGCTCGCACGCTGACACTGGTTGATGGCCCAGCACTGAAATCTGCAGCAATTTGCGGAAGGGCTGCACTTCTGTCACGTTGGACGCTTATCTTCAGTCGTCGTTGGTCCCGTTCTTTTAGGATCTTTACCCGGCCGCGGCGATGTCGGAGATTTGATGTTTTAGCGGATTCCTGATATTCAAGGCACAGTCGTGAAACGGTCGTACGGGAAATTCCCCACTTCATCGCTACCTCGGAGATGCTGTGTCCCATCGCTCGTGCGCCGACTATAACACCACGTTCAAACTCACTTAAATCTTGATAAACTGCCATTGTAGCAGCAGTAACCGATCTAACACTTGTCTTATGTAGTCACTGCCGCAGCGCCGTATTCTGCCTGTTTACATGTATCTGTATTTGAATGCGCATGCCTATACCAGTTCTTTGGCGCTTCAGTGTATTTACTAAGAGCTGCTCGACCATTGTAGCCCGTTCCTTTTAACTTCCTATGCACAAGTCATGGTTCTAGCTGGACCGGTGGTAGCACTTTGAAAGTCACGAGTGATTCCTCCCGCTGATTTAATGCGATGTTTGACAACCACCAATCTGCAATGCTGGTCGGTCCTGTCCGCCAGTAAATGAGGTCTTTTCCGCTGTTTGTTTATCTGTGGTTGTTCCATCGTGTTTCCACTTCATAAATACACCTGAAACGACCTGGACAGCTTTAGAAGGATTGAAATGTCCCTGATGAATCTGTTACTCAGGTGACATCCAACGACTAGTCCGCATCCAAAGTCACTGAGCTCACCTGACGAACTCACTCTGCTGTTAAAGCTTCTTTACTGACAACACGGTATTCCTCATCTCCTTATAGTGGTCAGTTCCGCAGTAGTGTCCGGATATTTTAGAGTGAACTCCCACGGCAATGTTGATATCTTCCTCAGATGGACCTGTCGATTTGTCATCTGTCGTCCCAGACACAGATGATGGCAAAGAGCGTCACGCCACGACCCGCATATACAGTAATTAAACTTTAATCGGTGTCATTGTTTGACAATACTTCTGGCACTCAGCAAGTACTTATTCAGATGTAATGCATATGAATCCACGATTCGTCTAAGTAAAGCAATGGCTGCTTTAATTCAGATTCTTCAGTTTTTCGTAATGTTCTAATATCGTCTTGTTTGCACATGATAATTGGTTCAATCTGACACGCTTCAAAACCAAAATCCCGCGCATAGAACAAATTTTCTCAGAGCTTCCTTACTAGCCTATAAGTCCATCTCCATGTGATTAAAGCCATGACGTTTCTGCAAGGTTGGTATATCCTTGTATTGCTCATAATATCACAGAAATTGACACGTAATAAAACATTTTACCCATATCATCAATGAAATATACCGACGGAAAAAACGGCAGCACCAGAAGATAATTAATGTACAGTAATCAAATTTTGGAAATACATTTGTCTAGGTAAGATATTTAAGTGATTACCATTGCAAAATCATGGGTTAACGTAAGCACGAGGTAAGTCATTGCAAATGTGAAATGCTGGTACATTAATAACGGGTGTAACCGTCAGAATGTTTAATGGAAACAGGAAAACGTGATGCATTGTGTTGTACAGGTGCCGGATGTCAGTTTGGGGGACGGAGTTACATGCCATTGCACACTTGATTGGTCCGTACAGGGACAGTGAATTCTCTTTATAGGTGACGGTGGAGTTCTCATCCAACGATGCCCGCTATATACTCGAATGGATACAGATCTGCTGATCAAGTAGGCCAAGGCAGTATGTTGACGCTCTGAAGAGCATGTTGGGTTACAACAGCAGTACGTGGGCGAACGCTTTCATATTGGAAAACACCTCCTATTATGTAGCCCATGAATGGCAGCGTAACAGGTCGAACCACCAGACTAACGTACAAATTTGCAATCAGTGTGCGTGGATAACTACGAGAGTGCTCCTACTGTCATACGAAATCACACCCCAGACCATAATTCCAGTTGTAGGTTCAGCCTGTCTAGCAAGCAAACAATTTGGCTGCAGGCTCTCAACGGGCCTCTTCTTAATTAACACACAGTCATTACTAGTACCGAGGCAGAACCAGCTTTCATCAGAAAACACAATGGACCTCCACCCTCCCCCTTAATTGGGCTGCCGCTTGACACCACTTGACTCGAAAAGGGCGGTGGTTTGGTGTCAGTGGAATGAACGCTACATGGCGACTGGCTCTGAGCTGTCCTTCACGTAACCGATTTGTAACAGTTCATTGTGGCACTGTGGTCCAAACGTTGCTCGAATTGCTGCTGCAGATGCAGTATGATGTGCAGGAGCCGTACACCGAACACGGTTGTCTATCCTCTCGACGGTACTATATAGCTGTCCGGAGCCCAGTCTTATTGCGCCCGTACATTCTCGTGGCCACTGCTGTCAGCCATCATGTACAGTGGCTACATTCCTGCCAAGCCTTGCTGCAGTACCGCAGAAGCTAGATACAGCTTTTCGTAGCTCTGTTACACGACCTCGTTCAAACTCAGTGAGGTACTGATATCTGTCGCCTTAAAGGCATTCTTGATTAACACCAACTCACCACGCTCAGTTTCAAAGATAACTAACACTCACGATCGTTACAGCGCGCATTTAATGCAAACCTGATTTGCTTCCTCACGGTGGCACTACTAGCGCCACTCCTATGTGACCGGAGTGAGTGCTGAATAAACATCACATTTCAGATGTAGAAACACGCCTTCCAACGTTCGTTTATGTCGCACAACTCCTCTTGGTGTTCAGATTTTTTCCCGTCGGTATATTTTATTGTGTGCACTTCACTTGTTTGTCTTTGGGCTGGATACTTGAATTCCACTCACCTCGGACTTATGTCCATCCTTCTACAGTTTACGTACTATCCGATAACTTGGCTCCTTGCACTCTCTGTCGTCGGCTGTGTCGGCACTGTTCTCCATCCTCATCACCAATAAATGTAAGTAATTACATTAAGAGCAACCTGTTACGCCTTTTTGTGGAAACTTTGTCTGCGAATACTTTCTGCACTGGTACTGCGAGGTGTAAACGTGTAGCCGGCCTTTGTGACCGAGCGGTTCTAGGCACTTCAGTCTGGAACCGCGCGACCGCTACGGCCGCAGGTTCGAATACTGCCTCGGGCATGGATGTGTGTGATCTCCTTAGCTTAGTTACGTTTAAGTATTTCAAGTTCTAGGGGACTGATGACCTCAGATATTAAGTCCCACAGTGCTCAGAGCCATTTGAACAATTTGTAAACGTGTACCGCTTTGAACTGACATATCTCTATACCTGGGCACATATGCAAGTAAGTTCCCACTACGGTCTGGTCTTCGCCTCACTTTGCCGAGTAAAATACTGGGTCACTCAACTGTCCCTACCTGTGGGTTTTATGCAATCTGCAACATTTTCAGAATCCACGTGCAAGATTTTCATATTCTCTCGCTCGCTACGTGCAATCTACTAGTCCTATAGGGGAAATGAACAGTATCTTTGTGTAGGATATTTAATGTTGTTAAATTTTGTAATGGGATACGTTTTCCCTGGAGGCCACGGTTTTCGAGTTATTCGAGAAAAACGCGTTTGTGGGTCACTTTTATACGTCTTCCTCGAATAATTCGAAAACTACGGACTCTATGAAAACGTATCACACTACAAATTTTACTACATTACATTTCCTATATAAAGGCCCTGTACATTTTTTCGGTAGGACTAGTAGTTTGAGCGTAGCGAGCAAAAGTAATGAAAATCTTGCGCGTGTTATTAGAAGATGTTGCGGGTTGCATAAAACCCATATGTAGCGACAGCTGAATTAGGTACACTGTGCACACGATGTTTCAAACACACTTTTTATAAATTTTGGGGAAATTTTCCTTATACCAAACCAGAAAAAAAGTTCATAGAAACCTATGTCCGAAAATACTTCATTTTTGAGTCATTAATGGAAGTTTATAATTTATGGGACTGGAGCTCATCAAGACATAAACTCATAATAAATACTCGAAATGTCCTCATCTTGCTTCTAAACGCACATGCATTCGTCGAATAATGGACTGTCCCATACTTCCAACTACTCCCCGGAATTTTCGAATGGTTTCCCAGGCTTCTATGTCGTTCAAGAGTTCTGCATGTGGCTGGTCTGCGGCATAGAGCAGGTGTTTAAGTTGCACCCAGCGATAACAATCCAGAGGACTGAGGTCAGAAGAACATGCAGGCTATGGAACTGATCCTCCTCTACCTATCCATCTGTCATGATAGATACCAGCCTGTGCATTCGGAACACTGGGACTCAAATGTGCTGGAGTTCCATCATGCATAAAACACGTGTTTCTCTTTATCTGCTTCTGTACATCTTGTAGTAAGTCATGGAGGGTGCCCTGAATGAAGTCCTTGTAGACAGCACCTGTACGGTGTACTGGGGTAACAAATGGTCCTACCAGACAGTCACCTAATATTCCAGCCCACATGTTAGTCTTAAACTGATGTCGATGTCTAGCCTGCACTGTAACACGACGATTCCGATCGGCTCATACGTGTTTGTTGTGGAAATTTGTTATTTCATCTCTTCCAAATGTCTCTTCTGTAAACAAAACTGAGGAGACAAACAACGGATTGGCAGTGACCGGCAGGCGTAAGATCCTGCTCCCGTTGAAAATGATACAGATACATGAATTGCTCGTGAAGTATCCTCCATGCTGAATTTTGAGATGTACCATACGGCAGAGCCACTTGTCTTAAATTGATACCTGACTCTTCCTCGACAACCCGTAGAACATGCTGTTCCTGGTCAGGCATACGAGCGACATGTGATCTTCCGAGGTCAATAGTCGATGGTGCTACAGACCATGTCTCACCGGCGCGATGGCACACGATAGAGAAGTCTGGATGACTCAGCTTTCTTTGGTCTGGAAATACCGCCTGATACATGCTTGCAGCCCCACGTCCATTAACACACAGGCGATTGTACGTGTAAAACAGATCTATCTCCTTATGAAATGAAAATCCTGCCATGTTTGAATGGAGCACTTTCAGTTAACTCATTACCTGTAGTACATGTACACAAGGACACGTAGAAGACAGACACGTGAGAGAATGTAAACAACTTTCCCTGGCAACAAAACGCCGTCTAGGATACAATGAATAAAATTGGTGCATAAATAAGTCAAGTTGTTGGGTTGTGCCTGGAAAGCCGTTGAACGCCAATTTTCATCAATAACTCGAAAACCAAGGATTTTTGAAAATATGTTTATATGAACCATTTCTCTTGTTTTGGCGTAAGGAATCCGTCCTCAAAGTCTCTAAAAGTATTTGTTGCGACAAACTTAGCGGGACTATAGAGGGCGTCTTGAGGAACAAATCAAGGGTAGCAATCCATGCCCGAAAAGTTATCCAAAAACGCTACATGAATGAACAGTTCTGTTCCTTGCTGAATGATCGTTTCAGACATGGGTTTCCATCTGCAGTTTATTCTTCTCCTGAATACCGAAAAACAATGGAGATTTTAAAGGGTTCCAAGAGCAAAAAAAACTGTGATTAGAAATCTGTGTCCAAAACCGTCATCAACCAAGGCAACATTCATAGGAATCAAAACCTTTCTACACAGCAGCTAGCTCAATCTTCCCCACTGGCTACTGTGGCAATCAGTCACGATCACTGAATAACGCCGACCAGAGTGGCCGAGCGGTTCTAGACGCTACGGTCGCAGGTTCGAATCCTGCCTCGGGCATGGATGTGTGTAATGTCCTTAGGTTAGTTAGGTTTAAGTAGTTGTAAGTTCTAGGGGACTGATGACCTCAGATGTTAAGTCCCATAGTGTTCAGAGCCATTTGAACCATTTATTTCGCTGAATAACAAACAGCACTGCAAAAAGCTCTGGCTACAGTCGGTTAGTGGGCAAGTCACATTTGCTGCCAAAGGGGTTGCCTGGTGGCGGACGCTGGCGCCTATAACTTCGACGCTCAGTAGCGCTGTTGGATGACTTTCTGGATACAGTTTTCGATCCTCGGTTTTTTCTTCAAGAAGGTCTCTATGCGCCCTCGAAATTTGTCACAACATTTATGGGACACCCTGTACATATTGTAATTGTTTGTGTAGCAGTGGTCTTTAGTCCAAAGACTGGATTGATGATGTTCTCCATTTGAGCCTTTCCCATGCAAGCCTCTTCATCTCTCTATGGCTGTTGCAACCTACATCCTGTTGAACATGACTGCAGTAGTAATGCCTTGGTCTCCATCTATGAATTTCACCCACTCACTTCTTTCCATTACCAAATTGACTCTTGCTTGATGCCTCAGTGTGTATTCTATCAATCGACCCTTTCTTTTAGTCTCGTTGTACCGTAACGAACTTTTTTCGCCAGTTCAGTTTGGTACATCGTCGTTAGTTGTTTGATCTATCACTATTACTCTGTAGTTCCACTTTTGAAAAGCGTATATTCTCTTCTTGTTTATCCTGCTTGTCGTCCAAGTTTCATTTCCACATAAGCCTACATTCCAAACACCTTAAGAAAAGACTTCCTAATATTTAAATTTGTATTAGATTTTAACAAATTTCTCTGTATCAGAAAAAGTTTCCTTGCTTTTGCCCTCTGTATTTTATATCCTCCCTACTTTGGAGATCGTCAGTTATCCTGCTGCCCAAAAAGCAAAACTCCTCTACTACTTTTCACCTACACCTGCATATCCATGACTTCCCTGCAATTTAGTCTACACTTAAATATTTGGCAGAGGATTCATCAAACCACTTTCATGGTGTTTCTGTACGGCTCCACTCTCGTACAACGCGTTGGAGAAAAGAACAACTAAATCTTTCTGTGTGACATCTGATTTTTCTTCTTTCATTTGCGATGCTAATTTTTTCCTGTATAGGCGCGAGTTAACAAAATATTTTCGCTTTCGGAGGTGAAAGTTGGCGACAGAAATTTCGTTAAAAGATCTTGCCGCAACGAAAAAGCCTCTTTTTCAACGATTCCCGTACCATTTCATATTCGTGACACACTCTCCCTCCTATTTCGCGATAATACAAAACAAGCTGCTCGTCTTTAAACACTTTCGATATCCGCTATCAATCCTGTCTGTTAAGGGTCCCATACTACGCCGCAGTACTCCAGATTAAGATGGATAAGCATAGTGTAGGCTCTCTCTCGGTAAATTTGTTGCATCCTCTAAGAGTTCCGCCAATAAAAGAGAGTCTTTGGTTTGTCTTCCCCACAAGTTTTTCTGTGTGATGGTTCCAGTTTAAGGTGCTCATAATTGTAATCCCTAGATGTTTACTTGAATCGACGACCTTTAAATTTGCACGATTTACCGTGTATCTGAAATTTTACCAATTCTTTTTTAGTATTCATAGGATGGAACTCACGCATTTATTTATTATTGAAAATCAAATGTCACTTTTCGCAACATATAGATATCTTGTCTAAATTATGCTGAAATCTATTTTGAACTTCCGATGGCTTTACTAAATGATAAATTACAGCATCACCTACAAGCAATCTACGAAGGCCGCTCAGATTGTCTCCAAAATCGTGCATATAGATCAGGAGCAACTGAGGACCTATAACGTTTCCTTAGGGAAAGCAAGATATCACTTCTGTTTCACTCGATGACTTTCCTTTCTAACAGGTAATCACGAATCTAGTCATACAACTTCGTCTATACTCCGCACGCACGCACGCAATTTGATTAAAACCCATTTGTAATTAATGGTGTCAAAAGCCTTCCGGAAATTTAAAAAATTGTAATCAACTTGATATCCCCTGTTGACATCACTCAAATTTTTTTGTGAATAAAGTGCCAGTTCTATCTGACGAGAACGATATTTTCTGAATCTGTGCTTACTATGTCCCGATATATGGTTTTCTTCGAGGTATTGCATGATGTTCGAACAGAGTGTATGTTTCGAAATCATACTGCAAGTTTATGTCAGTGATATGGGTAAATAATTCAGCGGATTAGTTCTATTCCCATTATCTTATGTATTTGTATGACCTAAGCAACTACCTAACCCTTTGGTACAGGGAGCGGTTGTATAGGATTGCTAGATACTACATCAACGGTCTGTGAAAGAAACCTTTTTGGTATATGTGGATGGATCAAAAAGTGATTCCTACTGTATCATGAAAAATTGATAATGAACATATAACAGCGGAATTAGTACAGTTAAAAGCGTCTCACATTGAAATCCACACTAAATTTAAAGTTTCTGTAAAACATAGCCAATCTTGGAGATTTTCCATTGTTTAAAATGTGGTATGCTTCGTTTGCTGCTTCTGCAATAGCATCCCAATCTGTTTTGTGTACAATGGGGGATCTTCTCCGTATGTTATCAATTTACTTGGTATGAATCTTTCACCTGTCGTCAATATTATTTCTTTGATATCAAAATGAATTTTCAGTCTGCAGTGGAGAGTTCACTGATCTGAAACTTACTGATGGATTAAAGCTATGTGCCGGATCGGGACTAAAACCAGGGATCTTTGCCCTTCGTGGGCAAATGCTATACCAAATGAGCTATCCAAGCATTTCTCACGACCTGTTCCCAAAGCTTTACTTCCTCCAGTACATAATCCCCTAACTAAAAACTCATAGACCTGGAATGAAGGACATTGTGGAGATAAGGATTAACAACATCCTAGGGGATTGATTCCAAAATGAATTTTCACTCTGCACCGGAGGGTGCGCTGGTCTGAAACTTCCTGGAAGATTAAATCTGTGTGTCGGACGTGGATTCGAAGCTGAAACTGTTGCCTTTCGTGAGTAAATGCTCTACCGACTTGGAATTTAAGCTACAGCTGGTCTATGCTCAGGTGGTTAGTTTGGGAGGAGTGGAGACTGTTAGGAATCTGTCTCGTGAATTTTTATCCTCCTTTTTAAATAATATTTTGCGATTATTCTTGGTGGATTTGGGTGTTACAGTATTCAGTCTCGCTACAACGACTTTGTGGTCACTAATCTTGTATCCGTCATGAGGCTCCCTATTCCCTCAGGATTATTTTTTGCTAAGAGGTCTAGTATATTATATTAACCATTTGCACTTCAAGTGGGCTCCTGAACAAATTGCTCAAATATTTGGAGGAAGCTCTTAGTACAATGTCGGAATATGTTTATGGCTGTTACTGACTTTAAATAAATGTTTTCGCCAACATATCGAAAGCACATTGAAGTCATCGACTGTTACAATTTTATGAGTAGGGTACCTATTGGAAATGAGACTGGGGGGAGGGGGAGGGGGAAGAGCGATTGAAGGAACTAATTATTAGTTTATCCCGGCTGTTAATTATAATCTCTACCCATGCTCACAGCAGATATGTACTTCAGTTTCACTACCAGATAACAGGAACAAACACCCACCAACAACTGAATGTAATTGTCCCTTCTGAACACCGTTAGGTCCTCGGTAAAATCTCCGACTCAGCGTATCTCCGACCTAAGGCAGCTTCCACTAGCAATGATCACAATTTGTCTCTTTCCCTAATTCTAACTTCCGCATTTTACTTCATTCCACATTCTTTTCCGCCGTTTCTGACAGAAATGCAATGTCATCAGCAGACCTTCGGGTTTTTATTTTTCTTCCTGAATTTTAATTTTCTATCCAGAATTTACTGCTTACTCTGTGTACAGATTAAATACTCGTAAAACGGGGGACAGAGGACAACTTTGTCTCACTGCTTTCTCTACTACTGTCTCACCGAGTGAGGTGGCGCAGTGGTTATCACACTGGACTCGCATTCGGGAGGACGACGGTGCAATACCGCGTCCGGCCATCCTGATTTAGGTTTTCTGTGATTTTCCTAAATCGCTCCAGGCAAATACCGGGATGGTTCCTTTGAAAGGGCACGGCCAACTTCCTTCCCCATTCTTCGCTAATGCGATGAGACCGATGACCTCGCTGTTTGGTCTCTTACACCAAACAACCCAACCCTTTACTACTGTCTTTGTTTCACATCCTTCGTCTCTTATAACTGCAGTCTCGATCCTATAACTTTGTAAGTAACCTTTATGTCCCAGTATTTTATGCTTGCTAACTTCATAACTTCAAAGAGTGTATTCCAGTCAAGATTTTCAAAATCTTTGAAGTATTAACATATATTGACAAAAATGAACCGACACCGCGCACGTTACTAAGCAACTACACTACTGGCCATTAAAATTGCTACACCAAGAAGAAATGCAGATGATAAACGGGTATTCATTGGACAAATATACTATACTAGATTACTGACATGTGATTACATTTTCACGCAATTTGGGTGCATAGATTCTCAGAAATCAGTACCCAGAACAACCACCTCTGGCGTAATAACGGCCTTGATACGCCTGGACATTGAGTCAAACAGAGCTTGGATGGCGTGTACAGGTACAGCTTCCCATGCAGCTTCAACACGATACCACAGTTCATCAAGACTAGTGACTGGCGTACTGTGATGAGCCAGTTGCTCGGCTGCCATTGACCAGACGTTTTCAGTTGGTGAGAGATCTGGAGAATGTGCTAGCCAGGGCAGCAGACGAACATTTTCTGTATCCAGAGAGGCCCGTACAGGACCTGCAACATGCGGTCGTGCATTATCATGCTGAAATGTAGGGTTTCGCAGGGATCGAATGAAGGGTAGAGCCACGGGTCGTAACACATCTGAAATGTAACGTCCACTGTCCAATGTTCCGTCAATGCGAACAAGAGGTGACCGAGACGTGTAACCAATGGCACTCCATACCATCACGCCGGGTGATACGCCAGTATGACGATGACGAATACACGCTTCCAATGTGCGTTCACCGCGATGTCGCCGAACACGGATGCGACCATCATGATGCTCTAAACAGAACCTGGATTCATCCGAAAAAATGACGTTTGCGCACCCAGGTTCGTCGTTGAGTACACCATCGCAGGCGCTCCTGTCTGTGATGCAGCGTCAAGGGTAACCGCAGCCATGGTCTCCGAGCGGATGGTCCATGCTGCTGCAAACGTCGTCGAACTGTTCGTGCAGATGGTTGTTGACTTGCAAACGTCCCCATCTGTCGACTCAGGGATCGAGACGTGGCTGCACGATCCGTTACAGCCATGAAGATAAGATGCTTGTCATCTCGACTGCTAGTGATACGAGGCCGTTGGGATCCAGCACGGCGTTCCGTATTACCCTCGTGGACCCCCCCGATTCCATATTCTGCTAACAGTCATTGGATCTCGACCAACGCGAGCAGCAATGTCGCGATACGATAAACCGCAATCGCGATAGGCTACAATCCGACCTTCATGAAAGTCGGAAACGTGATGGTACGCATTTCTCCTCCTTACACGAGGCACCACAACAACGTTTCACTAGGCAACGCCGGTCAACTGCTGTTTGTGTATGAGAAATCGGTTGGAAACTTTCCTCATGTCCGCACGTTGTAAGTGTTGCCACTGGCGCCAACCTTGTGTGAATGCTCTGAAAAGCTAATCATTTGCATATCACAGCATCTTCTTCCTGTCGGTTAAATTTCGCGTCTGTAGCACGTCATGTTCGTGGTGTAGCAATTTTAATGGCTAGTAGTGTATTTCGTGGTGCTTTAGCTTATGATTTTTTTTGCGTCATCGAGCTTTTTTACAGCTCTATGACAAGATTTAATTAAAATCTGTATATCCAGCGACAGTAGACGTCCGTTTTAATACTAATGGGTTCTTGTGCAGTGCCACAGACAATAGCAGAGCTGCTATGCAGACTCAGAGAACGTGCAGAAATGTTTTGAGTAGTGGAGGGAACGAATGCAGACAAGCGTGGACACAAATGTGCTTTGCTGTACGCACGACCATTACTACGTGAACCCAAATTTTCAGTATTAGTTCCGTTATTTTTGTCAGTCATCATACACATTTTATGGCGGAGTGCAAGAACACGTCTGCAGCAGACTCCTTGTGCTCTGCCACTTAGATGATCAATGTTGATGACATTTATTTACGGACGCAGTTCAAGATCGGTAAACAGTCGTGCACTAATATGCCACTGCTAATAGTTCCCTGTAACGCTAGTACTCGCTTGTTTGTCAGTTTTCGTACTCAGCATGTTCAGCGTTTGGTCGTAGGGCCCATTGCAGCTATTACAGGTGTGACGCCCGCTGGGAATTCCCCCTACTTATCTATCAGTTATGTCGTTGTTATTCTAGCGCGGATGCCACAATCAAGCACGCTAACGCATTGAAGGTCTCCATTACGCCGAAAACCGTTGAGTAGTAGCGGGAAACATATTGTGCTTAATGAATTCGAGGAATGTTCTGAAAGAGGCATCCGTCACTACTCATACGGCAGATTTCAGAAATAACATCTGAGTTTACCGAATGTCTGCCTCGAGTAAACTGTTTACTCGTGGCAAGGCTAGAAGAGAGGGAATCGTTTGTGTTAGAAAAATGGGATGACTTTATGGTTATGCGGATGACTTTATGGTTATGCGGTCGAAGGTACCTGCGTCTTTTTTCTCATAAATGAAGCAACAACAATGAATAAATACCGTCTATTGTTTCATTCTTCTTACAAACTGTACTAAATGGAAATGAAACCTATATATGGCAGCGACTGTTCATCGTTTTTTACGAACAACATGTACAGGTAATTTGACGCTCTGTTGTTTGGCTTGCACGGACTTCAATGTTATTCTGTAGCGCCCATTCCAGCGGAAGACAGCACATCCACATTCAGGTTAAATGCACCGGCAAGGCTGTAAATCGTACAGAGAAGTAAGGCAAACATTAAGATGGGGAATGCAACATTAAAGTAAGTAAATGAATTTTTCTGAAGACAACAAAGGACGAGGGTGGTTCAGAAAGTAACGCAACACTTTTTTTTTCTCTGAAAACAGCAGGGTAGCCGTGCGGTCTAGGGGGTCTGGTCACAGTTCGTGTGGCTGCCCCCGTCGGAGGTTCGAGTCATCCCTCGGGCGCGGGTGTGTGTGTTGTCCTTAGCGTAAGTTAGTTTAATTAGTGTGTAAGCCTAGGGACCGATGACCTAAGCAGTTAGGTCCCATAGTCCTTACCACAAATTTCTAATTTCGCTGAAACAGGTTGGTTTTATTCCGAATTCCAGTACACCATATTATTCCCCACTATATTGTCTACAAAAGCCTATTTTTCAAGACAATCTCCATTCAGTGCGACAGCCTTACGCTACCTTACTGGGAAGGCTTGTATGCCCGCTTGGTAGCACTCCACTGGTCGACGTCGGAGCCAACGTCTTACTGCATCAGTAACCTCCCATGTAAAGCTTCCTCGCGGAGTGGATCCTTCATTGGGCCAAACAGGTGGAAATCAGAAGGTGCGAGATCCGGGCTGTACGGTGGATGAGGAAGAATAATAGAATGACGTTTTGTGAGCTCTCCGGTGCACAGATTGTGTGAGGCCTTGCGTTGTCATGGGAAAGGAGTATTTCGTATGCGTTTTTGTGGCGACAAACACATTGAAGTCCAGATTGAGATTTTCACTCTGCAGCAGAATGTGCGCTGATATGAAACTTCCTGGCAGATTAAAACTGTGTACCAGACCGAGACTCGAACTCGGGACTCTTGCCTTTCGCCGGCAAGTGCTCTGTCAAACTGAACTACCCAAGCACGACTCACGCCCCGACAGCTTTCTTTCCGCCAGTACCTCGTCTCCTACCTTCCAAACTTTACAGAAGCTCTCCAGCGAACCTTGCAGAACTAGCACTCCTGGAAGAAGAGATATTGCGGAGACATGGCTTACTCAGGAGAGCTTCTGTAAAGTTTGGAAGGTGGGAGCCGAGGCACTGGTAGAAGTAAAGCTGTGAGGACGGGGCGTGAGTCGTGCTTGGGTAGCTCAGTTGGCAGAGCACTTGCACGCGAAAGGCAAAGGTCCCGAGTTCGAGTCTCGGTCCGGCAGACACTGAAGTTGTTTCTTCAACCCGGCCGGATTGGGGATTTACTTTGCCTGGGGACTGGGCATTTGTGTTGTCCTCATCATTTCATCATCATCATCAATCGTGACGGTGGTTAGACTGGACTGTGTACAAAAATTGGGCTGTGTAAAAAATGGGACTGGTATGGGTGCAGTTGAGCGCCCCACAAACCAAACATCATCACAGTTTGTTCATTTTCCTGGGAGTAGCATAATACATTTCATAGTTGATTGTTGCAGCATGACGGTAGACATCAAGCAGGATAACCCCTTCAGAGTTCCAGAAGACCGTCGCTGAGGGTGCGTCTTCAGAGGAGAGATGGTGTGGCGCCACTCCATTGATTGGCATTTTGTTTCCGGTTCGAGGTTATGAACCTATGTTTCGTCGCATGTGACGATGTTCGACAGACATTTGTCACGCTGAGCCTCGTAACGCGCAAGCAATTTCTCACGTATATAGTCCTTCGTTGTTCATTATGATCTTCTATTGGCCGGCGGGGAATCCAGCGGGTAAAGGTCTTTGAGTACCCCAATTGGTGGAAGAGTGTGTCAGCACTACCAACAGAGACGTCCAGTTGTGCAGCGAGGTGTTTGATTGTGATCCGTCGATCACCTTGAATGAGAGTGTTAGCACGTTACAAATTCAAGGAGTCACAGCTGCGTGCGGCCGGACGATACGCGGGAGATCGGACAGATTTACGCCACTTTGTTGCGATGATGACATACGGCTCGCCCAACGACTTACCGTCATTTTGTTCACTGCCAGGTCTCCGCAGACATTCTGCAAGCGCTTGTGAATACCTGCGATGCTGTGGTTTTCCGCCGAAAGAAACTCAATGACAGCCCTCTGCTTGGAGCGAACCAGACGCCATTTTGAAGGCTACGTATAACGGCACCACCTATCAGAACTTTATGGAGCTATAAGGGCTGAAGCGGGAACATTCCACGATGTTTCACAACAAATTCCACATTGTTTTGAACCAAAATTGCTCCAGGAAAAAAGAGTGTTGCGTTACTTACTGAATGCCCCTCTATACTGGGTATTAAAAGCACAACTGCAACGGCAAGCTTTCCTTGAGAAATAACAATAATTAATTAACACACAATCCCTTTCATATAGAAAAAAGAAATAAATTGGGAAATATATTTGTTTGGTGCACTATAAGCTATGGTTATGGAGAGAGGGCTCTGTGTCAACAGAAAAAGAAAAAAAATGAAATGCAAAAACGATGCGAATGTGGAGAAAAGCTACAAAAACATCCTGGATTGAAAGAGAATCCAATGAACAAATATTAAAACAATTTAAGAGAAAATGACATTAGTTAACATGATACAGAGAATAAAAACTAAATTAATTGGACACCAAATTCGACATAACCGCTTCATCAAAATGATCTTTTTGTTAGGAGGAAAAATGACGGGGAAAAAATAAAGAGACAGTATCAGAAAACACATACATCGTATTATAAAGTGTTATCAAAGGAATGAACTGTAACAACCACAACTTAATAGTAAAGATGGGGAGAAACATAAGGTTAGTTAGATCAACGAGGTGTTTGACTCTTGTGGCTAAAGATGAAGGTAACGTGTGGACTATGGAACTCTTCCACAAATGTAGACGCTAACGTAATAATAATACTCGGTTGTACGTGGCTGTGCGTGATTTATGTTCTGCGGTAAAGAAACTTCAGTGGAACAGGGAAGGAGCGAAGCGATAATGCTACATAACGTACTCTCTCGCGTTCACGATCAGGTGACTTGCAGAATGTAGACGGAAATAGAAGAAGAAGAAAGCAGAAGGCAGATATAAAGAGAACAAAAAAGTCCTCAGCAGTATCATTGGAAGCTTTATCGGATAAAACAGGCGATAACAAATGTGGGGATACATTAATTTCAGTCTCAATTAGAAAATCGTACTGCAGGTACATGAATGAGTCTGCTCTGGTCATATTCATGTCCTTAACGAAGTCGATTGTCATTTGAGCAGTTGTCATCTTCCTGGTTGGTGAATGAACCTTTTTGAAAGACATATGGCACATTGCTAATAGTATTCATTTTTACTGTGTGTCTTATCACTACTATCACATCGCACCACGCAGCAGTAATTCATTCATACCAAATAAGAGTGTTCCGCTTTGTGTCTTAATTCGAAAGCGGTAGGGATGTTGGGTGATGATGTCTTTGGCTTTAGGAAAGATAGAGATACCAGAAAGGTAGTTCCGATGTTGAGTTTGATAACGGAAACAAGTCAGGAATAATCGCTTTCCTGGGATTTTTTATCTAGAAAAAAGCTATCGACAACGTAAAATGGTGCAAGATGTTTGAAATTAACAGAAAAGTAGTTGTAAACTACATGGAGAGAAGAATAATACATCATGTGTTTAAGAATCAAGAGACAACAAAGTGGAGGAAGGGCGTAAGTTATGGATGCTGTCTTTCTCCCGCACTGTTCAACATATACTTAGAGGAAGCAGTGATGGGGAAATAAAAGACAGGTTCAGGAGTAGGTTTAAAGTTCAGGATGAAAGGATATCAGTCATAAGATTCGCTGGTGAAACTGCATTCCTGTACGCCCCACCACCCTCCCCCCCGGTAGCTGAGTGGACAACGCGACGGACTATCAATTCTAAGTGCCCGGGTTCGATTCCCGGCTGGGTCGGAGATTTTCTCCGCTCAGGGACTGGGTGTTGCGTTGTGCTAATCATCATCATTTCCTCCCCATCGACGCGCAAGTCGCCGAAGTGGCGTCAAATCGAAAGACAAATCGAAACACCAGGCGAGCGGTCTACCTGACGGGAGACCCTCGTCACACGACATTATTATTTACTGCATTTCTCAGTGAACGCGAGGAAGTTCTGGCGGACCAGTTCTACGTCTACATCACATCTACATCAACATCTGTACTCTGCGAACAACCGTAAAGTCTATGACAGAGAGAACGTCCCACTGTACCGGTTATTAGGGCTTTCTCCGTTCCGTTCACGTATAAGTCGCGGAAAAGTGATTGTTTAAATGCCTCTGTGCGTGTTGTAATTAATCTAATCTTATCCTGACAAACCCTATGGAAGCGATATAAAGGAAGCTGTAGTAAATTCCTAGGGTCCTCATTGAAAGCCAGTTCTTGAAACATTTTAGTAGACTTCCTCTGGACAGTTTCCCTCTGTTTTCAAGCGTGTGCCAGTTCAGTCCTTTCAGCACCTCAGTGATAGCCTCCCGTGGGTCAAACAAACTTGTGACCATTCGTTCTCGTTTCTCTGTATACGTTCAATGTCCCCTACTAATCCTATTTGATACAGGTTCCATATACACTCCTGGAAATTGAAATAAGAACACCGTGAATTCATTGTCCCAGGAAGGGGAAACTTTATTGACACATTCCTGGGGTCAGATACATCACATGATCACACTGACAGAACCACAGGCACATAGACACAGGCAACAGAGCATGCACAATGTCGGCACTAGTACAGTGTATATCCACCTTTCGCAGCAATGCAGGCTGCTATTCTCCCATGGAGACGATCGTAGAGATGCTGGATGTAGTCCTGTGGAACGGCTTGCCATGCCATTTCCACCTGGCGCCTCAGTTGGACCAGCGTTCGTGCTGGACGTGCAGATCGCGTGAGACGACGCTTCATCCAGTCCCAAACATGCTCAATGGGGGACAGATCCGGAGATCTTGCTGGCCAGGGTAGTTGACTTACACCTTCTAGAGCACGTTGGGTGGCACGGGATACATGCGGACGTGCATTGTCCTGTTGGAACAGCAAGTTCCCTTGCCGGTCTAGGAATGGTAGAACGATGGGTTCGATGACGGTTTGGATGTACCGTGCACTATTCAGTGTCCCCTCGACGATCACCAGTGGTGTACGGCCAGTGTAGGAGATCGCTCCCCACACCATGATGCCGGGTGTTGGCCCTGTGTGCCTCGGTCGTATGCAGTCCTGATTGTGGCGCTCACCTGCACGGCGCCAAACACGCATACGACCATCATTGGCACCAAGACAGAAGCGACTCTCATCGCTGAAGACGACACGTCTCCATTCGTCCCTCCATTCACGCCTGTCGCGACACCACTGGAGGCGGGCTGCACGATGTTGGGGCGTGAGCGGAAGACGGCCTAACGGTGTGCGGGACCGTAGCCCAGCTTCATGGAGACGGTTGCGAATGGTCCTCGCTGATACCCCAGGAGCAACAGTGTCCCTAATTTGCTGGGAAGTGGCGGTGCGGTCCCCTACGGCACTGCGTAGGATCCTACGGTCTTGGCGTGCATCCGTGCGTCGCTGCGGTCCGGTCCCAGGTCGGCGGGCACGTGCACCTTCCGCCGACCACTGGCGACAACATCGATGTACTGTGGAGACCTCACGCCCCACGTGTTGAGCAATTCGGCGGTACGTCCACCCGGCCTCCCGCATGCCCACTATACACCCTCGCTCAAAGTCCGTCAACTGCACATACGGTTCACGTCCACGCTGTCGCGGCATGCTACCAGTGTTAAAGACTGCGCTGGAGCTCCGTATGCCACGGAAAACTGGCTGACACTGACGGCGGCGGTGCACAAATGCTGCGCAGCTAGCGCCATTCGACGGCCAACACCGCGGTTCCTGGTGTGTCCGCTGTGCCGTGCGTGTGATCATTGCTTGTACAGCCCTCTCACAGTGTCCGGAGCAAGTATGGTGGGTCTGACACACCGGTGTCAATGTGTTCTTTTTTCCATTTCCAGGAGTGTATTTGACCAATATTCTAGGATAGGTCGCACGAGTTATTTGTAAGTAATCTCCTTTGTAGACTGACTGCACTTCCCCAGTATTCTACCAATAAACCGAAGTCTGCTACATGCTTTATCCCCGACTGAGTCCATGTGATCGTTCACCTGATGTCCCTACGAAGTGTTACTCCCAAGTACTTGTATGATTTTACAGATTCCAACAATGACTCAGTAATATTATGTTCATAGGATACTATGTTTTTTGTTTTGTTTCGTGAAATGCACAATTTTACATTTTTTAACATTCAAAGCAAGCTGCCAAACATTGCACTAGTTTCAAATCAGATCAAGGTATGACTGAATGTTTGTACAGCTTCGTTCAGACTGTATTTCGTTGTAGATAACTACATCATCTGCGAAAGTTCTGAGGTTACGATTAATATTGTCCGCAAGTTCAGTAATATACAACATGAACAGCAAGAGGCTCAACAAACTGCCCTAGGGTACAAAAGAAGGTACTTCTACATTTATCGATGACCCTTCCTTCAAGATAACATGTTGCGTCCTCCATACCAAGAAATCCATAATCCAGTCATATATTTCCTCTGATACCCCCATATGATCGTACTATCGATAATAAGCGTAGGCTGGTGGTGAATCAAATGCTTTTCGGAAATCATAAATACTGCATCTACCTGATTGCTTTGATCTACGGCTTTCAGGGTTTCATGTGAGAGGAAAGCGAGCTGGGTTTCACTTGATCTACGTTTTCTACATCCACGCTGGTAAGCATGGAGGAGGTCATTCTGATCGACGTACCTCATTATGTTTGAGCTGAGAATATGTTCTAAGATTCTACAAAAAATGGATATCAAGGACATTGGACGGCACTTCTGCAATCTTTCATGTAGATAGGTGTGCCCTGTTCTTTCTTCCAAACACGATACATTATAATTAACAGAGGGGCTAACGGAGCTGCGAATTGGGTATAGAATTTTATGCTGATTCCATCGGGTTCTGGGTCTTTGTTCAATTTTAATGATTTCAGCTGTCTCGCAAGGCCACTGTCACTGATAACTGTCTCACTAATCCTTTCGGTGGTGCGAGAATTAAGTTGGCGTAATACTCCTGGGTTTTCCTCTGTAAAGGAACATTTGAAAATAGGGCTAAGAATTTCTGCTTTTGCTGTGCTGAACGGAATGAACAGTCTAACGAGCACCAAATGTGGACTGAGAGCATACCAAAGAAACACGTGAGTAATGAGGAGTACCAGAAATAAGTTAGTGATGACACTATTGCCGATAAATCACGGAAAACAGAAACATCAGTAAAATATCTGGGCGTAATAATGTGGAGCGATCTAAAGTAGAATGACAACATGAAACAACTTGTAGGAAAGATAGATGCCAGATTGAGATTCATACGATGATTCTCGAGTATTACTCATCAGTTTGGGACCCTTGCCAGTATGTATTAACAGTAGAGACAGAGAAGATCCAATCAAGAGCGACACGTTTCGTAACGGGCTCGTTCAGCACATTTAAGAACGTTTCGGAGATACTCATCAAGTTCCATTGTCAAAACACTACAAGAGGCGTGCTGTGCATCACGGAGAGTTTGATTATTAGAATTCTCATAATGTACTTACCAAGAAGAGCCGGGCACTGCTGCTAAACTGTGGACGATAAACTCCAAAAAAGGAGAGAATAAATGCTTCTAAAACCTTGTGTTTTTGCTTGTATATTAGGTAGACAGATTGTGTAACTAATGAAAATTTACCGAAATGAATCAGGAAGAAAAGATCTTCATGGCATAATTTGACTACAAGAAGGGATAGACAGCTTGAATCGTATATTTGGCAATGGAGGGAAGTAGGGGGTTAGAAATTGTATAGGGAGACGAAGGCTTGAATATACTAAACAGGTTCAAGTGGACGTATGTTGCAGTAATTTTTCGGAAATGAAGAAGCCTGCACAGATCTGGAGAGCTGCAGCAAAGCAATCTTCCGACTGAAGACTACATCTTCAGAGTGCAAGTGCAAGAAAGAGTCAAATCAAAAAGTGAAGATCAATTACTGGTCCTCCTGGAAACAGCGGCAAAACCTTCACAGGCTGTTTACTGCGTTTGACGCAGAGGAAAGCTGAGTTAAGGTGCAAGACACGTACGCGCTGGTGACGGTCAGTGCTTCACGAGTTAGTACTCGTCCAGTACTCCGAAGCAGCAGTCTATGGCGGACGGAGGTGACCGCTACAGATGTTTCAAACGTTATTGAATCAGTAACCAGAGAGAAGTGAAACACAGAATGGCCACAAACCTCCAAATACAAAGGCAAAGATTATGCCAAAGTGAATCTGGTGCTAATTACTAACTTCTAACACGAGAAACATCACTTCGTCAGAATACTCACGAACGCTATAAGGCGCCCACATTCAACATTGGCTGTTACAGGAAGCATCTACATCGTCTTGGTATAGTCACATCTCCATTCTGCGACCGTGGTGAAGAACAGGACGTCAGTCACATCTTTTTCGGCTGCACCAACAGATACAGCTCTACGAGTCACCTCCTATACTCCCTGGCCACCATTGATTGCTGTTTGCCGACATGTGTCACCGTAGTGGTCTGCTTGAAAGACTTGGGAATATATTGCATTTCATACGGCTTTTTGTTGGAAGAACATGTTGTTATGATTAGACGAAACGATAATCGTCCAGCCATAACCGTTGGTTCTGTGATTGCTCTGGGACAGGGCTCATTGGAACTACAACATATGAAATATTATTTCACTTTATTACATGAATGATAAAAACGTTTACTGAACTTGATACAATCCTTTGCGCAGGAGAGCTTGATTATTTACAACCGTTACAGACTATTAAAGCATCACTCGGTGCGCTAATTAACAATCTGTTCTATTGCAGTACAGTGTTCAACATTTACAAAATTACATTTCCTTCTGAGGTATGAATAACTTAGTAGTGCTACTCGATAATGACTGCTTCAGCTGAGGTCACGAACTGGGCAGAGCGCTTCTATGTTCGGCTTTGTAGGGACCTCCGTGCGAGGGCGCTGCTGTCCTGAGAGAGAGGGTGTGTCTTCTTCAGGCTCTCCCATTTGTCATTGCGGATTGCAGCGAGACGTCGCTAATGTCTGTAATATCGACGTGCGCTGCCGACTTTGGTTTGGGACCGCGATCTTTGGACGATACCACAAGGTCAACCTTCAGTACGATTCTGCTCTAATTTTATATTTGTGTAGACATACAATGTGTTAAATCCAGTGTGTACATTGCTCTTCAATGTGTTAAACCTTACATGTATGATGATGGCTGTATGAGTCCTGCTCAGATGCCAAAATAAAAAAAGAGATAAAAACAAAATGATACAGTATTCCTAAGGCAGCAAGTACAGTTGTATTTGGAGTCAAGTAGTATCCACATGAAACGTCATTTCACAAGGAAACAAATAAAAAGCTTGTATTGTGGAGGCAATTCTGACGTTGCGGTTAATAATGGAAGCAAGACTAAAGAAAAATCAAGACACGTTCATAGGATTGTCGACCTGAAAAAAGCGTTCGAGAATGTAAAATGATGCTCGATGTTCGAAATTCTGAAAAAAGTAGGGGTAAGCTATAGGGAGAGACGGGTCATATACAATATGTACAAGGGCCAAGAGGGAATAATAAGAGTGGACGACCAAGAACGAAGTGCTCGTATTGAAAACGGTGTAAGACAAAGATGACACTGCTATTATGAGTGAAAGTGAAGAAGAATTGCATGATCTGCTGAACGGTGTGAACAGTCTAATGAGTACAGAGTATTGAGAGTAAATCGAAAAAAGACGAAGGCAATGAGAAGTAGTAGAAATGAGAGCAGCGAGAATCTTAACATCAGGATTTATGGTCTCGAAGTAGATGAAGTTAAGGAATTCTGCCACGTAGGCAGTAACATATCCAATGACGAACGGAGCAAGGAGGACATCAAAAGCAGACCGACAATGGCAAAAAGGACATTCCTGGCCAAGAGAAGTCTACTAATATCAAACATCGGCCATAATTTGAGGAATAAATTTCTGAGAATGTACGTCTGGAGTGCAGCATTGTATGGTATGAAACATGCACTGTGGGAAAACCGGAACAGAAGAGAATCGAAGCATTAGAAATGTGGTGCTACAGACGAATGTTGAAAATTAGGTGAACTGATAAGGAAGGAATGAGAAGGTTCTACACAGAATCGGAGAGGAAAGGAACATGAGGAAAACACTGGTAAGGGGAAGGGACAGGATGATAGGACATTTGTTAAGACATGAGGGAATGACTTCCATGGTACTAGATGGAGCTGTAGACGGCAAAAACTGCAGAGGAAGACAGAGATTAGGATACCTCCTGCAAATAATTGAGGACGTAGGTTGCAAGTGCTACTCTGAGATGAAGAGATTAGCACAGAAGAGAAATTCGTGGCGGGTCGCATCAAACCAGACAAAAAAAAAAAAAAAAAAAAAAAAAAATTGGATGCTACAAGGTATAAGCGACGTGTCACAGACTGTGTAAGCCTTACCAATTCTTGGAACTTATTGATGCTGTACTGCTCCGCATATTTAATCTTTTGTATCTATATGGGACATATACCGAAAAGTGTAGATAATAAATACGTATTTAGCAGCTTGTATTTATTTACAGTTTATAATATCGATCTAAAAAAAATTAGCAGTCTATGTGATCTTCACAATATTCAGGCGGAAAGTACATATTGCCTACAAACAGATATCGCTTCCTTTCATTCCTTTGCACCGTCTAACACATCATATGCGCTTTCTGCCATTAAACAGCATAATTGTAAAACCATCTGTTGTACTCTGGAGAGAATAAATAGTTATTGGAAAGTGCTGTCACCAACAGATTATTACTTTTACCTCTCTGTCTTTGAACCTCTATCATAAGTTTCTGAGAGCTAAATATGTTCCGCTAATACGGTGACACTCACTGCACATAAACATTTTCTTCTTTCTCCACGGTTTTCGAGTTCTATTTTGGTCGCTACTGGCTGTAAGGATCTCCACTTCGTCCAGTGTGTCCGTCCGAGCTCACATTCCATCATTGTATTTTATGTTCTATTTTTGCCACTTACGCTGTTCCTGTAATGATATCATGTCTCTGTCTGTATTCCTCTGATTCTCCACTTGTCAACCAGAGTATTCATTTCATTCCCGTGACGGGTGAGGTTTGGATGTCATATTTCTTCAAAGATTAATACTCATTTCGCTGTATTATTGACACCCTCATGATAATTTTGTAAACTCATTCATTTATTGTGAGACTTTGTTCTTCATAGCAAAGTATTCCGAACATTCGTCCACCCATTCGAAACTGCTTATAATTTTTCATCCTATGGCATAGTTTTCACCTATCAAAGATCAATTGAAAATAGATTAATCCTGTAAGTTATGAACTTAAATTTCCAAGCCTTCGCTCAAGCGATTCCTCTTACACCCATCTTGTGTAGTTGGAATTATTTATGTCGATTGTCCGTCCATTGTTCGAAAGTTTTTCTCAGTCTTCTAATTTTTTTCCAAAGCAATTGTTTTATCTTCCACATAAGAAAATTTCATCATCAGGCACATCCTCTTATGTTTTCTGTTATGCAACCATCGCTATATTAAATACGGTGTGACTAGTAGGATAGTTTTCAAAACCATCTTCTATAACAAATCTCGCATATTTCTCCTTATGTATGAGGGTGTGATGAAAAGTAATGCCTCCAAATTTTTAACGTAAAAACTCTTAAGGCTATTTAAATGAAACAAAATTTGTTAACATTCTGTATCTTTTTTCTTCGTGTCTACATAGTTATTTCTCAACATAATGAACTTGGCGACAAACACATTCCTCCCAATAAGAGACCAGTTTGTTGATGTCGTCACTGTAGAATGTTTGATTTCGTTGACGGAGCCGCCACTTCACCTCTGTTCGTACCACTTTTTCACTGGAGAAGTCCTCCAAGGCATTCTTTAAGTAATGGAAACACATGAAAGTCGGATGGGGCCACGTCGGGACTGTATCGCGGACGATCACTGTATATTTCGCGGCGCTCGTGTGTGGTCTGGCATTATTACGCTAAAGGGGAGGGTGCTCCATGTGCGGTTAGAAACTGTTCTAGCACGCTGTTTCTCAAGCCCGACATAGTTATGTTACCCAACGCCATGTTACACGCTACAATTCGGAGTCCTCTAGCAGCAGAGGACTTGAAATATGTAGATTAGATTAGATTAGATTAATTATTCATCCCATAGACCCATAAAAGAGGGAATCCTCCTGGGTGTGGAACATGTCAGATAAACACATTACAAAAATGTAATTAGAAAAACTTGAGTTTCATTAATTTTAATGATCCTCAGTCAATAAACAGTAAAATTATGTACATGAATTAAATTTAAACTACTAATATTTACAGGTTTAATAGTTACATCTGCTTTCATTAAATCCATCATTCAGACATTTGCTAGTTTCTTGGCTATTAGAACCAAATATTGCCTAAAATTAAAGTAAATTATTCATTTCAGTGATCCTCAGTTAAGAACAGTCAGATTACGTACAAGATTTAAAATTAAACTTCCACTATTTACAGACTTAAGACTTACATCTGCTTTCCATACATCCATCATTCACACCGTAGGTAGTTACTTGGCTCTTACAACCAAGTATTGTCAAAAATTAAAGTACAATGAATTTTCATTAAAATGGTCTACTGCACTTGTTGAGAAACTCATGGATGGAATAGATGGAGTTCGCCACCAAAAATTCTTTTAAATTATGTTTAAATTGTGCCTTGTCTGAAACTGAACTCTTAATGGTTGCTGGTAACTTATTGAAAATGTGCGTTGCTGAATACTGGACTCCTTTCTGATTTTAAATCTTATTCCTGGTATTGATACTGTGTACTAAGTAGTTAGTTGGAAAAAGAGATGTATTATTTACAACAAACTTCATTAAGGAATAAATATACTGTGAAGCTGTGGTTAATATGCCCAGTTCTTTGAATGGGTTTCGACATGATTTTCTTGGATTTACACCACTTACTACTTTTATTATACGCTTCTGTACTCTAAAAAAAATTTCTCTGTTTGTGGAGTTATCCCAAAATATATCATATGACATAACAATAACGACGTAGAATGTTAATAACGTTTCTTTTATTTTAAAAGATGTAAGAGTTTTCACATAAAAACGCAGGAAGTCTATGAAAATAAACGTTTCTTAACGTGTTCTGTCAGCACGACTAAAACGATGAGAACCATCTCCGAGGGAGTACACAGCGAGATCTTTATCGCAAAGCCGATCAGCCATCGTGTTTTATCTTCATAGAGAATGTCATACGAACGAAATTAGATAGTAATGAAAGATTTTGTAATCTAATAAAGAGTCATCAGGAACATTAACTATGTGGATAACCTAGTGCTGCTCAAAAGCCAGCAAAAAAGTTTGCAATGCATTGTCTTGTGAACAAAAGCTTGCTTGGACAAGTCATAAGCAACGAGAACATCAGGACATAAAGACACCTGCAAACTTCATGGGGAGGTAAGCAACAGAAACTACTGACCACTCCAAACACTCAGGTACCCTGTTTGCGGAAGATAACGCACTGCAAAGGCTATATTGATAAGGTAGAGGCAACTGATGACTACCAGGATGGATCTGGAAGCACAAAAGCTATTGGTAAAGAGCTTTATTTGCAGTACTGTTCGTATGGATCGGAAACAATAAGTGAAAGGAAAGGAGGGATATGAAAAATTTCTAAATCTGATGTTAGATAAAATGGAAAAGATAATATGGACAAATAATATCTCAAATGAGGAGATAGCCAAGAGAGTTGATAAGGGAAAGTCGAGTTTGTTATTTTTCATTTAATAAAATGTTCAAATGTGTGTGAATTCCTAAGGGACCAAACTGCATAGTTCATTGGTCCCTTGACTTACACACTACTTAAACTAACTTATGATGAGAACAACACACACACCCATGCCCGAGGGAGGACTCGAACCTCCAGCAGGAGGGGCCGCAAAATCCGTGACATGGCGCCTCAAACCGCGCGGCTTCATTTAATATAAGTGAACTGGAAACATATCGGAAAGGATATTAGCTGAAGGAAGACTGAATGAGACTTGCAGTACTATGTGATTAACGAGGAAATGAATTTAAACGAAGCTTAGGCTTGTTGACAAACAAACCCCGAACGAAGATCAATTGCGAGCAGAAATAGGAATGCGAGAACCGTTCTCTGAATTCGAAAGTGAAATTTTGTCCAGGGATCAGGTGAAACTTTATTTGTTGCTGTCTTATGTGAAGTCAGTAAGTCGATGGAAATAAAATATTCAGTCATTCATTGATAATACTGACGCTCAAACCTAGAATAAAAGAAAGAACGCTAAAATACTGATTTCTATTGTCCATATTTGTTCCACTATGGAAGATCGTACTAAGGTTACTCCTAACAGTCGCCGCTTGAGTGACATATTGCGATAAGTGATCACGGAATACAAATTTAATATTACCCGTTCAGCAGAGGAAAGACGATTGGACCTGAGGCGACACGTGTACAACTCTATATACATTAAGCAAAAGAATTTGTTCCTCTTTAAGTAGCAATTTATCATAGGCCATTCGAGCAATGAAATGTTCTAAGCGATCAGAAAGAGGCATAAATCGTTCCCGTTTTCAAAAAGGGTCGTTGGACAAATGAGAATCACGTAAGACAAATATGACCCACATAAATCAGTTTTGGAATTACAGAACACATTTTACGATCGTATGTTATGATACTTTCGTAGACCGAAAATCTCCTCTGTGGGAATCAACATTGATTCCGCAAACAGCGATTTTGTGAAATCATCGCCCTCTGTTCGTCTACGAAACCCAAAAGGCAGTAATAACCAGCGCTTAGGTTCTTCGCTTCCGGAAGGCATCGACACAGCTCTGTCTTATCACCTAGGGACGAAAAACAAAGTTATGAAATATTGGATCAGCTTGTCGTTTAGTTGAGGAACTTGTAGATAATAGAATGTGGCATGTCGTTCTTAATGGGGACAAACTGTCAGATGTTAAAGTAACTCCAAGGAAGTTCTATAAGGCCGTCCGTTACGTTCATAACATTTATAAATGATGTAAGCGAGAAATGGATCTGTTAGATCTTTTTCATATAATTTGCCTCGTTATCGAGTTGTTTCACTGCCTTCGGTTATACGTTTGAGACAGTAGCTAGCCTCGAGGAAGGAAAAGAGTTTTGTTGCTATGTCCAAATCCTGCATGTGAAAGTGAATCGATGATAAAATTGAGTGCATGGTTTATCTTACAGGTGACAGGAATTAGTAGCCTTCTAGACCAAGTTCGCCAGTCTTTGGGGTGTAGCAAATAAGCAGAGAAGTTAAACTGTGCCGGCAGGGCGGGTTGCATTAGTCAAATGTATACTGATAAATTGGCGAGGGCGCAAAAGTTCTCTTTGAATCTCCTTTCCCCCCACCCCACTCTCCCCTGCCACTGCTTTTTGGACGGCATACTCTCTTCTTCCTGACGCGAGGTGAGGCAGAGTGTTTGCAATTCACTCTGCAATGGTACAGTGAAGGCATTGGAATGTTATTTAAGCTGTAGTATCATAGATCGATACCATCCTCACCAGTGTCTCACAGCTGGCAATTGGAAATGCACGTTTCCGACAGACGCCGATAGCGTTCGCGCGGGGATCCGGCAGATCCAATGGTGAGCGTCCGCTGTGCCACACCCCTAGCAGTTCCGACTACGATTGCCCTCTGCCGCCACGATGTAGGACGGCCTGCAGCTGCTATACGGCCTATCTCAGACGCGACCTTCACCCACTGACTTCGCTCGTGCATTAGTAGCGGGAGACTCACACTACACGATGCTCTTATTTTGTTTCTTGTAATAGCTGGACTTTATTGCTGTTTGTTCTTTTGCAAAAGTGTCTTCACAAAACTTGGAGAAAGCGACATATTAAGTAAAACCCCTGTTTACTGTGTTTACATGTTCATTAATCATTTCTGCTCATGTCCATCTTCTCTATGATTATAACTGCTGCGCCACTCTATAATGTTAATCGGTCTTTATTTAATATTATCGGTTACTTACTGTTTCGAAAAATTGCAGAATTGCATCGCCTTATCAGGCAGTCTGCATACCAAGACTGCTTATTGTAAACTGGGTACATTAATGGAGATTCTTTTAGTACCTGTAGAGTATGTGATTCTAATTCGTATGAGCTTACGTTAATCCTGACGGGAAAAAACTTCAGTAAATTTTGTTTTCTGTAAAGAGCAGCACTGACGTCATGTCAAATAATTTTTTTTGAGGGGGGGGGGGGGTGGAGGTAAATGGATTTTTACTGGCAGTTTCCTCTCCTAGCTCCTCGCTTTCTGCCTTACCATTTACGAAGTAAAGACATAATTATTCCACTCTAATGCCAGTGGCAAGTTGTAAATCGTGTGAGAAATAGCCGCATGATTTGTTAGCAATAAAAGGGGAAATGCGCCTTCTGGTTCTTCGACGGAAGTGGCGTGTGTGTATCTTTTGTGAGTGTGTATTTTAGCTTTCACAGTCGTTCATCTTCGAAATTGGTCTCGTAGTCCTCTCCTCAAGTCTCCCCTCTCTGCTTCAACCTTCTTGTCGTTAATCTTCTCGCCCCCTTTGTTCCTCTGACCCCCTCCTTTCTCCCCCCCCCCCCCCCCCCCACTCCACGCTACTAACACTGGAGCTCATTACAGATTAACAGGGAGCTCTTTGAGTCTTGACGAGGCACGGTGCCGTTGCTCAACTAATTAGCGAGTGATTGCCGATAGCGCATCCTGTACAACGTTAAGGACGTCGCTGATTAAATCCGCGCGCTGCCAGGCTGCCACCTATCCGAAAATAAACCAACAGGTTCGTTCTGGTAGTGTTTCTCCTCTTACACAAGGAAAACGATCTAGGTTCGTTTAAATGCATCTGAGTGTAATGAACATCTAGAGCAATAACACTGGCAATAAAAACTAAGAAATTTGGTCTGCATATAATTTTTTTGTCGCCGGCAAAGGAAAGAAAGCAAATCAATAATTGTAATATGTTTCAGTGCCGTTTATCTTGTACGTAAGAGCTGCTATTACTTGTATTTTGTTCTGAACTATTATTGTTGTTTTAAATGTTTCGCCTAATAGTTTTACACATCTTCAGTGGTCTACAAGCTGAAGACCCCTAAAACACTAAGTGAAATATTTACGCCTAAAGGAAATACTAAAAATTTAGTGTAAAAGACGAGTAACTGAGACACTGAGAAACATAAGGGCCCAAAGCACAGACACAAAGTTTTGGGAAAAATAGATGTTCGTGAAAAACAAATTTACTGGCACATCAACTTGTTTTTTACCCAAGTCTCAACATCTTATATTTCCTACAACAACTATGTATCCACTTCATGTTACGAAACTTCAATTAATATTTAGGATTATTAATGTTAATGCATAAAATTTTCATATATTGGCTAGTGACAATAGTGTCTTTTTGACAGTTGTGTAGTTTGTAATTAATGTGAAATTATAACCACAGCATAAAAAACCTTTGCATTAAGCACATTCTCTGGCTTGAGGTTAAGGCAAAACTGTCTGTTTCGTCAAGCATCCAGTAGTAAATTTGTTAAGTCGTGTGTTTCACGATTGATGTAGTAGTTTTGTTAAGTCTTTGTGTTTCATGGTTGATATTTCCCTTCAATCTATGTACCTGGGTGCTAGATGTGGCAAGCCACCTGCAAACTGAAGTGAAATAACAAATTATGGTCTTTCTCTATGTGACTTGGAGAAAATGATGGTCTGCCACGACTTCAGTGAAGAATACGTTACTTTAAACATCAGTTCATGGCAACTTTCTGAAAACTTCTTCATTGTAAAATTTCTGAAATTTACATTGTTACCACGAACATCGCCTTTTTGTTTGGTAGTGAGGTCGGCAATCCTCGGCGTCCACTTTACAGACTGTAATGCTGAAACCATGGAACGTGAGGTTACGTTGGGGCGTACCTTCAAGAATTTCCAGTTTTTATAAAGAAATGGGTGTCGGTGCTGCCAGTGAACATTCCTATGGTAATGACAATTTGTGCGTTAGTCCCATATGGAAGTGAACATCAGAGAAATCGGTGAGACAGCTTTCGGCAAATGTTTTTGAATTGAGTGTAGGAGTACACCACTGATAAAGCTGGTTCACCCTAAGATCAAGAGATGTCAGAAGCATGCATAAGTGCTACAATCTCAAAATTGACAACGGTGCGCTTTAGGCCCTTATGCCTACCAGCTCCTCAATTTTATTCTTGTCTGTAAGATAAACAGCATTGACGTAGCAACGGAGAATGAATTTCTGCAAATATTAGTAGTGTAATATGTTTCATTTCCCTCCGGTTTACATCAAATACAATACTGGAAACACAGTGACCGCTCATGACAATGGTTCAAAGGGAGCAGAATAGAAAATGTATCTAGACAATGTTCACAAATGTTCATCATCATCGTCAGTATTCTGCTATGCTAGCAGGAACTTTCTGTCTCCATATCCTATGATCTATTGATCCCTCCTTAATGTTACTGTACAAGCTGCCGTCCGTTACATCACCTAGCTTGAGAAAACTCGCGCTCGCACTCGCTTCCTGTTCCCTTCCACACTTCCAACTAAGACTGGTTTTTTTTCTAATTAACATCTACTTCTTTGTTATTGAATGCTCAATCCTTGTCCCTCTTTTTATTAGATTCAGTACTTGTTTTTACTCTCCCACTCTTCTCAGTACCCCCCCCCCCCCCCCTGTCGTTCCAAATTATTTTTTCCATACTCTCCGCCACGTCCACGTCTTAACAACCTCCAGCCTTGCTTTACTTTTCTTCCTCAGTGTCCGCGTTTCAGCACCATATAGGGGGACACTTCATACAAAGTATTTTATTTCTTTTCCCCAAACCTTTGTCTATGGTGCAGCAGAAAATTCTCATTTTCTTACAAAATGCCTTTCTCACCATTGTTGTACAGTTTTAATTCCTGAGCATCTCTTCCACTCGGTTTCTGTCCTGCTTCCGAGGTAGTTACATTTTTGCACAAGTTCAGTATTTCTCCATTCAGTATTATCTTTGCCCTTTTATTTCCTCTTAGAGCCATTACTTTTGTTTTCTTTGTGCTGATTTTCATTCCGTAACTCTTTCCTTTAGCTTCAGTGTATCCACTACATCTACATCTACTTCTACATGGATACTCTGCAAATCACATTTAAGTGCCTGGCAGAGGGTTCATCGAACCACATTCACAATTCTCTATTATTCAAAAAAATGGCTCTGAGCACCATGGGACTTAACATCTGTGGTCATCAGTCCCCTAGAACTTAGAACTACTTAAACCTAAGGACATCACACTCATCCATGCCCGAGGCAGGATTCGAACCTGCGACCGTAGCGGTCACGCAGTTCCAGACTGAAGCGCCTCGAACTGCACGGCCACACCGGCCGGCCTCTATTATTCCAATCTCGTATAGCGCGCGGAAAGAATGAACACCTATATCTTTCCGTACTAGCTCTAATTTCCCTTATTTTATCTTGGTTATCGTTCCCCCCTATGTAAGTCGATGTCAACAAAATATTTTCGCATTCGAAAATTGTTTTTCATCTCGAAGATAAAACAGCTTCAGCTGTAAGCACTTTTTTTATTATCACGACAGGTTTAGCAGCGCTTTAGCGTCACTATCAAGTTCAATAAAATCAAGTCATGTTCTGATCAGAAAGGAGAATGAGATAACCCAGCGTTCATAGTCCTCTACCTATGAACGCTGGGTTATCTCATTCTCCTTTCTAATCAGAACATGACGATTTTATGGCACCTGATGACGTAGCAAAACTGCTGCGGAACCGATCGTGCTTACAGCACTTACAGCTGAGGGTGTTTTATCTTCAAAATTATATATCCAGGGTTTGGCTGCCGTGATTACAAAGTCTTCTTTTTCATCTATTGCTAGAAGGAATATGTTGTCTGCAAACATCAGATATCATATTCTTTTTCCCCCCAGTTTTTACCCCCTTGTCATCCAGTGGGCAGTGGGCAATCATTTTTCTAAGTACAAACGGAGAAAGGTAAGAGACAGACAGCAGTCTTGTCTTATCCTTTTCGTAGCTCTGTCTAATTGGTACTCTCTCCTCTCTTTCACTGATTACTTTTTAGTTAAACGTAATGATCTTATAAGTCTTTGATATTTCAGTCCATTCTCTTTCCTCTCATTATAATTGCAAGCTTATGGCAAGCCGCTTTATCAAAGCCTTTTCCGGGTCTATAAAACACACACAGGGTAGTCAGAAACAGTATGAAAAGCTTGTAAGGGTGTTGCAGCGTAGGTTGTGCTGAGAGATATTCGTTAAGAAAAATCTGATACGTTGCACCATTTCCGAATTAACGTTGAACTTAGCCAATCAGTCCGCTGCGCGCGCAAATTCAAGCGGCCGCTAGAGACGGGGTCGACAAACGTGTTTTTTGTTCGGTTTCGTAAAACGGGACAAGAAAGCGATGAATGAGTTGGACGTGGGATAGTAGTAAGGATCAAAATCACAACCAAAGGCTGAACACTCTCGTGCGCTATCATCTACACTCTGAGAACAATTGACACTAATTGTATCCGGCGGGCCACTTGAATTGCACACGCGACGGCCTTATTGGCTACCTTCAGTGATAATTGACTCGAAAGCGGCGTAACGTATCGAATTTTTTTCTTAACAATTATTTCTCAGCACAGCCTACCCTGCAGCATCCTCACAAGCTTTCCAGTCTGTTTATGACCACCCTGTATATAGACCTCTTCCCTTTTCAATAAACCTCTCTCCGAAAAATCGCATGTGTCTAACTGCATCTCTTGTGCCTGTATTCCATCCAAATCCAAGTTTCTCCTCAGCTATATTCTCCTCCATTATCTTCTCTAGCCTTTCGTTACAGGTTCTTAACGTAACTCTGGCTACATGTGAAATGAGGCCAGTTGTTCTGTGCTCACTGCATTTCTTGGTTCCTCGTTTCATTGGTACTGAATCATTGCTGTTGTCACAAGTCCTCTGGTCATTCATTGCTGTCATCTATTTTGTTGAACTTGGTTCAAATATTTTACTGTTTTTCTTGGTATCATAACTGTACCTACTGCTTTCCCAATTTTTAATTGCAGCTCTTGCACTCTGTTTTTTACATGTGACTGTTCTTTCTCATCATCATCCACACTGTTCAAGGACGTAGGTTCTGAGTTGATGGTTTCTAATCCGTCTCAGATAGCCCTTTTAAACAGTCTTTCCATCTCTGGAGGGTGCGCTAGCGATTTTTGTACACTATATTTTCGTCTTTACGGAGAATCTCCGTAGTAACACTTCCTGGTCTGTTTTGTTTGAAGTCTTTACTCCGTTGTATAGAAAAGCACATCTCTCTTTTCTCTCCATTTTTTTTAGTTGCGTCGCATTCCTCTTTTAGCCATTTTTTCCTAGCCCGCAGTACGTTACTTAACCTTCGCTAAACCTTCCTTGCATCTTCATTGCGTATTCCAATACTCGTTGGCATTGTCAGGTGGTTCTTTATCTCGTAATGTGTTAGTAAGCTCAAGTGATAGCAGTACATAAATCTCAGTTTCCCAAATCTGTCTTCTCTACATCCCACTTCTTCACCACAACAGCATCCTTCACTTTCATTATTTTTAGGGTTCCCTATCTTAATCGATAAAAACGGAACCTTCATAGGATAAGTTTGTTGTCCGGCTGTCTGTCTGTGTACCTGTCTGTCTGTCCGACTGTTAAGAACCCTTTTTCTCTCCCACCCACAAGCACGGCCGCGGGAAGGCCAGCGCCTGCTGCGACGCAGCCTAACCGCCGAAACCGTACAGGGTGCGCCCCTGCCTCTTCAGGGCGTACACCACGTCCATGGCCGTCACAGTCTTGCGCTTGGCGTGCTCAGTGTACGTCACCGCGTCGCGGATCACGTTCTCCAGGAACACCTTCAGCACCCCGCGGGTCTCCTCGTAGATCAGACCAGAGATGCGCTTCACGCCGCCCCTGCGAGCCAGGCGGCGGATGGCGGGCTTCGTGATGCCCTGGATGTTGTCGCGCAACACCTTGCGGTGCCGCTTGGCGCCACCCTTGCCGAGCCCCTTTCCTCCCTTGCCGCGGCCTGTCATCCTTCCTCGGGCAAAGCAAAACGTGCACAAACAGCAGCTGCAGCGGCTAGCGAGTCGGCTGAAATTTATGTTACGAACTAAAGTATGCGGTCCCTTGCCAGCGTAAGAAACAAACTTAAAAGCCAATGCAATAAAAAGGACGCCAATGTATGTCACATATTTTGACACTCGCAAATTCACTCATCAAAATCTATAGGTATTTCCCCTTGACGCAGAATCGTAAAATTTGGAAAAAAGCAAGGTTTCACAGTACAATTAAAGACGCAAAAATTCTAAAACTTTTAATTTCTAATGATATATTACTTCAGACTTGAAATTAAAACTTTCTTGAAAGTGTTTGAATCCGTGGGACCGACATCTTGCGAGTATCAACGTCGATAACAGACAATAATCGTTGAGATTCTCGAGTCCCGGAATGAATGAACTGTCTGTTACATAATTACGTCTGTACGGAACCATCATATTCGCACCTGGCCAGTTTTTATTTCTTCTGTCATAACCAAATTTCGACCACTATTAATGTCTGCACCTTCTTCATTCCATTTATGTACCTTTCTTGCCCCAACACAAAATAAATTTGGTTTTATATTTATCCCTTGGTGATTTTCAAATATAGATCCTCCTCTTGTGATTTCTGAACCATGTATTTGTCATTAGTAGCTGTCTAATCCTGCTCACATCTGTCATTCTTCCTATGGTATCCTCCTTCCCTTATCCTACAGTCACATTCCAATTGTTCATTGCTTTTTCCAGCATCCTTGATTATCGTGCTTCATTTTTTCTATTATGTTGTGTTTCCTCTATGAGCTGATGACCGTGTTCTGAAATTGGCATATACATCTGGATAATCAATATATCTTTTTGTAATCCTTTAAACCTTAAACCAATAACCCTGTCATTTGCAAAATCTACATTTTTCACATAATTACCAAATTCCTTTGTCAAAATCTCTCCATCCCATCCTACCGAAGAAACTCCTATCAGGTTCATAAAAGTACTTTGCCGGCCGGAGTTGCCGTGCGGTTCTAGGCGCTACAGTCTGGAACCGCTCGACTGCTACGGTCGCAGGTTCGAATGCTGCCTCGGGCATGGATGTGTGTGATGTCCTTAGGTTAGTTAGGTTAAAGTAGTTCTAAGTCCTAGGGGACTGATGACCTCAGAAGTTCAGTCCCATAGTGCTCAGAGCCATAAAAGTACTTTCCATCTCTCTTTTAAGATTTTCCAGTTTTCCTGCTTGTACGAGTAACACTATTCTGACACCGAGAAAGGCACTATTGTTCGTATACCAATAAAGCTGGGTTGTTACAGAAAAATTAAAAATATTAAAATGGAAAAAGTCAGATGCACTGGGTATCAACTAAACTAATGAGGAAAAATGCCACTGATTAAAATGGCTCTGAACTGAGAAACAGGAAATAAACTCATAAGCCGGATCATTCAGCTTTGATGGTGTTATAACACTGTTTTTGCCTCTAATACTTGTCATATTCGAGGGTTTATTTAATTTTTTTCATGCCACCTGTTTTTAATGTTGACTGGCATAATAAAAGTCGAACAAAATATGTTTTAAAGCTACACTTTTATGCTATTTGGGTAAAGTGTAACACTTGCGAGATTAATGTAAGAAACTCTCCAAAACAACCCTCAAATTGGTCCGCAGAACCGACTCTTTAACATTCGAGAACTGAAGTAATCTACATCAATACACCACATTATGATGAAGGAGCATAACACACTTTATTGTGCAGCCATGCCAACTTGAATACAGTCTCTCAAAGCCTTTATGAGTCTTCTTTGTTCATAGACAAATAACAAACTATTGGTATGATTAAGTTACGCAGCAAGGGAAAGAGACCATTTGGAAACTGGACTTGGATTTCGAGCAGATACACTGCATCCAATTTTACTTTGTGTTGGGTGGTAAGAACTGCCTCTCTCTGAAGCTCGATAAGGATTTTACGAGCACTCTGTAAGTATTTCGACAGTGTTGTGTATAGCTTCGCATTAGCTCATGGCTGAAAAACAGTGCAAAACCTGCCACCATGCCAGACAAACGGTATGATATGCCATGAATTAGCTGCCAATCAAACAGCGACAAGCTATTTCCTGCTACTGAAGATACAAAGTTTCCCAATCCACTCAGCAATGCTTATCTGCGGTGTCGTGGCATCGTAGACAATCATTTTTGAAATTCGTAAGAATGCTGTGGTGAGTAAGTCTGTATCCCATCTTACAACACAGGCAAGTGTCACTCTCCCCACACTCTCCTCAAAAATGGTTCAAATGGCTCTGAGCACTATGGGACTTGAGATCTGAGGTCATCAGTCCCCTAGAACTTAGAACTACTTAAACCTAACTAACCTAAGGACATCACACACATCCATGCCCGAAGCAGGATTCGAACCTGCGACCGTAGCGGTAGCGCGGTTCCAGACTGAAGCGCCTAGAACCGCTCGGGCACTTCAGCCGGCTGCACCCTCATCCCTTGCTGACGTCGGTCGTAGCAATGTTGTGTACAGGTGCCCAGAAAGCAGGGGCTCTTAATGCGCAGTGAAGGTCCACATCTACAACATTAATGCCCTTTGCTTGCGTGCCTCAGCAATACAGATAGCCGTGCCGTAGGTGCAACCACAACGGATGGGTATCAGTTGATGGACCAGACAAACGTGTGGTTCCTAAAAATGGGCAGCAGCCTGTTCAGAAGTTGCAGGTGCAACAGTCTGGGAGACTGACTGAGCTGGCGTTGTAACATTAACCAAAATGGCCTTGCTGTGCTGGTACTACGAACAGCTGAAAACAAGGGGAAACTACAGTTGTAATTTTTCCCGAGGACATGCAGCTCTACTGTATAGTTAAATGATGATGGCGTCCTCTTGGGTAAAATATTCCGGAGGTAAAATAGTCCCCCATTCGGATCTCCGGGCAGGGACTACTGAGGAGGAGGTCGTTATCATGAAAAACAAAACTGGCATTCTACGGATCGGGGCGTGCAATGTCAGATCCTATAATCGGGCAGGTAGGTAAGAAAATTTAAAAAGGGAAATCGATAGATTAACGTTAGATATAGTGGGAATTAGTGAAGTTCTGTGGCAGGAGGAACAAGACTTCTGGTCAGGTGAATATAGGGTTTTAAATACAAAATCAAATAGGGGTAATGCTGCAGTAGGTTTAATAATGAACAAAAAGCAAGAACGCTGATAAGCTACTGTGAACAGCATAGTGGACGCATTATTGAAGCCAAGATACACACGAAGTCCACACCCACCGCTGTAGTACAAGTTTATATGCCAACTAGCTCCGAAGATGAGGAGGAGATTGAGAAAATCTATGATGAGACAAAAGAAATTATTCAGATAGTTAAGGGAGATGAAAATTTAATAGCCATGGAGACTGGAATTCGATAGTAGGGAAACGAAGAAAAGAAAAGTAGTAGGTGAATATGGACTGGGGGGAGGGGGGGGGGGGGGGGGGAAGGAATAAAAGAGGAAGCCGCATGGTAGAATTTTGCACAGAGCATAATTTAGTCATAGCTAACACTTGGCTTAAGACTCACGAAAGAAGGTTGTATACATGTAAAAGACCTGGAGACACCGGAAAGTTTGAGATTGATTATATAATAGTAAGATACATATTTCGGAACCAGGTTTTAAATTGTAAGATATTTCCAGGGGCAGATGTGGGCTCTGATCACAATTTATTAGTTATGAACTGCAGATTTAAACTGAAGAAACTGCAGAAAGGCAAGAATTTAAAGAGGTGGGACATAGATAACTGAAGAAACCACAGGTTATAGAGAATTTCAGAGGGAGCATTAGCGAGTGACTGACAGGAGTAGGGAAAGAAATGCAGTAGAAGAAGAATGGGTACCTCTGAGAGATGAAATGATGAAGTCAGCAGAGGATCAAGTATGTAAAAAGACGGGGGCTAGTAGAAATCCTTGGGTAACACATGAGATACTGAATTTAATCGATGAAAGGAGAAAATACAGAAATGCAATAAATGAAGCAGGCGAAATGGAATACAAAATTCTAACAAATGAGACGTACAGGAAGTGCAAAATGGGTATGCAGGAATGGCTAGAGGACAAATGTAAGTATGTAGAAGCAAATATCACAAGGTGTAAGATAGATGCTGCCTACAGGGAAATTAAAGAGACCTTTGCAGAAAAGAGAACCACCTGTATGAATATCAAGAACTACGATGGAAAACCAGTTCTAAGCAAAGAAGGGTACGCAGAAAGGTAGAAGGAGTATACAGAGGAGATGTACTTGAGAGCAATATTATGGAAATGGAAGAGAACGCAGACGAAGATGAGAAGAGAGATATGATACTGCACAAGACTTTGACAAAGCACAGAAACACTTAAGTCGAAACAAGGCCCTGGGAGTAGACAACATTCCGTTAAAGCTATTGATAGCCTTGGGAGAGCCAGCTATGACAAAACTCTTCCTTCTGGCAAGTAAGATGTAAGATACAGGCAAAATGTCCTCAGGCTTCAAGAAGAATACAATAATTCCATTTCCAAAGAAAGTAGGTGCTGATAGGTGTGAAAATTACCGAACTGTACTGGTAGAGGCCGATCTCGAGAAGGATCAGTTTCCATTCCGGAGAAATACTGACCCTACTACTTCTCGTGGGAGATAGGTTAAGGAAAGGCAAACCCACTTTTGTAGCACTTATAGACTTAGAGAGGGCTTTTGACAGTGTTGACTGGAATACTCTCTTTCAAATTCTAAAGGTGGCAGAGTAAAATACAGGAAGCAAAAAGCTATTTAGAATTTGTACAGAAACCAAATGGCATTTATAAGAGCTGAGGGGCACGAAAGGAAAGTAATGGTTGAGAAGGGAGTGAGACAGGGTTGTAGCCAACCTCCATTGTTATTCAGTCTGTATATTGAGCAAGCAGTAAAGGAAAAACAAGAAAAAATTGGAGACGGAATTTGAGTCCAGGGAGTAGAAATGTAAACTCTGAGGTTTGCCGATGACATTGTAATTCTATCAGAGACAGTAAACGACATGGAATAGCAGCTGAACGGAGTGGACTGCGCCTTGTAAGGAGGATATAAGATGAACATTAAGAAAAGCAAAACGAGGATAATGGAATGTAGTCGAATTACGTCAGGTAATGCTGAGGGAATACGATTACGAAATGAGACACATAAAGTAGTATAAGGGGCGTTCAAAAAGAAACGAGCCGGAGACATAATTACAGAAACCAGTACCTGTATGTTACAAGTATTGACCCTGGCTGTTGAGACACTTGCCCCACTGTGACACAAGGCGGCGAATGGTTGTCTCACAAAATTCCCGGGGCTGCGATGTTAACCAGTTCCGCACGTACAGCTGGACGTCGTCGTCCAAGGTGAATCGTTTGCCCCTATGCTGTGATTACGCCATTTTTGGTCCCCCTAAAAAGCCTCTGAGGAGCAAACGATTCACCTCGAACGACGACGTCCAGCTGTACGTGCAGAATTGGCTAACATCGCAGATCCGGGATTTTTACGAGGCAGCCATTCACCGCCTTGTGTCACAGTGGGACAAGTATCTCAACATCCATGGTCAATACTTTTAACATACAGGTACTGGTTTCTGTAATTAGCCTCAGCCTCGTTTCTTTTTGAACGTCCCTTCTAGATGAGTTTTGATGTTTGGGAAGCAAAATACACACATCAAAAAGTTTTGCATCACCTCGCTTCCGAGCTTTCCGGGACCTGTACAGAAAATTGGAATAGAGATCAACATAAACATCATTTCCGCCATTTTTATTGCTCATGAAACCACACATTGCTTGTTGTACCACCATACAGAGAGACCATCAAAGATGGTGGTCCAGACTGCGGTACACACCGGTACCTATAATACCCAGTATCACGTCATCTTGCATTGAGGCGTTCCTCTATTCACAATGGCATAATATCCACAAGTTCATCAAGGCACTGTTGGTCCAGATGGTCTCACTCCTCAACGGCGACTCGACATAGATCCCTCAGAGTGGTTGGTGGGTCACATTGTCCATAAACAGGCCTTTTCAATCTATCCCATGCATATTCGATAGGGTTCATGTCTGGATAACATGCAGGCCACTCTAGTCGAGCGATATGGTTATCCCGAAGGAAGTCATTCACAAGATGTGCACGATGGGGGCGCGAATTGTCGTCCATGAAGACTAATGCCTCGCCAATATGCTGCCGATATGGTTGCACTATCGGTCGGAGGATGGCATTCACGTATCGTACAGCCGTTACGGCGCCTTCCATGACCACTAGCGGCGTACGTCGGCCCCACAAAATGCCACCACAAAACAACAGGGAACCTCCACCTTGCTGCACTCGCTGGACAGTGTATCTAAGACGTCAGACTGACCGGGTTGCCTCCAAACACGTCTCCGACAATTTTCTGGTTGAAGGCACATGCGACACTCATCGGTGAAGAGAACGTGATGCCAATCCTGAGCGGTCCATTCAGGATGTTGTTGGGCCCATCTGTAGCGCGCTGCATGGTGTCGTAGTTGCAAAGATGGACCTCACCATGGACGTCGGGAGTGAAGTTGCGCATCATGCAGCTTATTGCGCACAGTTTGAGTCGTAACACGACGTCCTGTGGCTGCACGAAAAGCATTATTCAACATGTGGAGTTGCTGTCGGGGCTTCTCCGAGCCATAATCCGTAGGTAGCGGTCATTCACAGCAGTAGTAGCCCTTGGGTGGTCTGAGCGAGGCATGTCATCGACAGTTCCTGTCTCTGTATATCCGAACAATATTGCTTCGGTTCACTCGGAGACGCCTGGACACTTCCCTTGTCGTGAGCCCTTCCTGGCACAAAGTAACAATACGGACTCATTCGAACCGCGGCATTGACTGTCTAGGCATGGTTGAACTACAGACAACACGAGCCGTGTACCTCCTTCCTGGTGGAAGGACTGGAACTGATCGACTGTCGGACCCCCTCTGTCTAATAGGTGCTGCTCGTGCACGATTGTTTACATCTTAGGGCGGGTTTAGTGACATCTCTAGCCGGCCGGAGTGGCCGAGCGGTTCTAGGCGCTTCAGTCTGGAACCGCACGACCGCTACGGTCGCAGGTTCGAATCCTGCCTCGGGCATGGATGTGTGTGATGTCCTTAGGTTAGTTAGGTTTAAGTAGTTCTAAGTTCTAGGGGACTGATGACCTCAGCTGTTAAGTCCCTTAGTGCTCAGAGCCATTTGAACCATTTTGACATCTCTGAACTGTCAAAGGGACTGTGTCTGTGATACAATATCCACAGTCAACGTCTGTCTTCAGGAGTTCTGGGATGCAAAACATTTTTTGACCTGTGTAACTGATGATGGTCGATGTAGGGAGAATATAAAATGTAGACTGGCAATGGCAAGAAAAGCGTTTCTGAAGAAGAGAAATGTGTTAACATCGAGTATAGATTTATGCATCAGGAAGTCCTTTATGCAAGAATTTGTATTGTGTGTAGTTATGGATGGAAGTGAAACATGGACGATAAACAGTTCAGACAAAAAGAGACTAGAAGCTTTTGAGGTGTGGTGCTACAGACGAATGCTGAAGATTTTATGGGTAGACCATGTAAGTAATGAGAAGATACTGAATAGAACTGGGGAGAAGAGAAATTTGTGGCACAACTTGAGTAGAAGAAGGGATCGGTTGGTAGGACACATTCTGGGGCATCAAGGGATCTACAATTTAGTACTGGAGGCAAGTGTGGGGATAAAAATATCAGAGGAAGACCAAGAAGCGAATACATTAAGCAGATTCAGGAGGATGTATGTTGCAGTAGTTACTCGAAGATGAAGAGGGTTGCACAGGGTAGAATAGCATGGAGAGCTGTATCAAACCAGTGTTTGGACTGAAGATCGCAACAATAACTACATATTTTATATCCAATTTCATATGCTACATTTAATCACATGAGTATATAATTAGAGATCGTTGAACGAAAATGGTGGCAGCCATATTAATAATATCAAATGATGTACTTTGCATGTCTGCTTAACTTTAGGCGTCAATGTAATCAACCATTAAAAATAATAGGTGGATAGTCATCAAACGTTTGAGATACAGTAAGTTCTCTACGTATCAAATTATGCTCTGAGACCAGGACATTTTTTCAGACTCATCGAATCAGTTATACAAAAACACGGACGTCCACGACTTATACCAAGCTATTCCACAGGGAGTAACTAAAATCCAACGCAAAAAAAAATACAAATAGTTGAAGGGTCAAGGACTTCCTAGGTTACTTCAGTGACACTTTCAGATGTTTAGTAGCACTGGTGTTACCTGATATATCTAACACATATATTAACAGCTGCTTCTATTTCCATTTTATATCTTGTATAATTGTTTGTAATTGGATCTGATACGCTACTTTTTCATAACAGAGGCACACAGTGCATAATGAAACAACTGGCAACTCGGCGACTCGAGTTCTATGATGGCCGGCTCAGGACCCTTGGGTAGCTAAGTTTTAGTCTAGAATTAATCTGAGAAGTGGTGAAGACTTACGTGTACACATGAGTCGTGATTGTACGATTTGATGTTATTGTATTTTATTTTACTTGTAATCAGGAAAGCCGAGAAACGCGAAGTGAGAAACGAAGAGCCATAAAACGATGTGATACGTTTAAGTGGAGTTAGATGTGAAGGCCAAGGTGAAATGAGGCGTGAAGAGGTCGCAATCCATTACTCAAATTGGGGGGGGGGGGGGGGGGGGGAAGGCAGCATTGTCATTAGCGTTGTAGTACGAAATGCAGGGCAGATCGAGTACAGATAGAAATGTATTAGGAAAGTAGATTAATTGCTCTCAGAATAGGAATGATACCGAAAGATCTATTAATAGTCCAGTAAGAGAGCGAACGTGCGAACGCATCGAAGACCTACTAGCGGAAGACTGCTGCAGGCCTATAATGGAGGTTGGAATGCTACGATAGGAGAAGACAGAGAAGGAAGTAGGAAAATGTGGAGTGGAAAGACGAAACGAGAGTGGAGAAAGGTTAATTGAATTTTGTCGGTAAGCAGAAATGTTCGTCGCTAATACAGGGTTTGCAAACCATAGGTGGCGGCGCTAGGTAGGATTTCATCAGGGGATAGAACTAGATGCCAAATAGATTACATTTTGGTGAATAATAGATGCAGGAACGCAATGAAAAACTCTCATGGGTTACTAGGAGCTGACATTAAAAGCCATCGCGTGGTAATCGTGATGCAAATGAGCATAACATTGAAGAATGTGAAGGAGGCATACAAAATGAAGACACGGAACTTGAAAAGAATAAGAGAACAAAGAATAATAGCACTGGGAGAGAAGACAGACCGAACCATAAAAGAAGGAAGAAAGAAGTTTACGAAATATCGACTAAAATCAAAATTGCTACAACCAAAATAGCTGACGAAGAAATAGGATATTTCTAAGGGACAGAGCAAAGGGATCATGAGTAACAACAGAAATGGTAAAGAAAATATAAAAAAAATGAAGACGCGAATAGTCTGACAATGTACGAAAGACTAAATAATTAGTTGAGAAGGGAGACATAAAAAGCCACAGAATGCTTATTCTTAGAAATTTTTTTTTTTTTTATTTTTACTTTTACATAACAGATCTTACCAACTAAAAGTTGGTGGTAGCGAAATTACTGGCTGAAAGGGCAAGCAAATTAAGAACGCCATCCATTGTTTTGATTGCTTCAACCATCGTTGTGTTTCACTCTAGCCCCTAGTCGGCAGAAATCGGAAGCTTTAGCTCACATCTCATACTTATTTGCTTCAGCAGCAGCTCGCCGATCTTTGAGCTTCTTAAAAATCGTGGCAAAATTGCATATGAGTTTGAACATAAGCGAGCTGCGTAGGCAGCAGGCTGGGTGAACCGAGTGCAGTGTTGCTGTGCAACCCATTGTGTGTTCGGTAGTTGTAATTTCTGTAATGCTACCAGGACGAGATGACGCTGTGACAACAGCAAGTGTTTACAGTCGTCAGCCAAGACAGAGGCAACTTTCTCCTTGTCAGAGAATAGATCACGAGGAATAGGTCCGCAGCTCGTGGGCCAATGGCCCAATCGGCCTTTGGCTGTGGTGAGGTGCACACGCCTTGTTTGCGTCTCGCCTGTTGTGCTGCTTGCCAGCGAGCGCGTGTTTGTTTACTTCCGTCTAGCAGCTTGTTTCAGAGTCGGACTTCATTGACCATCATGGCGTTTTCTTACCGCCAAGCCACGATCAAATTAACTTATCCATTAGATTACGAACGACCGGAGGCGCATGAAGTTGAACGTTTTATACAGGATGAAATGCGTCTCCCACCACATGGCATTCTCGGAATACATTTTTCGATCCTCAGTACTAGTGTGTACATAAAACTGATAATGACGAGCTGTGGGCCGAAGCTGTGCGGCGCCACGCTAACGATCTCAAGTTTCGATACTCTGACGGACGTATAGGGACTGTCGTGGTTGAGCACGCTCGTTTTGGCCTCCGAATGTTGCGGGTTTTCGAGCTCCCGTTCGAATTACTGTCGGACGCTGTGGTGGCCGCTTTTAAACCTTACCCCAACGCCGTTAGTCACGTGGCTGAAACGTGGAAAAAGTTCGAAACGTAGCTTGTCCTCATTGGTGTCCGTAAGACACGCAATGAACTTCGGAAATAACGTTCCTTCCTACTTGGTTATTGCCGGCTGCAGGGCTGTCGTCGCGTACGATGGCCAGCCGCGCAGCTGTTCAGGTTTTGGCCAGGAAGGCCGAGTTCGTTCTGAGTGTCTCCGACGTAGACTGGTTCAGACGCCGATCGGAGACGTCGCATCTCCAGCGGCGCCCAGTGTGTTACCTCTGTCTTACGTGTCTGCGGCGGCGCTGCCTGCTACACCCCCTCTGAATCAGTCGGTACCGGAGTCGGCTCCTCTCGACGACGCGATGGACGTTTCGCCGGTCTCCCCTACACCCCTGCCGGAGGCAATACGAATGAACGACGAGCGTCAGCAGGTATAAGCTGTCTGTCCCGACCCCATGGTTGTTGATCATGGAGCCGTACCTACAGTGTGTAAACTTTTAGATGGCAGACCTCTCCCTAGTCCTGAATCGGTAGAAGTCGGTAAACGTCGGGAGGCTTCGGTAGGCACGCAGTTTCGACTGCTGCCAACGTTACGTAGCTGACTGTGTTGTACAAGGTAGCCATTATCGTCTGCTTCGTTATTGTTTTGCGCTGTACTGTTCTGCGTGTTTTTATTGTGCAGTTGTGCTAAACATTATCAAAATAAGTGAAGAGGCAGTTGCTGGCCCATCTCGGTAGGCCTACGGTTAGAAGGAAACCAGTATTACGTAGCGATCCTCGCAAAATTATATTGCGTGTGATTGAATGCTGCGAAAGGGAAAGGGAGCAGAAAAAATTACCTCACCCCATTTACAAATCTTCAGTGAGAGCTGCTACATACACAGGACAAAGCATGCGTAGCATTGGAAGATTCAAACAGTTTTCCACAAACGCCTGGCAAGAAAAGGTGAGTTTCCATTTCAGATATTTTGTTCGCGATCACTTTGAAGGAGCTCCCTATTTCGTCCGAATTACCTTATATTTCATGTACATGGCGATTTCAGTTTCGTTTACGAACAACATTTAAAGCGAGTTTTACTTCCAAGCCTTTCGTCTGCTTTCGTGTAAGCATGACGCGCAATTTGTAGTGCCAGCACTGCAACTGGTAGGCGTGCCTTGGCTCCCCCCCCCCCTCCCCCCCAAAGGCTCCTCTCCCCTCGCCAGCCAATCCTTGCTTCCTCCTCTCCCCGCACTCCCCTCACAACTCAGCCGTCTTACAGTTAACACACCGTACCTCCGCCTTTCTGCCATCTGGCCACATGTCGGACGATAGCCGCCCGCCATCCGACACGGAACAGCTTGTTAGGAAGCAACGGTCGTCAAGGAAACGGAAGAAACAACGCCGTTCCCCTAATGATGACTGCGTCAATCGGAAGTTGCACAGGATGACGACCCTCTTACTGATGGTGCACTGTCCTCTGCCGCTCAGACGCCTGACGACGCGACGTCCTTCCCTGCCTCCATCTCCAGTCAGAGCACCTCAGGACGCCTACCTTCCCTCGCCTGTATCAGATGCGGTTGCCTCCCTCTCTGTGTCTGACGCTACCTGTGGGCCAACCTCTGCTAATGTTCCACTGAACCGGCCCAGTGACATGTCTGTCTCCTGGGCGGGCGACGTCGATGCTGAGGATGGACTTTCTGGAGGTCTACAGAACGATGGACCCCACTTAGCGAGGTCTGCTCCCTTCCCATCACAGTTATGTGCCCTTCCGCAGGTGCCTAACAGGGAGTTCCCTGTGCTTACCCCGTGCCTGTACTCCTGGCGATGGCAGCTTTCCATTCTTATCACATAGCCACGGCCAATATCGACACTCTTCGTGTACACCACAAACTGACTTTACTCCATGACATGCTGTATGCTGCGGACGTCGACGTAGCTCTCCTTCCGGAGGTGCATGTTGCAGCTTTCTGTGCTCTCCATGGTTTTACAACACATGTCTCTCATGCTTCCCTTACTGGTAGTGGGGTGGCGATCCTCTTACGCGACGGTATCCTCACTAACGCAGTTGCCTATCTCCCTGATGCCAGAGGTATGGCTCTCACGTTTAGTGGCGTCAGGATCGTCAATGTCTTACGTGCCATCTTGTTCTGGTCGCCGCCGTGAACGTTCCACCTTCTTCTCAAAGACAGTCACGCCTCTCTTCCTGGCTGGCAGGATGTATTGATCATGGGAAGCGATTTCAACTGTAGCCAGGTACCCAAAGACCAGCTACTACGTCACCCTCCGTGCGCGGCGCTAGCGACAATTCTCCAGCACCTCAGCCTAGCAGGTTCTTAGAAGCATGTCCATGGCGATCGTCCGGCGCTTACACATTTCACTAGTCATTCTTCCAGCCGACTCTATCGTGTTTACATCTCCCATGATATTGTCACTGGGGTGCAGGCTTCTGAAGTCTGGCCCACTGCGTTCTCTGACCATAACGCATATATTTGTGCCATCAATCTCTGCCGCCAAATTATGTGGCGCGACCGTGGACAGTGGAAAATGAACACGATCCACCTTATTTCACTCCACTGCCGTGGCAGCTTATCGTCGACGCCTTGATGCCTGTCAGTCTGCCCTGTAATGGTGGGTGCTCTGTGCGAAGCCTGCTCTCCGCAAAGCCTTTATTGGTTACGGAAGGGAGGTTGCAGCGTGGCGGCGACGGACTCAGGAATCCTATTTCACTATTCCCAGGGAATGTACTATGATGCTGTATTCGCAAGAGCGACAGGCGACGGTGAATCGCGCCGCGTCCCTCTCTCGCCGCCACCTTGAAGGAGCTATGGTCAGGGCGTGCACACACGATGGGTTAGTGCAAAAGTGTCCATCTATGTATTATGTCATAGCGGAACGACGAAATCGTCGAAGGAATTTGATTAATGTTCGTACGACTGATGATGGGCAGCGTTTTGATACCCAACGGGATATCGGGTCTGCCTTCCATGCACATTATGATACGCTGTACTCTGAACAACTTCACCGCCCCGCCAACATTACAGCGGTTCCAGACTCTCCTTTCCCTTGGTTCCCGTGGGTGCGGCGTTTGATCTGATTGCTAACGTCACGGAGGACGAAGTCCATGACGCTATCCAGGAGGGTTCTACAAAGAGATCACCTGGCCCTGACGGCCTCCCAATGGAGTTTTATCGGACATTTCGTCCCCTTCTGGTGCCAGCGTGGACGGAAATTTGTCAGAACCCTATGTCACCTTCCGTGCTAATTCCAGACGGTTTCTTCGATGGTTTCCTCATTCTCATCCACAAGCCTCGAGGGACCTCACAGATATGCGCTTACTACCCCTTGACGTTACTCAACAGCGATACAAAGATCTTCACCCGGCTGTTGGCTGCGCGACTTAAACGGACAGCTCGATACATTGTTTCCCCCAATCAAACCTCTTTGGGAAGTACCAATAACATCTGCATTTCCCTCTGCTGCTATCGGGACAAAATCGCTCTTGCTCACGCTCGTCGTATGCCTGGACGTTTGGCAATATGCGCTGCCCTGATACTATCATCGACGTCGTAATGCGTGTCTTTTGCAAAGCTACTACTCAGGTACTCGACAATGGCCGTTTAGTCCTCCCATCTCGATCCGTCGATCAGTGCGTCAAGGCTGCCCGCTCTCTGCCCTGTTGTATGCATTCGCCATGGAACCGTTGCTATGCGGCCTCCGTCAACGACTCTCTCGGATGTCTCTCGGTGACCATGTATTCAACTGCACTGCATATGCAGACGATCTTGTCATCGTTCTTCGTAGCGGTGCTGAGGTCAGGGAGTCACTGGCAAGCTTCTGGTAGCTGCCTTAACGTCTGCAAATCGAGCGCCATGGCTACAGGTGCGGGAATTCCTGCAGACAGCGCTCCTCCTTTGCGTGTAGCTGATACTCTCCGGTGCTTAGGACCCGATTGCGCAAGTGATCTGAGAAGGACAATTGCCCTCAACTGCCGACGTCAATTTCCACAACTACGAGCTGGCTCTTAGATCACCGTTTACGAGCACCCGATTTGCAACGCACACAATACGTAAATGTATATTTGGCGTCACATATTCCCCATGTCAGAAGCTTGAACGTCGTAGGGAAACTAGAAAATCTGAAAAGGGAAATGCAAAGGCTCAATCTAGATATAGTAGGGGTCAGTTAAGTGGAAAGAAGACAAGGATTTCTGGTCGGATGAGCATAGGGTAATATCAACAGCAGCAGAAAATTGTATAACAGGATTAGGATTCGCTATGATTAGGAAGGTGGGGCAGAGAGTGTGTTACTGTGAACAGTTCAGTGACAGGGTTGTTCTTATCAGAATCGACAGCTAACCAACACCAACAACGGTAGTTCAGGTATACATGCCGACGTCGCAAGCTGAAGATGAAGAGATAGAGAAAGTGTATGAGCGTATTGAAACAGTAATACAGTATGTAGCGGGGGATGAAAATCTTATAGTCATAGGGGACTGGAATGCAGTTGTAGGGGAACGAGTAGATGAACATGGGCTTGGGACAAGAAATGAGAAAGGAGAAAGACTAATTGAGTTCTGTAACATGTTCCAGCCAGTAATAGCGAATACCTTGTTGAAGAATCACAAGAGAAGGAGCTATACTTGGAAAAGGCCGGGTGATACGGGAAGATTTCAGTTAGATTACATCATGGTCAGACAGAGATTCCGAAATCAGATATTGGATTGCAGGGCGTACCCAGGAGCAGATATAGACTCAGATCACAATCTAGTAGTGATGAAGAGTAGGCTGAAGTTTAAGACATTAGTCAGAAAGAATCAATATGCAAAGAAGTGAAATACGGAAGTACTAAAGAAGGACGAGATACGCTTGAAGTTCTCTAAGGCTATAGAAACAGCAATAAAGAATAGCTCAGTAGGCACCACAGTTGAAGAGGAATGGACATCTCTAAAAAGAGCCATCACAGACGTTGGGAAGGAAAACATAGGTACAAAGAAGGTAACTGCAAAGAAACCATGGGTAACAGAAGAAATACTTCAGTTGATTGATGAAAGGAGGAAGTACAAAAATGTTCCGAAAAACTCAGGAATACAGAAATACAAGTCGCTGAGGAATGAAATAAATAGGAAGTGCAGCTAAGATGAAATGGCTGCAGGAAAAATGTGAAGACATCGAAAAAGAAATGATTCTCGGAAGGACAGACTCAGCATACAGGAAAGTCAAAACAATCTTTGGTGACATTAAAAGCAAGGGTGGTAACATCAGGAATTCTGCTGTTAAATGCAGAGGAAAGAGCGGATAAGTGGAAAGAATACCTTGAAAGCCTCTATGAACGGGAAGATTTGATAGAAGAAGAAGCAGGAGTCGATTTAGAAGAGATAGGGGATTCAGTATTAGAATCAGTATTTAAAAGAGCTTTGGAGGACTTAAGGCCAAATAAGGCAGAACGGATGGATAACATTCCACCAGAATTTCTAAAATCATTGAGGGACGCGGCAACTATTCACGTTGGTGTGTAGAATGTATGCATCTGGCGACATACCATCCGACTTTCGGAAAAGCATCGTCCACACAATTCCAAAGACGGCAAGAGCTGACAAGTGCGAGAATTATCACACCATCAACTTAACAGCTCATGCATCAAAATTGCATACAAGAGTAATATACAGAAGAATTGAAAAGAAAATTGAGGATGCGCTAGATGACGATTAGTTTGGTTTTAGGAAAAGTAAAGACACGAGAGAGGCAATTCTGACGTTGCGGTTAGTAATGGAAACAAGCCAAAGAAAAATCAAGACACGTTCATAGGATTTGTCGACCCGGAAAAAGGAATGTAAAGTGGTGCAAGATGTTCGAAATTCTGAAGAAGTAGGGGTAAGTTATAGGAAGAGACGGGTCATATACAATATGTACAACAGCCAAGAGAATAAAATTAGTGCTAAAAGGAATCTGTTAAATCTCGATTACACGATAAATCAGTCGAATCGAAAGGCCGTAAATTCAACTAAATACCTAGGAATTACAATTATAAACAGCTTACAGAAGACATAGAAAATGTTGTGGGGAAGGCTAACCAAAGACTGCGTTTTAATGGCAGGACACTTAGAAAATGTAACAGATCTACTAAAGAGACTGCCTGCACTACACTTTTCCCTCCTCTCTTACAGTACTGCTGCGCTGTGCGAGATCCTTACCATATAGGACTGACGAAGTACATCGAGAAAGTTCAAAGAAGGGCAGCACGTTTTGTATTATCGCGAAATAGGGGAGAGAATGTCACGGAAATGATACCGGATTTATGGTGGGCATCATTAAAACGACGACGTTTCTTATTACGCTGGGATCTTCTCACGAAATTTCAATTACCAACTTTCTCCTTCGAATGCGGAAGTATTTTTTTGACGCCAGCTTACATAGGGAGAAACTATCATCATAATCGTAGAATAAGGGAAATCATAACCCGCACGGAAATATATATGTGTTCGTTTCTTCCACGCGCTGTTGTAGATTGAAATAACGGAGAATTATTGTGAAGTTGGTTCGATGAACCCTCTACCAGGCACGTAAGTGTGATTTGCGGAGTATCTATGTAGATGTGAATATAGATGTGACGGTTTGTTCCACTTCGTACTTCTCGTGGAAAGACAAGAGCTGTAATCGTAAAACGTGTATTTCCTCAAATTGTCCAACCACATGTTACAGTTTCTCTGTCCCTTTGGTAGTCACCACTTTCCTCTTAAGCATGAATATTCGCACCTACCTACCAGCCACTGACTTTCATAAATATCTTTTGGATAAACAGCAGCTGTTACGATTCTGATCGTCTTTCTACACACCTACCTCTCTTTGCGCACAGCCCATTAATACGTTCAAGAACGATATACTCCCAGCCAAACGTGGAACATTTGTAAAATACTTGCACAAAAGAAAACTGCATCACAACACTTTTTTCTGAGTTAAAAAGGATATACTAAAAAGGATGTACGTCATTATGCTGTTTCTATCAAATTTTATCAGTATAATTTTAATCTTTAAGAGTAGTTCTACAAAGCGAAATCAAAATAATATTACAACCCATCGAAGCACTAAGGCAACGGCGTGCATTGGAACTAATGGGAGCAGCAGCACAAAACTTTTTCCTGAGTTCTTGGCGCCCTGTTTCTGAATGGACAAGCCTTTTGACAGTTCCAACACGACGATCAAACAGTAATGTATGCAATAGTCATGTAAGTAGTTGTTGAGGGATGCGTTACATTTTGCCGTGCTGAGTTCGAGCTGTGGTCTGAATGTACCACAACGCCTGTAGGAAAAGAAAGTTCTCTATCCAGAATGAAGTTGTGAAGCTAATTAATGTTAATTAAACTGAAACTGAAATTAAAGTAATAACAGCGTCAGACAACCAGTTTGCGTTGTTTTAGCTCTGCGGCGAAAATAACAGACGGGCCTGGAAAGCAACGCAGATCATGTTCTCAGCAGGTCTCGTGGGTATTCTGCGAACAGTGACGTTATGGACCTGCCTCCCGCCGACGAGAGTGGAGCCGAATCGCTAATGGATATTGTATTGATCAGAAGGGGCGTGCAGAGGTCTCGCCAGCGACGGCACAAGGGCCTTACTATCGAATCGTTCCGCTAATACTGGGGCTAGCACGCCAAGGTTATCTCGTGTGTATGTCAAGGTTATATGCTGCACACACCAGTTCGCGACACAAATTGCATTCTACCCGCAGTACTATTTAGGAGCCAAGATGTGACGAGATTAGTGTACGTACCAAACGAACACATATACTACGGGAGTCCATGGCGGGGAATGCTAGGAAAAGGGAGGCAGCTGGTAAGCGACAGATGAAAGATCTGAAAATACCAGAGGAAAAAAATCTGAGGAGAAAAGGAGAAGGAGGGGAAAAAGAGAGGACTGTAAATACACGTGCCTTCCATAAGCCACATTAAGTGTTAAAAACGTTTTCTAATAATTTAAACATTGAATAATTGTGATTGTTATGGCTGTGATAATGTTTGTGTCGGCTGCCATGTGTGTAGACTTCTGTCGCTTTGAATAAACAGAGCCGTTGCCGAGGACGCGCCCGCTTCGAGGGTGTCTACACTTCGGAGTAACATATTAAGGAACCTGACTGGTGCTTGTTGGGGATCTAATGCAAACGCTTTGAGAACTACAGCACAAGCACTTGTGTACCCCGTACGAATCCTATTCTCCACTTTTGAGTAGAAATCGCCATGTCAAAAAAAAATAGATAACATTAATGATGCAGTGAAGATCGTGCCACCATACTCGCTGACGATCATCATACGAAGAAGTGCAGAACTGTGATTTCTCGCTGAAGAAAACGCACAGCCATTCGGCAGCAGTCCATGCATCCTGCACACGGCACTACTCTAAAACGCAGCCATTTGTGTTGTGGTGTTAACGGCAGCCTGTACATTGAACGGCAATTCTCTAAGTACGCCTGTTACTGGTCTCCAAACAATGTGAAGGATGACACATAATGTTGCAAGGATCCTTCGTCTGTTCTCGAATGGCATGGGGGGGAAACGAACAGTTTACGATGCTTGGTGCACAATATCCCGATCCTCACTTCTAGTGGTCAGACATGGTCGACCGCAATCTTGACGACTAGTATGCCTGCCGTCACATGTCCAGTGCATTCAAGCATCAGGCCACTGTCACATCCGACTGCTTCACAAAACTGGATATTGCGCGGTTCGACCAGCCGGCCAAATGGAGACCCACAACGAGGCCCCTGTCAAACTCTGTCAGGTGCTGATAATGCTATGGGCGGCGTCCCCGTGATATTCACAGTGATCACTCGTTGTCTGACGCTGTTCACGCCTGTTATATACCCTACCAATCCTGGTAATAACACTTAGCACGAACAATACTAATGCATTATGGTGGCCATTCTAACTGTCGCGAAGAACTCCAACTCTTATTCATTTATATAACCATCAAAGGTGCGTAAATATACGAAGTTACATTGACTTCTGACCATGTCTTCTGGGTGCTTCAGATTTTTTTGTCAGACAACGTATATGAAGGGCTTATTTCAATAGTAGTACAAGTCCATTTTTGTTCACTCTGAGATACAGAGTCCTAAAGTTAAATGAGCGGTGAAAGATCTGCAGTTGAGATACCAGAAATATTCAAGCACATGGCTTCTTGCTAGAGATGAACCTTTCTTTCTGTTGGTTTGGATCATTGATTTCAGAAGCATTATAGGCAGAAAAGTGGAGGTAATGGACATGTACCACTATTGACATAAGCCCTTCGTATATTCTTGTGGCAGGATAAGCTAAACCCGCTCTCGCAATGGTGCTGCTCTCAAATACCCCAATTCGGGTTGAAATGTTAGGAAGTCATAAGTGGAAATATTGTTAGCAATGAAAGTTCGAGTCAAGCTCGGAGGCATAATCAAACAGCCTCATGGCTGTATTGGTTCATGTTCCTGGGCGCCAAATGTCAGTCGTATATTCAATAACTTTTTCTGGGATTGTGACGGCATTGTCAATATATAACGGCCGCGGAAGCCTACATTTATAGTCAGTCGTGTGCTTTGTATGTGGCTTTATTTCATTTAGTATTTTATATCCTTTGTAATATAACAACTCTGGATGTATTGAACTTTCAGAACCATCTGCAGATGCAACAATGGATCATAAAAGTATGTGACAGAAAATACGTTGAACTGTTCCAAAACTTTATAATAATCTTCCTCGGTTTGCGTAAACGGGTAATTTAAGGTATAACTTGACGAGGGTTGGCGACGAACCTGGAGTGCTAAAATCCTTTACAGCCCAATAAGAAATATTTTAATCCCGAAGACAGGACTTCTTTTTAATTTTTTAAGTATTAAGAATATTATTTCTAGGAACTAAGTTCTTTAAGTCTGATGAATGAACCACCTGCTTGATTTGCAATGAACAAGAATTTTAATTTGTTTTTAGAAATATATGATTCAGTTTTCAGACTGAACAACTCACGATAGAAGAACGTTCCAGTTCTCCAGGGAAAAAGCCTTAGAAACCATAAGTGCCTCAGAATATACGCCTATGAGGGCAGAAATTTTGCAAAAATGTAAAAGAACATGGCACTAAAATCAAGAAACCTCGGTTTGCGTCCTCGTCTGCCACTCGTTTTCAGTTGCCACTAAATCTTCATTACAGTAATTCTGAACGGCTTTCACTTGATTTAATGTCATTTATTTATTTCGTCCTCATTGACTCTATAGTCATTTCATTACAGGGAGTTTAAATTCAATTTGTCCACTGTGTTACCTACATCCTGAAGCTCAGCAATGGGAGAGGACCAGTCTACATCGAGGCTTCGAAAGGAGGGATGGAAGAATAAGGTGTAATACCTTGTCTACGAGGATGTCATTAGTGACTGGGCACAAGCTCGGATTGGGGAAGGATAGCGAAGGAAATCGACCATCTCCTTTCTGATTTAAGGTTTGGCTCTGAGCGCTATGGGACTTAACATCCGAGGTCATCAATCCCCTAGAACTTAGAAGTACTTAAACCTAAGTAACCTAAGGACATCACACACATCCATGCCCGAGGCAGGATTCGAACCTGCGACCGTAGCGGTCGCGCTGTTCCAGACTGAAGCGCCTAGAACCTCTCGGCCACACAGGCCGGCTCTGATTTAAGGAAATCGTGGAACACTTGAATTTGGATGGCCAAAGGGAGATCTGACCTGCTGTGCTCCAAAATATGGGCTTAGTGTCCTATAACCTTGCCACCTCGGTCGACCTCCATTGTTAGACACCATCAGCAGAGGGGTAACCACGCCTCTGCGTCGGCTCAAACTCTGCGGAAAGCACAAATGTCTCAGACTGAAATGGCAAGACTTATAGCAGAGCACTGCAGGCACACTGACAAGCCGAGTGCTCTTCACTGGGCTGCAGATTGTGGAGACAGGGTAAATCAGCTTCAAATAGATCGGCAGAAGTTGCCGGTACTCCCTCTCCTAATGGTCACCTGGCACTCACTCGGCCGAGTTTTCTGGCGCATAGGTTGTACATCCACAGTGCGATGGACTGCTTTCCTTATTCACCACTAGTTCTCGCGCTTTTCCGCCTCTGTAGCTGTCAGCGTGGCTGATAGTTATCCGGAGGACCCCGATTCAATTCCCGGTACTGCCTGAGGAACTACTCGACCAGTATATAGCGGTTGCAGGGTCAAGGAACCCGACAACGATCGGGACAGCGGTGTGCTCGGTCGTTCCAGATTGGCCCGACTAGGACCAGAACGCGGAAGTTTACCTTAACCTACCTTACTCCTCGCGCTTGTTGTGACGTAGTTATGTGTCACGTTTCCTCATCCGTGTGGTAGACCACAAGCTAGTTGCGTCGCACTCGTCTAATGGTCTCCCAGGTGAACGCGAGTGAGGAAACTACGGGCCGAGTCAAGTCTGGCTGCTGCAGAAGCTAATGACGGAAAACGAGTGTCGTTCACGCACAGAGATGGTGCTCTAATGGATGTTGTCTTTCTGCTTCCCATCATGCTTCAGCTCGTTATACCGTAATGGCGCTGACAAAAGCCTGGTAGATTGCGTTGGTGACTAGTACGGCAGGCAAAGTGTTTCCCGGCTGGATACACCTGCTATCACACATCCTATCTATTTTGGAAATTTGAACAGCAATCGCTCCATCAAGGAGATTTTTTTACCGCTAGAACAAGTGTCTCTCCTTCAGGAGAGTCAAATCCATTGAGGAATGTGCTCCTCGAGAAATGACGTGTACCATTACCTCTCCTGCCCACGCATTCGGCTGACACTAAGTCCACTAAAGATCTGTGGTACGTGGTTGATGGGATCTTTGTTCTGACAGCATCTGCCTCCGTAGACAAGGTCACTAGTGGTCATTGTATGGAGGGCTCTCAGCTTGAAAAAAAAAAAAAAAAAAAAAACTGGTTCAAATGGCTCTGTGCACTATGGGACTTAACATCTGAGGTCATCAGTCCCCTAGAACTTAGAACTACTTAAACCTAACTAACCTAAGGACATCACGCACATCCATGCCCGAGGCAGGATTGGAACCTGGGATCGTAGCAGCAGCGCGGTTCCGGACTTGAAGCGCCTAGAACCGCTCGGCCACCGCGGCCGGCTCAGTTTGAAGGTAGGTGGTTCAAACATAGGGTACCACCATAAAAGGCTTATTACATGGTTGGTATAACGTTCCTGATCAAAAAATTTTATTCCAATGTGCTCTACTAAAGTCCGAAGACCTCTCTCCACAGTATCTCATGTTGTGAGAACATATGACACTGTTTATGATGATCTGCGCTTAGAATAGCGACATTAAGCTCGGAAGTTCCCTTAGTGCTATTTGAGAGGAGTAGGCTATCTGCTAACAACAGGTTTCACCTTCTCCCTTTTTTTCATCATCATACAACACAAACATGACCCCACACTACATATACACCCAATAGCATCACCTAAACTCAACAAATACACTTAACGTACAGCTCGTGTACACCGTGTAAGAATGGGCAGCTATGCATAGGAAGATAACCGTTTCTAATCTGGCGGGTGAACTCAGAATCTGCTACCAACGTCAGACGACTCTCTCCGTTATTGTTCTCATAGTTCTGCAGCACTATATGTTGTTGTTTCTAGATGTGAGTACCATGGATGCAGATTCCTCAACAATGTATCTAGATTCTCTTAGATTCCATGCTACGACATTCAATGGCTTTGATTGCAGCACATGAGGGACTTTTCACAATATGTTAGCAAACAGCTATCTGCAATTCCGTAATCCTAATAGCTTGTCTATTATCATGTACGTAATTCACGATGTGAAATTCATTTCAGCGGCGTGTATTTTCTTGGTGTTGCAATTTTCATAAACGTCGTATAATAAATGCAGCATCTTTTTGTGTACGTCAAAAGATTTTGACATTAATGACTGGTGTCCTGAAACTGTCAAGGATAAACTACAGGGAGTGACAGTTTATCAATGACTTCTACAGACTCAAGACTGCAGTTCTAAGAGTCGAAGGACATGAAGTATGCAATAATTGTGGAGAAACTGAGATGTGGTTGTCGCCTACGCCCCTTCCTATGCTGTTCAGTCTGTACGTAGGATAAACAAACGAAAGAGAAAGTAAGAAGAAACTTGCGAAGTAATTTATAACCAAGGGAGAAGAAATAACAACTCTTATGTTTGCCATTGATATTGTAATTCTGTCGGAGTCGACAAAGGACTAGGGAAATCGGTTGAACGAAATTGACATAAACAAGAGGAAAACAAGGATAATCGACTGTAGTCGAATTAAGTCGGGCAATGCTGAGACAGTTACATTGTGGATCGCCGGCCAGTGTGGCCGAGCGGTTATAGGCGCTTCAGTCTGGAACCGCGCGACCGCTACGGTCGCAGGTTCGAATCCTGCCTCGGCATGGATGTGTGTGATGTCCTTAGGTTAGTTAGGTTTAAGTAGTTCTAAGTTCTAGGGGACTGATGACCTCAGATGTTAAGTCCCATAGTGCTCAGAGCCATTTGAACCATGTGAAGATTGTGGATCGAGACGCTGAGAGTGGTAGACGAGTTTTGTTATTTGTGCTGAAAAATGACAACGGCAGAAGCAACGCCGACATAATGAACTGGAGAATGTACAGCAAGAAGAGGTTCCCTGATAAAGAGGAATATGATAATATCGAATATAAATTGTGGTTTCAGAAAAACATTTCTGAAACTATCTCTTTGTAGTATAGCCTTATAAGGAAGTGAAATGTGGACGTTAAACAGTACAGTCAAGAAGAGGATACAAGTTTTTAAATCTGGTGTTACAGTACAGTCGGATTGCAAGTTTTTTATACAGATATAAACACAATTATTTACTGCTAGAGTGGATAATTATAATCAGTTGTTATATTCTTTAACGTTTATCTTTTTCGTTTGCTTTGTCCAAAATGAGTTTCAGTGCGAATGTCAAAGTTCGATAATCACTTTAACGTTAGATATATACAAAAATAAGAAAGAAATCATTTCAGGTTTCCAATGATATTATAATTCTGTCAGACGCGGCAAAGGACTTGGAAGAGCAGTTGAACGAAATGGATAGTATCTCGAAAAGAGGTTACAAGATGAACGTCCGTCAAGTGTTTCGATAACAACGGAATCAAGTCGAATCAGATCACATGTTTCTGAGGAAATTAAATTAGGCCAATAAACACGAAAAGTATTTCACAAGTATTGCTATTTGGACATCAAAATAACTGACGATAGCATAAATAACAGGATATAAAATGCAGACTTGCAGAAGCAAGAAAAGGTAGTCCAGAAAACAGAAACATGTTCCGTCTAATGTAAATTGAAGTACTAGGTACTCTTGTCTGAAAGATCTCCCTTGAAACTGAGCCCTTTATGGAAGTGAAATGTGGACAATAAACTCTACAGAAAAGAAGATAATAGCAACTTTTGAAATGTGGTGCTACAGAAGATTACTGGGGATTAAATAGATACACCGAGAAACTGAAGACGTGATTCTGTATCGAGGGGTGGGGGAAGGGGGAGGGGGAACTTGACAGAAATAAGGGATAGGATACATTTCGAGACGTCAAGTAATAGTTTGGTAATGTAAGGTAGTGGGGGGGGGGGGGGGGGGGGGGGGGAGACAAAGTGTAAAGGGAGGCCAAGGTTTCAAGAACACTGTGGAGTATCGCCTCAGCTGTACGACTGGATTCGTGATTTCCTTTCAGAAACCTCACAGTTTGTAGTAATTGACGGAAAGTGGTCGAATAAAACAGAAGTGACATCCAGCGACCCCAAGGAAGTGTTATAGGCCCTCTCCCGCTCCTAATCTATAAAAAGGATTTAAGCGATAGTAGTAATCGGATTCCGTTATATTATAAATCACACAGATATAAAGACTGTCAATTCAGCTAAATAGCTAGGGATTACGATTACAAACAACTTAAACTGAAACGACCGTGTATATAATGTTGTGGGGAAGGCGAACCAGAGTGTGTCTTTGGAACACCTAACAAGTCCAGTAGACTGCCTACAATACTATTGTCCATCTTCTGCTAGAGTCTTGTTGTGCGGTATGGGATTCTATCAGATAATATTGACAGAGAACATAGAAAAAATTCAAAGACTGTTAGCTCGTTTTATATCATCGCGAAATAGAGGAGAGAATGTCACGTACATAATACACAAGATGGTATGGCGATCATTAAAACAAAGGCGTTTATCGTTCCGGCGATATCTATTCACGAAATTTCGATCCACAGCTTTCTCCCTCCGAATGCGAAAATATGCTCTTGTCGCCCACCTGTATAGGGAGAAATGATCATTTTAAGAAAATAAGAGAAATCAGAGATCGTACGGAAAGACTGAAGCGTCCGTTTTTCGTTTGCGCTGTTCTAAGAGTGGAACAGTAAAGATAAAGTGTGAAAGTCGTTCGATGAAGCCTTTGCCAGGCATCTGAGTGTGAATTGCAGAGTAGTCATTTAGATGTAGATATAGAATACAACATGCAGATTCAGGTGGACATGAAGTGCAGTAGTGATGCAGATATGAAAAGACTTGTACAGGGCAAACTTACTTCGATAATAGCATCACAACAGTCTTCAGACTTATTGCCCCAGTAACATAATTGTTCGCTTTGCCATTACTTAACCGTTCAATTACAAAAAACGGCTGCTCTCTATTCTTGAATAAGTGTGCTCATGTTGTGGAAAATTTTATGAGCATCAGAATCTCTAGGGGCAAAACATCTCCCACGAAGACGAAAGAATATCACGCCCTTGTAATTAGCAAACTATTCTGTCTTTATGAGACGTTTTTCACTCTTTAACTACGTAAATCAGCGAAGCGCCACGTTTACCTTCGAGCGACATCTACATCTACATGGACACTCTGCAAATCAAATTTAAGTACCTGGCAGAGGGCTCATCGAACTACCTTTACAATTCTGTATTATTACAACCTTGTAAAGCGCGCGGAAAGAACGCTATACAAGATTGTATAGCCTTCTTTTATCGTGGCGATCGTTTCTCCCTATGTTCGTCGGTGACAACAAAATATTTTCACATTCGAAGAAGAAAGTTGGTGATTGGAATTTCATGAGAAGATTCCGTCGCAACAAAAAACACCTTGCTTTTAATGATGTCCAGTCCAAACCCGGTATCATTTCAGTGACACACTCTCCCATATTTCGCGATAATATAAAACGCACTGCCCTTCACTGAACTTTTTCGATGTACTCCGTCAGTCCTATCTGGTAAGGATCCCAGACCGCGCAGCAGTATTCTAACAGAGGACGGACAAGCGTAGTGTGGGCAGTCTCCTTAGTAAATGTGTTACATTTTCTAAGTGTCATGCCAATAAAACGCAGTCTTTGGTTAGCCTTCCCCACAACATTTTCTATGTGTTCCACCCAATTTAATTTGTTCGTAATTGTAATTCCTAGGTATTTAGTTGAATTTTCGGCCTTTATATTTGGCTGATTTATCGTGTAACCGAAGTTTAACGAATTCCTTTTAGCACTCATATGGATGACCTCACACTTTTCATTATTTAGGATCAACTGCCAATTTTAGCACCATTCAGATCTATTTTCTAAATCGTTTTGCAATTTGTTTTGATCTACTGATAACTTTATCAGCGAGGTGGTGCTAATTTTAAAGAGTCTAAGGGATCTGACAAGTGCAAGGACTTTTCCTTCCAAAACTCTCCTTTAACTGATAAACTCTCCCCTGACTGACAGAATGTTCCGACTTTAACGGCTTCTGTGGTGGAGGTGTTACTTTTAAACTGTATTCCTTCATTCATTTCTAAGCATTTCCAAAACCAGGTGAAGTGTATTAAGATTTTAGTGTTCTAGCTGTTGGCATCGTTCTGCTCACTTTGAAACAACATCGTTGATTCCATTTTAATCTTATATTAGTGTAAACAAAATTAGTATCCGATTCGACTACGTTAGATACATTGCGCCTGACTCCCTGAGTCAATTTAGACGTGTGTCTATTTACAGAAGTGCATGAGTTCACACTCAGTTCCCCCGTCGTCATGAAGACGGAGATAGTGCTATATCTTTAATCATTTCATCGTCATAGTTGACGAAGGAAGCACTGGAGATACACGCAATACCCTGTTATGCTTATCAAGCTCACTTTCATCATGAGTTTCTTGCGCAACAAATAGGCCTGCGCGGCTTGAAAAGCACTTGTCAGTTCTACTCAGAAAAGGGGTGAGGGGGCGGATGTCCAGAATTAGAGACCAACACCGCTGACGTCAGTCTCTTGCACGATCACAGAGTATCTTACAAGCTCAAACACTGTGACGTTCCTGGAGAAAAACATTATTCTCTTGAAGAACCAACTCAGGTTCAGGAAAACCCACTCGCGTGCAACACAGCTTCCTTTATTCACAAATGATGGCTTCCAAACAGGTGAAGAGGAAAATTCGGTCTTCTTAGAGTTTCAAAAGGAGTTCCACAGTGTAGAATATTGCCCAAGAGACGATCAGGCGGTAGTTTGTTCACAAATATGCGACTATCTCGATGAATTTTTAACTCGCAGAAGCCAGTATGCTGTATTGGATGGTGAATGTTGAATAGAAACCGAGAAACCGAGATAACATCTTGTGAGGTGCCCCACACGAAGCATAACAGGACTTCTAATGTTCTCAATGCACGCAAATTATTTGTCATATATGGTAAGCAGCACTACTCAGTTAATTAGTTAGTTTTACGTTCTATGGATCACTTAACACGATAAATTGCAATGACGTGGAACAAGTCGTTTTACATTCACATCGCAAATTGATTTGTAAATATGGCTACATGCTGAACACTTATAAGCTCTTTTTACTTTATGTACTTTAATATACAGTATAGATGTGAGTTAGTAATTCCTACCCACCGCATTTTATACGCTGCATTAATAGAAATTCTCTTACTGGGTAGAAGGAATTGTCAAGGAGAAATTTTTTCAGTTTGTTTTCAGATTTTACTTTTCTGTCTGTCAGACATTTTATATCACGGGGTAAGTGATCAAAAATTCTTGTGGCAGTGTTTGTGCATCCGTTTTTGTTCTAGAGACAACGTTAATGTTGAGTAATGAATGTCATTTTTCCTTCCGGTAGTGAGCTTATGTGCATCATTGTTACTTTTGAACTGTAGTGTATTATTTATAAAAAACTTCACGAGGGAATAAATACATTGTGAAGCAGTAGCCAGAATCCCTAACTCCTTGAACAGATGTCTAACAAGATGATCGTGTGAGAGCACCACATATTATTCTTACAACACATTTTTCTGCAGTGAAGACTTTCTTTCTTAAAGATGAGTTATTCCAGAACATTATTCCATATGACATTATTGAATAAAAATGAGCAAAATATGCCAGTTTACTGATTTGTTCTCCACAAGATTTGCAAAATGATCCTAATTGCGAATGTGTCTGAACTAAGTCGTTTTAGGAGTTCCAAAATGTGCTTTTGCCAGTTTAAATTCTCATCATTATGGGCACCTAAGAATTTTGAAGTTTTTATCAAATTTATTATTTCCTCAACATGTGTTTCACTTATCGTAGGTGTAGTGCCTCTAGATGTGCAGAACTGAATATGTTGTCTTTTTAAAATTGAGGATAAGACCATTTCCAGAAAATCAGTCAATGGTACTTTTAAGAACATTGTTTACCACTTCTTCTCTGTCTTTATGTACGCTTGGATTGATTATAACACTACCATCATCTGAAAAAAGAACTAATTCTGTTAGTTGTATATTAAACGGAATATAGTTTACATATATGAGGAAAATAGTGGACCTGAGATTGAGCCTTGTGGAACCCTATACGTGATATCTCCACAGTCAGAATTAGTCCCCGAACTATATCCGTTTAATTACCAAGTACAGCTTCCTGCATCTTTTTTGGTCAGACATAACATTATCCATTCGTTGGCTATCCCATCAATTCCATAAAACTTCAATTTGTATCAGAGAGCACTGTGATTCACACTGTCAAATGTCTTAGATAAGTCGCAGGCAAAACCAACCGGCGTTATTTTATAATTTAATGTTCGTAAAATTTGGTGAGTGATGTAGTACATGGCATTCTCAGTAGAGATACTCTTCCGAAACCCAAACTGTGATTTCCTGAGGATTTTATTATTGTTAAAGTGAGCTGCTACTCCAGAATATACAACCTTCTGAAAAATGTTGGAAAGTCAGCAGTGAAACTGGTGGGTGCAAGATTGCATGGTGAAAGAAAATGGACTTAGACTGCCAAAATATTTCTAATTGGTCTAATGAATGGCAGCTCAATTTAAATACTGAGTAATGCTAGATAACCTCTATAGCTAAAAGGGAAAAAATCATGCTATACGAATATCGAGGGTGCAGGTTGCAATCATCTTCTAGATGTGCCTCATGTCATAAGCTGTCGCTTGGATTCTGAGACTATCCTCAGTTTCTACAGGCGGCTGTTGGAACTGGTGAAACTGCTGGGCTCGCTCGCGGAGTACAAGCAGAGCTTACGATTTGCTGAATCGTACCCAGAGTCGATTGAGGCCTTTTGGTTTGGTGCCGAATGGAGGCCCTCAAACGTAGGCTCTTCGATTCCGTGATAGCTGCAGATTTCTGGAGCTACCAATATGCAACAAGCAAAATCAGATAGTGTACAAGTTAGCTACATTTCCAATGTCAGGATTTTAACAGTAAGTTGGCAACGGATTCATTACGAAATTCCTGAATTCGCTATCCTACTGGAAAACTGGCGTACTCAAATTGTACTCGGAACCGAGAAGATTGAAACCCGATGTAGATAGCTCCAAAATATTTTACGAGGTGTCGAACGTATATCGAAAAGCCGAGTTAGCCATCAAAGGAGAGCGACTGTTCATTGAAATCGACAAAAATATTTCGGCTTGTGAGATCGAAATTCAGTCTGACTACAAAGTTATCCGGACGCGAGTAACCGTCCTAGGTGAACTCAATCATCGTACTTTTCACTGTCCACTCGACACTATTAACAGTTATGAAATGGTTCAGGGAAAATCTTCGCTAAGTGGCGTGGGAGTTCTCTGAACGTGCATTTGCAGGCGACTTGAGGTAACCGAGTATACACTGATTAGCCAAAACATCATGACCACCTGCTTAACAGATTGTTTGTCTGTCTTTGGAACGAAATACATAACTGATTCTGCATATCAGGGAACCTACTGTTCGCCGGTAGGTTTGCGGAGGTATATGGGGTTAGATTCCTATGCACAGATCATGTAATTCGCATAAATAACAGGCCGCTGATTTGTGTACGCGGTGAGGGTTCAGGATTGCTACTGAGGTTGGGTCCAAAGGATTTACGTCAGGCGAATTTGGTCGCCGAGACATCAACGTATTTTCATTATAACGCTCCTCAAACCACTGTAAATTCTGGCTCCGATACACCGACAGTTATACTGCAGAAAGATGACATCGTCATCGGAGAAGACATCAATCATGAAGGGATGCAGGTGGTTCGAAGCTGTCAGCGTGTCTTTGAATATTACCACAGGTCCTGAGCATATGGGTGAGAGCGAGGGGAGGGAAGGGGGGCCGCGCGGGGTGGTATTGTGTACTAGCTCACTTGATCTCTGTACGTCAAGGTGAGCACATACAAGAAAATTTTCCTACAGCTCCAATCTACAGCAGTGTAATTACGTAATTACGACATGTAGTTACTGGATGTGAGCTTTTCACTGGCAAACTCCTAAAAATCGAATTTTATAAATAAACAATATATCGTCCGCTATATAACTGACATTGATTTCAATTTTGTATCGTGAGATTGATCCTCTCCAGCATAGACTGTGCCTTTTTCCCAGCAATTTCCAGATGGGGAAGGCAATGGGAGTGGGGGGAGGGGAGGGCTGAGGATTTCCACATGGGGAGGGGTTCATTAATTTATGAATTTAATTAATTAGTCAGTTAATGTGATATCAAAAGTGTGCTTGTATAAGCGAGGGCGAGGGGGGAGGGTTGGGGATTTCACAGGGGCATGGGGGAGGAGGGAGAGGGGTAGGTGGTTTCGCAGAGGGTTTGATTATCCACAGGGGGTCATAAATTAACCCCCAGGGGTTTATTAATCAGTTATCAGAACAACAGGTTTGCTCCTGAATGTATGCTTGCCTTGAACATATCCAACCCACAAAAACAAAATGTACCAGAACCCCTTTGACCTACCACTGCAGTGGTCATAATGTTCTGACTTACCAGTGTAGACTGGGACATCGTTAGTTACGTTGGAGGAGGTACGGATATTCCTGCAAAGTAGTTCTGGAAGCTTTCACGGAAATCTGTCTTGAGCAACTAGAGTGACTACTACGCGTAGTGTAACTTCAAAACTTGTAACTTCAAATATGTCTGACCTTATCTAACCTGTCAGTACAGGGACAGCAATTGACGATCAAGTTGTCACGATTGCTACTAAAATTAATACGTCCATAATAAAGACTAGGACAGCCTTTAAGCCGGAAAAAACAGCTAAACAGTTGTCAGCATCCTACTTAGAATGTGAATGAATGCTATTATGATCCGTTTAAACTGATTATAAATTGCGCTCTGGGGAAGTATGTGCCGAATAAGTGGATTAAGGATGGTAAATGCTGAGATAAGAGAGATCGTTGTACTCTCGATTCAAAAAGGGATGCCAAAGTATTGACAGGCTAAAGGTAGTAGATATTCGCCTATCTATAAAACAATCGATGCGCAAAGCATACACGTTAACGAAACATCTTCTGAGAATCCTTCAAAATTCTGGTCTTACATAAAAGCACTAATCGGATTGAAGGCTTCTGATAAGTCACTCGTAGATCAATATAGTTTGACAATAAACGACAGAATAGGGAACGTTGAAGCTTTACATCTTAGGTTTAAAAAAATCATTCATGCTGGAGGAACCTACAGACATGCCAAAGTTTTACCGCCACACAAACTCTCGTATGGAGATTACAGGAATAGGAATCCTTGGTGCTGAAAAGCAGCTGAAAGAGCTGAAAAAAGATGAATTCCCAATTAGGTTTTACAGAGAGTACTCATCGACATGGCCCCATACTTAACTTGCATTTATCGCGTATCTCTCGCCCTGCGGAAAGTCCCAAGAGAGTGACAAAAAGTGCAGGTTACTCCTGTATATAAGAAAGGTGAAACAAAGGACCCGCAAAATCCAGTACCCTTAACGGCCGTTTTCTGCAGAATTCTTGAACATATTCTGAGTTCGAATATAATAAATTTCCTTGAGTGAGAAGAGCTTATATCCACAAAATAACGGGGGTTTAAACAGCATCGCTCGTGCAAAACTCAACATGCCCTTTTCTTGCGCGATATCCTGCAAACCATTGACGAAGGTCAACAAGTAGATTCCACGTTTCTAGATTTTCGAAAAGCGTTACGCACGGTGCCACACTGCAGACTGTTAACGAAGGTCCGAGCATAAGGAATAGATTATGAGACATGTGGCCCGGAGACTTTTTGAGTAATCGGTCCCAGTACGTTGACCTGGACGGCAAGTGTTCGTAGGAGACAAAGGTACTGTCAGGGGTGCCACGGAAGTGTGATAGGACCTCTCTTGTGTATACATACGGTAAATGATCTGAAGGATCGGGGATTGTAAAACAGTTAAGATCCTCAGACGCTAGGAAGGCATCTAGCCCAGACGGTATCCCCGTAAGATTATATGTTGACTATGCTACAAATATAGCACAATTCTTATCCATGATCTATCAGAGATCATTGGAACAGCGGGAAGTTCCACGGGACTGGAACAAAGCCCAGGTCATAGCAATCTATAAAAAGGGGAGAAAATCGAATGCACATAATTACCGGCCAGTTTCACTGACATCGATCTGTTGTGGAATCATGGAACACATATAGTGTTCAGACATAATAACCTTTCCAGACTATGAGAAGCTCATCTGCAGAAACCAGCACGGTTTTAGGAAACAGCGGTCATGCGAGACACATCTGGCCCTCTTTGTGCATGATATACAACAGGCTCTAGATACCGGCTCCCAGGCTGATGCCATATTTCTCGACTTTCGAAAAGCGTTCGACTCAGTTCCGCACTGTCGCTTGCTCCAAAAAGTGCGCGCTTACGGTCTATCCGATGACATATGCGGTTGTATAGAGAGCAGTATGTAGTCCTGAATGGGGAGACTTCAACAGAAACAAGCGTAACAACAGGTGCGCCCCAGGGCAGCGTAATAGGTCCGCTGCTTTTTACGATTTACATAAACGATCTGGTTGATGGTACTGACAGCGGCATTAGACTGTTTTCCGATGATGCTGTAAGACTACAGGAAAGTAGTATTACACGAATGTTGTGAACAGATCAATGAGGATTTGCAGAAAATAAATGCGTGGTGTAATGACTGGCAGTTATCTCCCAATATTAGTAAGTGTAACCCACTGCGTATAACAAGGCGAAAATCCCCATTAATGTACGAGTACAAAATAAATGCCCGTCAAGTATCTGGGTGTAACTATTCGAAAAGATCTCAAATGGAATGATCAGATTACACAAGTAACGGGCAAGGCGAACTCTAGATTGCGGTTTATTGATAGAATCCTGAAGCGATGCAGTCCTTCAGCAAAGGAAATTGCTTACAATACGTTAGTTCGTCCAGTTTTAGAGTACTGTTCGTCTGTATGGGACCCTTACCAGTTGGGTCTCATTGAAGAGATTGAGAAGGTCCAAAGAAGAGCAGCAAGATTCATGACTGGTACATTTAGCCATCGCGAGAGCGTTACAAATCTCATATAAAGTTTGAAGTGGGAGACACTTGCAGATAGACGACGCACTAAACGGAAGGGGCTGCTCACTAAATTCCGAAATCCGATCTTCGCCGAGGATGTAGAGCATATATTATTAACACCAACTTTCAATTCGCGTAATGATTACCATTCAAAGATAATGGAAATTAGAGCTCATACTGAGGCATTCAGACAGTCGTTTTTCCCTCGTGCGATCCGCGAGTGGAACAGAAGGGGGGGGGGGGGGGGGAATATGACTTTGGCGCAAATTGTGCCCTCCGCCACACACCGCTTGGTGGCTAGCGGAGTATATATGTAGACGTAGATGTAGAAGAATAGCGCGAGCAGCAATGTGCGGCTGTCTGCTGATGACGCTGTCGTGTACGGCAAGGTGTTGTCGAGTGACTCTAGGAGAATACCACAGATTTTGACAAAATTTTTAGTTGGGGCCAAGAATGACAACCTGCTCTAGATGTGGGAAAATGTAAGTTAATGAAGATGAGTGGGAGAAACAACCTTGTAGTGTTAGAATACAGTATTAGAGGTGTTCTGCTTGACACAGTCAGTCGATTAAATACCTAGGCGTAAAGTTGCAACATGAAATGGAACTAACGTGAAACGTCGGGCGTAGGGAAGGCGACTGGTCGACTTCGGCTTATCGGGAGAACCCTAGGAAAGTATAGTTCATCTATAAAGGAGACCGCGTACACAGTAGTTGTGCGGCCCGTTCTTGAGGACTGCTCGAGTGTTTTGGATCCCCATGAGGTCGGATTAAAGGAAGACGTTGAAGCAGGTCAGAAGCGTGTTGCTTGTCATCGATACGTTCGGTCAACACTTTTTACGGAAATGGTCCGTGAACTCAAATGGGAATTCCTGGAAGGAAGAACTTTTCAGCGAACACTCTTCAGCAAATTTAGAGAACCGACATTTCCGACAGACTGCAGAATTAGCCTACTGCCACCAACAAACGTATCGCCTAATTACCGCGAAGAAAAGATAAGAGAAATGAAGGGTCATACGAGGCATGTAGACAGTCGTTTTCTTCTCGCCCCATTTGCGAGTGAAACAGGAATGGAAATGACTAACTGTGGTGCAGGGTATTCTCTGTCATGCACTACATGGTGTCTTGCGAAGTATGTGTGTAGATACAGATGCAGCTTGCGAGAATAATAGTGAAATTATTGACCGCGTCATATATTGATTTATTCATTGGTAATACTAAGAAGCGATATGAAATGGGACGGACAGGTAAAATTTCTTGTAGGTAAAGCGAACAGAAGAAATATGTTGAAAAACATCTTGGAAAGGGCATTAAATTTGTAATAAACCGCGTACAAGACGCAAGTGCGATCAATTATGGAGTATTGCTCTAGCGTTTGGACTCCTTATCGAGTACGTGTGACAACATACGCCGTAAGAATGCAGAAAGGCGCTGCATTGTTTCTAACAGGTCGGTAGTTCATACAAAAAATGTAGCAATGATACTCGGGAAACGATAAGTGGGAATCTCTGGAAGAAACGTGGCACTGTTCTCGCGGTACGCTGCTGCGTAAAGTTGGGGTTAGTTAGTTAGTTAGTTACGTGTTCCATTGATCTATTGCACGGAAAACCGTTATGATGTGGAACGTGTCAAATGCACAAGAAATGCGCACAGTAAACAAGGTTCTTTTTTTTTTTTTTACAATGTCATACCTAAATATTATCTATCCCATTCCATTAAGTGGCACAAAATGCATATATTATATCTCCAGATTTATTTACTCATATTCAAGAATTCATCTATGGTATAGAAAGAGTTGTCAAGGAGGTATAATTTCAATTTGTTTTTGAAACTATTACTGCTGTCTGTCAGGAATTTTATTTCATCTGGTATTTTATCAAAAAGTTTTATAGCAGCATATTTTACCCCTTTCCGTGCCAAAGATAGGTTAAGTAAAGGATAGTGTAGGTCTGTATACGAATAAAAATAAAACTGCTCTACAACACTGCTGTTTCCAGCGTTAATCTCGCGTACGGATTATCAGAATAATATAACAAGAGATTATGACGCTTACACAAGTATACAGACAATAACTTTTCTCTCGATGAATACGAGAATAAAATGAGACGGAATTGCACTAATACTGAAACACAGTATCCTTGCTATGCCTGGCGGTTTGCGGAGAATATCTGAAGATTCAGTAGACGTGTGTGTGTCTGACTTCCCCCCCTAGCTGGATTTTTATCGGGAAAATGAATGTGGTCTCTCGTTGTGTGGACGTGCAGGGATATGTGATGGGATGGTCAATAGTCGTCTCGTATCGAGCGCCCGTGTCGCTAGGGACTGTTGCGCCGTGCCAAGCACGCCCGCACTGCACTGCGACTTTGGGAAACGAATGTACGACTGACCGGCATAATCTCATTTGCACCTATAAGAAATGAGTCACAATCTGAAATAAATCGGGACGTCGCAAGCCATTCGTTTCCGTATCAATCGGGACTATCGCTCGTCCTGCATGACGGTAAAATAAACACTGAAGTGACAAAAGTCTTGGGAGACGTCCTAGTATAGTGTCGGAACTCCTTTTGTCACACGTAGTGCAGCAACGTGACATGGCATGGACTCAACAAGACGTTGGAAGTCCCATGCAGAAAGGAGCCACGCTACCACTATAGCCGTCCATGACAGTGAATATTTTGCCGGGGCATGGTTTTGTGCCCGAACTGACCTCTCGATTATGTCTCATAAATTTTCGATGGGATTCATGTCGGTTGATCTGGGTGGCCAAATCAGTGCAGAATGTTTTTCAGACCAATCGCGAACTATTATGGCCGGTGACTGGTGTATTGTCATCCCTAAAAAAATCCTTCTTTGGTTGAGAACATGAAGTCCATGAATGGCTACAAATGGTCTCCAAGTAGCCAAACATAAACGAGGACCCAGTCCATTCCACGTAAACACAGTCCACGCCATTATGGAGCCACCACCAGCTAGTACAGAGCCTTGTTGACAATTTGCGTCCATGGCTTGGTGGGGTCTGCGCCACTGTCGAATTCTATCATTAGCTCTTACCAACTGAGATCGGGACTCATCTGACCAAATCACGGTTTCCCACTCGTCTAAGGTCCAATCAACATCGTCACGAGCCCAGGAGAGGCGCTGCATGCGATATCGTGCTGTTAACAAAGGACTCGCATCGGTCGTCTGCTGCGACAGCCCATTACGCTAAATTTCGTCCCACTGTCCTAACGGACACGTTCATCGTACGTCCCACGTTGACTTCTGCTGTTACTCCCGGTTGAACCCCGCGTCCGGCCATCCTGATTTAGGTTTTCCGTGATTTCCCTAAATCGCTCCTGGCAAATGCCGGGATTGTTCCTTTGAACGGGCACGGCCGACTTCCTTCCCCATCCTTCCCTAATCCGATGAGACCGATGACCTCGCTGTTTGGACTCTTCCCCCAAACAACCCAACCCAACCCTCTGCTGTTACTTCACGCATTGTTGCTTGTCTGTTAGCACTGACAACACTATGCAAACGCCACTGCTCCCAGTCTATAAATGTAAGCCGCCGGCCACTGTGTTGTCTGTGGTGAGAGGTAATGCCAGAAATTTGGTATTCTCAGCACATTCTTGACGCTGTGAATCTCGGAGTACTAAATTTCCTAACGATTTCCGAAGTGGAATGTCCCATGCGTCTAGCTCCAATTACCATTCCGGTTCAAAGTGTGTTTATTACCGTCGTGCGGCAATAATCACGTCGGAAACCTGTTTCCATGATTGAACTGCGAACAAATGATAGCCCCGCCAATGCACAGTTCTTCTACACCCCGCGTGCGCGGTACTAGCACCATCTGTATATGTGCCTATTGCTATCCATGACTTTTTGTCACCTCAGTGTAATTTCTCAAGGATGTCTGATTCGAAATTTCACCAACAGATGCAATAATGTAGAGGTAAAAAAATAATGATGTCAAAAAAACTAGATGTTTCCGTTACTAATCACAAAATATTAGAATTGTTTTGTTTGATTAATTCATCGGAAATGGCATCAAAATTAGTGTTCTGACACACTTGGATGACAACAGACCTGAAGATAAGGCTTGAAAAAATAAAAGAAATGCTTAATCCCGTTGTTATATGTTGCCATAATTCTCGCACCACTGTAAAAGTGAGTGACATATATGTACATATTAGTGTCATTGACAGAAACGACTAAAATTGATAGACTTGAACAAGGCGCAGAGGATGACGGAATCCCTACCACATTCTTTACGGCACACGTAACTGAGTAGGTTCATATCTCAGCCAAAATATATTGTAGGTCCTTAGAAGGAAATCGCAGATCAGTCTAGGGATGGGAAAAACTGACCATTTAAAATCGATAGCGGTATTTTAGTTCTGATCAACAGGTATTTTTCGGTATTTGTTTGGTCTCGGTTGTAACAGGTATGTTTTATTTATTGCTAATAACCGAATAAAAAAACTAAGTATCAATAAGCAATAGCAGCAGTGTTAAAATGTTTGGTTTTTAAATAAACGTTTTTTAAAAAGGAGTAATTTTCTTTTGCGAAATTTGCGCTGGTTTGAAATATTGCTTTATTATAGAGACTAAGAAAAGACAGAAACATGGCATAAGACTTGGTACAGCATTGATGAGACAATAATGTCCCTGTTGCCGTGTGTCGTGGCTTAAGATACGCTTGTACGTGCAGTTTGCAAAACTTGTCCCCGCCTGGTGGTGTATTCGGTAGTTTCTTGCTGTCTTTACCGGACATACGTTGTATTGCAGAATGGCACCAATCCTAGTCTGGAGATATTTTTACGAAGTGGCATAGCAGTGAAGTACAATATTTCATTTCCTTTAAAAGATTAAAGATTTGTCTGTCATTTCTGTGATTTAGTAAAAGAGATAGGAAATTATGCTAACAGTAATAAATTAAAAACTTAACAACAGTTCATTCATACTATACAATCAAAATAGGAGGTAGCTGATTTGCTGCCATTGTCCACACAACATGCCCTTATCTGCGTCTAGCCCTTGTAAACGGACAAATGGCTATTAGTAGTTCCTAAACAGTAGTACGATCCACGATTCGAACATGGGTTTTGATTAGAGTTTCAAAGAACTGGAATCAATAGGAGAGTATGCGTAATTTTTTGTAGTATTCAGCCACTTATCATTTTTCGAGAAAAGCAGCAAACAGTGGACGGATTTCATGTTCTATTGCCTATTTAATTTAATATTTTGAATATATGTTTCTTGAAACTGGGTGAGTCAAAATTTTTCGTTATATCTTCGATTTCTACCTTTGTTACAGGAAACAGTAGGAACAAAACACCGAAAATCGGTAATTTCAGAAACCGGTTATTTTGAGCGGTTTTAACAGTCAAGTTAAAATGGCAAGTAAACAATCGATATAATTGAAAACAGTTTGTGTCAGCGATAACTGCCATCCCTAGGTCACACCAGTCTGAAGAAAGGTAGCAGTTTCCTACTTACATTGCTGAGTGATGGCAACGTAAATGACAACTCTTCGAATTTCAATCGAGGATCTACAGCTACATGATTACTCTGCTATTCACAATAAAGTGCCTGGCAGAGGGTTCAATGAACCACCTTCAAGCTGTCTCTCTACCGTTCCACTCTCGAACGGCGCGCAAGAAAAACGAGCACTTCAATTTTTCAGTGCGAGCCCTGATTTCTCTTATTTTATCATGATGATCATTTCTCCCTATGTAGATGGGTGCCAACAGAATGTTTTCACAATCAGAGGAGAAAACTGGTGATTGAAATTTCACGAGAAGATCCCATCGCAACGAAAAACGTCTTTGTTTTAATGATTGCCACTCCAATTCACGTATTATGTCTGTGGCACTATCTCCCCTATTTCGCGATAATACAAAACGAGCCTCCCTTCTTTGTACTTTTTCGATGGCATCCGTCAGTCCTACCTGATGCGGACCCCACTCCACACAGCAATACTTCAGAATAGGGCGGACAAGCGAGGTGGAAGCAGTCTCTTTAGTAGACCTGTTACGCCTTGTAAGTGTTCTGCCAATGAATCGCAGTCTTTGATTTGCTCTACCCACAACATTATCTATGTGATCGTTCCAATTTAGGTTATTTGTAATTGCAATCCCTAAGTATTTAGTTGAAGTTACAGCCTTCAGATTTGTGTGACTTATCGCGTAATCGAAATTTAGTGGATTTCTTTTAGTACTCATGTGAATAACTTCACACTTTTCTTTATTCGGTGTCAATTGACACTTTTCGCAACAAACAGATATCTAAATCATTTTGCAGTTCGTTTTGGTCATCTGACGACTTAACAAGACGGTAAATAACAGCATCATCTGCAAATAATCTAAGATGGCTACTAAGATTGTCTCCTACGTACATCGTTAATCTAGATCAGGAACAATAGAGGGCCTATAACACTTCCTTGGGGAACGCCGATTATTACTTCTGTTTTACTCGATGAGTTTCCGTCTTTTACTACGGACTGTGACCTTTCTGACAGAAAATCACGAATCCAGTCACACAACTGAGGCAGTTTAGTTGGAAGACGCTTGTGTGGGACGGTGTCGAAAGCCTTCTGGAAATCTAAAAATATGGAATCAATTTGACATTCCCTGTCGATAGCACTCATTACTTCATGAGTATAAAGAGCTAGTTGTGTTTCACAAGAACGATGTTTTCTGAATCCGTGCTATGTGTCAATAAATCGTTTTCTTCGAGGTAATCCATAATGTTCGAACACGGTATATGTTCCAAACCCCTACTGCAAATCGACGTTAGTGATATGGGCCTGTAATTCAGTGGATTACTCCTATTTCCCTTTTTGGGTATTGGTATGACTTGAGCAATTTTACAGTCCTTAGGTGCGGATCTTTCTGTGAGCGGGCGGTTGTATATAATTACTAAATATGGATCTACTGTATCACCATACTCTGAGAGGAACCTGACTGGTGTACAATCTGGACCAGAAGTCTTGCCTTTACTAAGTGATTTAAGCTGCTTTGCGACACCGAGGATATCTACTTCTATGTTTCTCATCTTGGCAGTTGTTTTTTCATTGGAATTCAGGAATATTTACCTCCTCTTCTTTGGTGAAAGAGTTTCGGAAAACCGTGTTTAATAACCCTGATTTTGTTGCACTGTCATCAGTGACTTCACCGCAGTGAGGGTATTGATTGCGAGTTGCCACTGGTATGATATATGTATGACCAGAATCTGTTTGGGTTTTCTGCCAGATTTCGAGACAGAGTTTCTTTATGGAAATTATTAAAAGCATCTCGCGTTGAAGTACGCGCTATATTTCGAACTTCTGTAAAACTTTGCCAGTCTTCGGGATTTTGCGTTCTTTTAAATTTGGCATGCTTTTTTTCGCTGCTTCTGCAACAGCGATCTGACTCGTTTTGTGTACCATGGGGGATCAGTACCATCACTTATTAATTCATGTGGTATATATCTCTCAATTGCTGTCGATACTATCTCTTTGAAATCATTCCAGAACTTTTCTACGCTCACATGACCACTTAGGAAGGAGTGTAGACTGTCTCTTAAAACGGCGTTAAGTGCATTTTTATCAGCTTTTTTTAAATATATATACTTTGCGTTTCTTTTTGATGGTTGTAGCTGTTGCGGCATTCATACTAGCAGCAACTGCCTTGTGTTCGCTAATCCCTGTATTCGTCACGTTACTCACTATTTGTCCAGGATTATTTGTTGCTAAGAGGTCAAGCATGCTTTCGCAACCACTTACGCTTCGAGTGGGCTCATGAACTAACTATTCAAAATAATTTTCTGAGAAAGCATTCAGTACAATTTCGGTTGACGTTGTATGCCTGCCGCCGGCTTTAAACGTATAATTTTTCCAGCATATCGAGGGTAGATTGAAGTTACCACCGACTATAACTGTATAAGTGGGGTACCTATTTGAAATGAGACTCAAGTTTTCTTTTAACTGTTCAGCAACTATATCTTCTGAGTCGGGGGTTCGGTAAAACGATCCAATTAATAGTTTTGTCCTACTGTCAAGTAGAACGTCAGCCCACGCTATTCTAGTGCTGCATAAGTAATGAGAAGAATTTATGGTGCGTACGGGAAGGAAGCATTTCCTGAAACAACGGCACGAACGTGTTTCTTTTCGTTTCCGAGAAGAAAAATTTGACTTGTGTGATGAGCCACCTTCTGGAAGACCTCTTTTTGATGAAAACTGCCTAAACCAGTTGGTTCACAATAATCCTCGACAAGCAACGCGAGAACTGGCACAAATTATGGAACGCGACCAGACAACCATTGTGCGTCATTTACATACACTGGGTATGGTGCAAAAATTGGCTGTTTATTTACCACACGTGTTAAGTGACAACAACAAAAATCTGCAAATAATCAAATGTTCATGTTACTGGCTCTTTACCGTTTGGGTTGCCGTAACCAAAGCCATTCCTTGGGAACATAGCTACAGGTAACGAGAAATAGTGCCCCTATTTGAACTTAAAGAAGAGGAAAGAATGTCTCAGCCCATCGAAAAAAGCAACACCCCGTGCGAAGGGTTGTACATATCCTCAGATGATCAAATTGTCCGCTTGGTGGAACCAAACTGGCAATCTTCGTTATGAACTGCTACCAATAAATCAAACGGTAAAAGCTGCTTATACTGAACAACTAAGACAACTCGCTGTTGCTATTGAAAACCAAACACCGAGTAAACCTGCGTTGGTACTTGACGTTAATGCACTCGCACACGCAGCCAGAATCACCTGAGATGCGACCGCTGAACTTTGGGAACCGCTTCGTCACCCTCTATATTCACCAGACCTTCCACGGGCGCCCATGTGAATAGTACGCAGGGGGGCGGGGGGGGGGGGGGGGTGACAAGACATGGAGTATGGAGTATTTTTAATATTTTGGAAGACAAATGGTGACTTGTAAGTAGCCATAAAAAGTTCCAGTTCCCATCCCGTTAAAAGCCTGCATAATACCTACTTTTTCGTTTCTCTGATAGACTGTGGGGGAGTCCTCCGTTGTCACGGAATGTGGGTCCCCTTTCCCCCTTCTGATTATCATCTTTTCCAGTCTCTCCCCAACAACATTCAGCGACAAGCGTTTCATGATGAAGCATCTCTTAGTAACTGGATAACATTTTTTTTTTTCAATTCTAATCCACAACAGCTCTACAGGAGAAGCATAGAACTCCTATCTCAACGACGGCAGCCCTGTCTGAAGACCGCAGGCAGTCATTGACAAAGATGGCGATTACGTCACTGAGTAGAGTATCAGTCTTGTTATTTGTATTGCATTATGATGTAATGGAGTGTATCTGTACTAATGAAATGATATCATGACACTGTAAAAATGGCGCCAGTTCAGGCAACCACCGAATATACTTCTTTTAATTGAAGCGATAACGCCTAGAAGCTGAAGTACGTCCAGAACAGGTGCAAGGTTAGTGGAAAACTAAAAGCTTCTCCTCCAGTCGTCAGTGCCAGTTATCGGGCTGAGTTGACCTCCAACGATTCAGATTCTGACGTGCACTAACATCGATTACTGCTCAAATTCTAGCTTCTAGTTGTTCCGTGTTTTCTAGCTCCTTCACACTCCGCCTGCGGGCCTGCTGGATCAATAGGTCTGGCGATAGTAACGCCGCTGTTACGAGAGCTTCAGTAATATGCAACTATTACTCTTTGTGGGTTATCGCAGATAGGATACGTTTCTCATTATACCTATTTAGCTCACAGTGTAAGTTATACTTACCGTGAGGATAAGTAAACAAAATCAAAATATTTTCAAGAAATGTTTCAAATGAATTGACCTGATTGTATAGAAAACCAAACCACACAATGGTGCGGACTCAACAGTCTTATCTCAAAATGTAGTATGGCACAGCAGCAATGAGGTCTCGCTATTGCCACCAGGTGAACGAAGTGCTTGATAGTTCGAAACGTCTTAGACAACATATCTTCAGCAGTTGTATTTACTGGGGAGTAACTGCATGGCTTTGGCACTCTGAAATTACGGTAGTATGACTTTCATGTCCATGCAGTGGACAAACACCTCGGTTACCTGAACTTCCTGGGACATGAAAACTCTGTGCCAACGCGGAACTTTGACTTCCGCGGGCAGTGCTCTTACCAAGTGACCTATTCAAGTACGACTGTGGACCTGCTCTCATAGCCAATCTTCCCCAGTATCGCTGCTCCTGTGCGAAGTTTGGAAGGTAGGAGAAAGGTATTAGTGGAAGTAAGGTTGCGAGGACAGGCCGTTAGCCGTTTCTGGATAGCTCAGTGGGTAAGTGAACTGCCCGAGGAAGTCAAATGTTCCGCATTGGAGCCTCGCTCCGGCACACAGTTTTAGTCTGCCAGGATGCTTCGAGACTGCACGGTGGAAGATTCATTCTGTATGTTGCCTACCTTTTCAGTGAGAAGCTCCAGCGGAATCTGCACATTAAAACGCTACTAAAAAGTGTCCAAGAGAACTAAATTAGTTCGTTAATGGTTATTAGCTGGAGACCTAATCAGATGATATGATTAATATTATACTGCCTTATTACGGCCCTGTTTTGATCATTCCTGTGTGTACGTGTTTCGGCTTACGATTCAACAGTACGTCACCTCACCGAATGCAAAAGCAAAGTAATCGCTTTCTGATATTGCAGTGCCTGTCTTTGCAAGAAGTATGATGCAATATTCCTTCGGACATGCATGCATGACGTATGGAAGTTTTGGTCTGGCCGTGAAGCGTGCGCGGATAGCCGAATGTTAGGAAATTTGTGGTAAATTCTTAAGGGACCAAACTACTGAGGTCATCGGTCCCTAGGCTTACACATTACTTAATCTAACTTAAACTAACTTATGCTAAGGACATCACACACACCCATGCCCGAGGGAGGACTCGAACCTCCGACTAAGGGGTGGGAATTGCGTGAACCGTGGCAAGGCGCCTACGACCGCATGGGTACCGCGCGCGACGAACTTTTAAGGCAACCGCTCGCGGCAAGCGAGAAATCCGGATTCGAGTCCCATTCCGGTACAAATTTTCAATATCGTCTTTCAGTTCTCCAGTTGGAGGTTGCCTGTATTAGCAACTGCAGATACACTTCGTGTAATAGCTTTGCCCTCGCTCCGCGATCTACTTGGTGTAAATGAATGAAGCACTTCCTTATGTACGACGGTCAGTATCGCAGTACGAAATTCTTATAAAGCGAGAGCAGCTTACGGAAGTAAAGCTTTTAGTGAATCTTCAAAAGCTAACCAAAGGTTATTTTAGCTCCCCTCTCTCACAACTCATCTTTTACAAACATACTGCTTTTTGTTCTACACAACAATTAGAATTACACCAACAATTAATGTAGCTTACTAACAAGTATCAATAAATGGGGCATATCGTTGCCTATTGTTGGGTGTACGTACTGATGAAAACTCGAACTGGAAGAAACATTCACTATGTTCAGAAATGGCTCTGAGCACGATGGGACTTAACTTCTGAGGTCATCAGTCCCCTAGAACTTAGAACTACTTAAACCTCACTAACCTAAGGACATCACACACATCCATGCCGAGGCAGGATTCGAACCTGCGACCGTAACGGTCGCGCGGTTCCAGACTGTAGCGCCTAGAACCACTCGGCCACACCGGCTGGCCATTCACTATGGGTTCAAAAGTATCCGGACAGCCTTATGTCATACGGAATTGACCACTGGATATCACGTGAGTATAAAGGAACGCGGGGAGTATTGTATTGTCACTAGAGAAACAGTAACAGCAGAATGTGTCGCTCAGCAGAGTTCAGTGAGTTCGATCGTGAACTAGTCATTGGTTGTCACCTGAGAAACAATGTCATTAGGAACATTTCTACCCTTTTAAAGTTGCCCATGTCGACTACTGGCTTTGTGATTGTAAAGTAGAGACGCGAAGGAACAACCACAGCTAAACCAAGGCCAGACAGACCTCATGTACTGACGAGCAGGGGCCTTCGAGCATTAAGGAAAGTGGTTGTAAAAAATTGCATAAAATCAGCAAAAGGAATCACTCGTCAGCTCGAAAGTGCTACCGGCAATGCAGCTAGCACAGTGACTGTGCGTAAGGCCTTAAAATGAATGAGTTGCAATGGTCGAGCTTCTCCTCATGAGCCACACGTTTCTGCAGTCAGCGCTAAGCGACGCTTGAAGTTAAGGTAAAGAGTGACGCCACTGGACAGTGGATGATTAGAAACGAGTGATTTGGAGTGAAGTACGCTATACCCCGTGGCAATCCGATGGAAGGGTTTGGGTCTGGCAGTTGACTGGAGAACGTTACCTGCCGACTTGTGTAGTGCCAACAGCGAAGCATGGAGAAGGTGGTGTTAGGGTATGAGTGTGGTTTTCGAGATAAGTGTTTGGCCCCTTATTGCGATTAAGAAAACGCTAAATGCAAACATTGCATTTCACTACACTGTGTACTGCGTACAACAGAAGGACAGATCAGAGGGAGCGATTGTTTTTATCAGCGTGACAGTGCACCCTGTCGTAAAGCAGCATCTGTCAGGCAACTGTTGGTGAGCAATGACATTCTTGAAGTGGACTGGCCTGCCCAGAATCCCACCCTGAACCTAATGGAACAGTTTTGGGGTGAATTAGAGTATCGACTTCGCTTCATACCTCAGCATTTAATGTGACTACCTCCTCTCTCGTCCGCAGCTCGTGGTCTAGTGGCTAGCGTTGCTGCCTCTAAATCATGGGGTCCTGGGTTCGATTCCCAGCCGTGTTGGGGATTTTCTCTACCCGGGGACTGGATGTTCGTGTTTGCCTCATCATTTCATCATCACCATCATTCATGACAGTGGCTAGATTGGTCTGTGTAAAAATTGGGAATTTGTACGGGCGCTGATGACTGCACAGTTGAGCGCCCCACAAACCAAACATCATCGTCATCACTACCTTCTCTAGTTTCGGCTCTGGGGAAAGAGTAGTTTGCCATTCCTCCACAGCCTTTCTGACATCTTATTGAAACGGTCTCCAATTGAGTTCAAGCCGTTGTAAAGACGAAGGATGGATACACACCATGTTAACGTTCATTAATAGGTGTCGATATACTTTTGAGTAAATAGCGTCTTATTGAGCCACTCAAACAACTAAGTTGAGCAATTTTTGTTCTTCATATATTTACTAGTTTTGTAAACTAAAAAAAATCAGCATCTTCACATATTAAGCATATTTTAATGTGCGGCCATGTTCAGAAAAAACAGCTTGCACGACTAGAGATAGGACGTTCGTATTCACAGAACATGTACATTGGTATGTTCTGCGAAAATGATTAGCAATTCAGTCACCTCGGTTCAGTATGTGTCCTGTTGTCTTGTAGGCGCAGGGTCCTCCATGGGCCCTGATAACTCGTTTCAAATGTGATGTTGTTGTTGTGGTCCTCAGTCTAGAGACTGGTTTGATGCAGCTCTCCATGCTACTCTATCCTGTGCAAGCTACTTCATCTCCCAGTACTTACTGCAACCTTCATCCTTCTGAATCTGCTTAGTGTATTCACCTCTTGGTCTCACTCTACGACTTTTACCCTCCCCCCTGCCCTCCAATACTAAATTGGTGATCCCTTGAAGCCTCAGAATGTGTCCTACCAACCGATCCCTTCTTCTAGTCAAATTGTGCAACAAATTTCTCTTCTTCCCAATTCTGTTCAATACGTCCTCATTAGTTATGTGATCTACCCATCTACTCTTCAGCATTCCTCTGTAGCACCACATTTCGAAAGCTTCTGTTCTCTTCTTGTCTAAACTATTTATCGTCCATGTTGACCTCCATGCATGGCTACACTCCACACTAATATAATATAAGGCATGAATGGCGTCCGTTATGTCATTCACATAGGGCACACATAGAGCACTCTGGTCACAATGCCCTGGGCACCCACCAGCTGTGCTTTATGGTTGTACCCAATAGTGCCCAATAGCACCCCACGACATAAGACCTTGGGCTGGCACGGTATGTCTTGTGCGAACGCAGTCACTACGATGCCGCTCCCCCTGATTGTGGTGAACCAAAATGCGGCCATCATTTTCAAACAAACAGAAACTGGATTCGTCCAAAAACAATATCTAACGCCATTCGATTGTCAAGTGACGTCGCTTCACACACCACTGCCGTCTAGCACGTTTCTGCCCATTCGGTACTGGTAGACGGAGAAGTGGACGACACGCACGTAACCCACGCTGTAGTAAAGGGCGACGTACTGTCACCCCGATAGTGTACGATGTGTTACGCTGTTCCACTGTTGCGCAAGAGCCGAGGAGAACGCAGATCTGTCCTGCAGTGCCATTCGGATGAGGTTTAGATCTTCCCGTCACGTTCTGCGGCCTTCTGTGAACCATTATGCACACATCCGTTGCGCTGCCGAAACACTTTGTCCCATACGAGCAACAACTTCCCAGATGGATGATCACATTCTCTCATGCCAATAATGCGCCGTCTTTCAAACTCACTGATTTGACGGTACGGTTCGCGCATCCGTCTGCGAGGCATCCTGCGCGTCTTCTCAAGTCACACTAATCCATTACCTTCGGTTTATAACGACAGCGGGAGCCGCAGGCATATTTTACCGGTATGGGGTGTTGCGCCGCGATATTGATGTTGACTTCATATACAACCATTCGCTCGACGAAATATCCGTACCCAAAGACTGGAAATTTGCACAGGTCACACCAATATTCAAGAAAGGTAGAAGGAGTAATCCACAATTACAGGCCCATATCGTTAACGTCGATATGCAGCAGGATTTTGGAACATATATTGTGTTTGAACATTATGAATTACCTCGAAGAAAACGGTCTATTGACACACAATCAACATGGGTTTAGAAAACTTCGTTCCTTGCGCTTTATTCACATGAAGTGTTGAGTTCTATTGGCAACGGATTTCAGATCGATTCCGTATTTCTGCATTTCCGGAAGGCTTTTGACACGGTACCACACAAGTGGCTCGTAGTGAAATTGCGTGCTTATGGACTATCGTCTCAGTTATGTAACTGGATCTGTGATTTCCTGTCAGAGAAGTCACAGTTCGTAGTAACTGACGGAAAGTCATCGAGTGAAACAGAAGTGATTTCTTGCGTTCCCCAAGGTAGTGTCAAAGGCCCTTTGCTGGTCCTTATCTATTTAAACGACTTGGGAGACAATCTGAGTAGCCGTCTTCGATTGTTTGCGGATGACGCTGTCGTTTATCGACTAATAAAGTCGTCAGAAGATCAAAACAAAACTGCAAAACGATTTAAAGAAATCTGAATGGTGCGAAAAGTGGCAGTTGACCCTAAATAACGAAAAGTGTGAGGTCATCCACAGGAGTGCTAAAAGGAACTCGTTAAACATCGGTTACGCGATAAATCAGTCTAATCTAAAGGCCGTAAATTCAACTAAATACCTAGGTATTACAATTACGAACAACTTAAATTGGATGGAACACATAGAAAATGTTGTGTGTTGACGGCTAACCAAAGGCTGAGTTTTATTGTCAGGACACTTAGAAAATGTAACAGACCTACTAAGGAGATTGCCTACACTACGCTTGTCCTTCCTCTTTTAGAATACTGCTGCGCGGTGTGGGATCCTTACCAGATAGGACTGACGCAGTACATCGAAAAAGTTGAAAGAAAGGCAGCACGTTTTGTATTATCGGGAAATATGGGAGAGAGAGTCACAAATGATACAAGATTTGGGCTGGACATCATTAAAAGAAAGGAATTTTTCGTTGCGACGGAATCTTCTCACGAAATACCAATCGCCAACTCTCTCCTCCGAATGCGAAAATATTTTGTTAACGCCGACCTACATAGGGAGGAACGATCAGCACGATAAAATAAGGGAAATCGGAGCTCGTACGGTAAGATATAGATGTTCATTCTTTCCGCGCGCTATACGAGATTGGAATAATAGAGGATTGTGAATGTGGTTCGATGAACCTTCTGCCAGGCACTTAAATGTGATTTGCAGAGTATCCATGCACATGTAGATGTAGATGTAAACCTTGAACCCGTGCGCCGACACGGTTCAAATGCTGATCATTTCTGCAGAACATACTAATATTCCTGTACTGTGTATATATCTTTAGTCGTTCAAGGTATTCTGTTTTTTATTAAACAGGAGTGTATTCATATCTTACCCGTATGAGAGGACTTCAAAAAGTAAGTTACACGTTATTATGGCAGGCCAAGTATATTGAAGGCCAGTATATTGAGTGCTGCACTACACTACGAAGTGACACAGATACGAAGTGGCACTGTTTTCCAGTATAATCACAAAGTATCTGTAAACAACGGTCAGAACGTTCTACCTAGCGTTCAATTTCTTGACGACAGACATCCGCCTCTGGGTCACGGAGCCTTTCGGATACTGCTGTGTCTTCATTGTCAGGAAATCTGCGATTACTGCGAATCAGTTCCTCGATTGCCTGATCATTGTGGTCTGAAGCTGATGTCGATGACATTCTTTCCCGATTATTATCACCCAAGTTTATGCAGTCTTGTTCAACTGCGGCTGAATGCAAAATTTCACGGTGGATCGGTTTGCAGTGTTTTGCCCACAAGAATCATACCGTCGCGCGAACTTCAAGTCTGGAGTACGTTTCCAGTTGCCGCATCATTTCACTCCCACACAGCTAATCATCTGTTATCCGCACTGCAGCGCAAGTGTGTCTGCGATAAACGCAGAAGGTGTACTCTCTTCTTACAGTGCACCACTCTTCTTGCGTAATAGACTTAGGGAGGAAATGTGTAACTTACTTCTTTAAGTGCCCTCGTAGTCGTCTGGATTAACTTGTCACTTAGAAAGAAAATATTGTCTGCACAAAAGTTAGCAGTGAGAATAATAGTCGGTGTTCACCGACACTCATGTCGTAGACGGTACGTATGAACTATGGCAGTTCTCGTGTGCACCCAGTATGAAGTCCAAATATTCAGCAACAGTAGTTTCATCATGCCTGCCCAACGAAAGAGGAACCGTCCCGACTTTTATTCTAAGCGATTAAATCTTGATTAGGCAGAGGGGATTTGAATTCCCGTTCTCTCGAATGCGATACCACTGTCTTGCCGCTGTGCCACCTGGATCGATGTATTTGCTGAGGAAAAAAATCAGACAGCTTGAATAATTTGCTAGTGATTGATGGATCCCGTTTCCACGCGACGGATATCTCAGAACGCGTAACATACGATAATGGCTTCCGATAAACTGCATGAATCGACGTTGTATAATCTGAAAGTGGAATATTAGTGGGGATCCTGCATCTTCGAGACTGTAAGTTTGTATTACTTTGGGAACAATCTTTACAAAACTGTGACTGGGAACTCAGAACGTTTTCCGAACTTTTGTTGATCTAAACTTAACGGTGGCTTCATTGTATAACAACAAGCAAAGTGTATCAGTTTCATGAGAATCACATAGTTGCAGGTATCAGAATTTGAAGCACTCAGACATGGTATACCTCAGAGCTCTGTTTTGTGTCACCTGCTGTTACTAATATAAATAAATGATATACCATTTACATAGTCGAAGGTGCAAATTCTATTCTTTTTGAAGATGATAGAAGTACGTAAATAAAAGGTTGTACCAGTCCTCTTGCTGGAAAGGCAGCTAACGAAATATCTGAAAACATGACAGATGGGTCAAGGCAAATCGATTATCATTAAATTTTGAGAAGACTCATTACATACAATTCAATAACTCTAATGGAACTCCACAAGATATTAAAATAGTCTCTCAAAACAATGAACTACAAGAAGTTGAAAGCTTCACGTTTTGCGTATCCACATAGATCACAATCTAAATTAGAAGATGCACACACTCTTAGAATGAAGGAAACATCTTGTTTCGGTTACATTTGCAGTATACGTGATTGCACCTATAGATAATTTAAAAATGGAAGTAGTTTATTATACAAATTTTCATTCATTTTTTGGGGAAAGTTATTTTACAAGGATTGTATTTTGTAAATATAGACCCGTGCTACAAAATTTATACCCAGCGTCAGTTCTAGAATATCCTGCAGATACATCTTTTAAAAAGCTCAGTATTTAGACAATTGATTCACAGCACTTTTATTCATTGATCTCATTTGTTGTTACCAATATTACACTTTTCTCAAAAAACAGTGTAATGCACGATTACGACCCTAGGGCCAAAAACAACATCTACAAAATTTCTAGGACTGACATTAGTACAGAAAAGAGACAAAGAGATGGGTAAACATATATTCAACACCGTGTCAGACAAAGTAAATGCCGTGTAGATAATGGTGTGTTTCAGACTGAATTAAAGAACTTACTGTTGGGCAGTTCCTTCTATTCATATGAAGAGTACCTTTACAGAAACTCGTAAGTATTAACGTATGGGTTATTTCGTAGTTAGCAATAGCACTTTAATATATCTTCCTGTTTTGTCGTTTTATTGTATTTCACTTAAGTATGCGTCCTCGGCTTATTTCCATATCCCAGAGACCACTCTCTGTAGAACCCTTTCAATACGACTAACTTCACTGTCTAAGTAGTCCCATACTCATAGAATGAGCGTAGGTGAGCAGATGCAGGAATCCTGCATCGAAGATCTAGGCAATGTCCTAGTGGAGGAGGTTTGCCGTTACCTTCCTCTGACCCTTTATGAAATGCCAAGTGTGTATCTGTGTGTCAAGTGTGTGTGCAATGTTGGCTTTGTGTTGTTATGGAGGTAAGCGAAGGGAGAGGGTGAAACATGGTGCCGGCACATAGCTTACGCCTCTCGAAAAGCACTAAAGGGGCCGCCGAGCTTACCCTCCCCACCAGACGGACGGATTGCTGTCAACGGATTGCTGACTCCACGAGACACTACGAAGTGGTTTGTAATTTAATCCAGGTCACTGGCGCGAAGTATCTTTACGACACCACCTCTCCTCCTCATGCTGGCTAAATACTGGCAGCGAAAATTTTGCACCATCAAGATTCTAAGTAGGGGATGGCAGTTATCGCTGAAACAACCGGGTTTCGGCTATATCTGTTTTCTTCATCTCCTGTTTAACATAACAGTTAAAACCGCTCAAAATAACTTGTTTCTGAAATAACCGATTTTCGTTTTTTTGTTGTTCCAGTAATAGTCGTAGACAAGGAACAGAAAAATTCTATGACTCCCTCAGACTTTTGCATTGTCAGTTTCAAGAAACCTTGAATCATAACATCAAATAAAACAGGTAAGTAAAAGAAAACTGTTTGCTCTTTTCTGAAAAAATAATGAGAGGTTAAACACTGTAAATATCAGCAGTGTTCTCCAATTGATTCCAACTCTGCTCAAAGATCATGTTGCGTTCGGGGATTACACCACTATTTGAGCATTTCGAATAGTCAGTGATAAAGGGTGAAAACTCATGTTGTAGAAGTCCGTTTCCAAAGGCTACAAACAGACAAAGGTCTACCATGTAGACACAAGCAGCAGACCAGATACTTTCTATTTTTATTATAAACAATGAATCAATTGTTAGGGTTTTAATTTATTAGGGCTGATTTAATTTCCTTTCCCTTTTATCATTCCACAGAAATGGCAGACAAATAAGAAGCTTTTGTGTAAAATTTATAACTTTTTTCTTTAATCATTTCGAATGGAATACCCGCTTTGCAGTCAAATACATTTACTTACTTTTTAACAGGAATTTAAAAACTATTGCTTTTCTGATGGCAAAACTAAAAACGCTCTTTCAAAAAATTCAAATGAACAGTTTAGGCAGTAGGCAAAATGGTGCATTTACCAGGAACAATTACTTGGCAATAGTTAAAATTTCAGTTATGAATTAATCCATTGACCAATATATATTGACCAGTATGTTCACAAATACTCGTTCTACAATGTGTTGATCTGCAAGTCTACGCCTATCATCAGAAACAATGTAATTGAAAGGTAGTGGCAGTCCTTCCAGAAGCCAGAACAAAATATTTTTAGGCTACAAATGATAACCTGGTATTTACCTTCTTCTCTGCTCACCTACTTCTGGGTGGCAAAGGACAACAGGTAATTTACTGTCTCAGCAATGATGTACCAATTCTTACATCATGTGTTCGTGCCTCGTTTCTGTCGGCGTTGTTATAAAATAGTTGTGATCGCTTTTCCCAACGTTTCAAAGCAATGCAAATTTTACGAATAAACAATACTCTTTAAAAAAAGGTTTAGCATCGCTGCTATGGCAAATTGGTATGACGGTTTTCACCCGATTATTAGTAAAAAATAAAAGTAAGCCTATTATAGCCGAGATCAAACAAATATCGTAAAATATCGTTATTCAGAGCTAAAATACCGGTATCGGTTTCTCCCATCTCTAATTCGGAGCGGCGTATTTCCAAGTCGCGTGACATCACACAAGTGTGCGTTGCCGACTTCGGCTACGGAGGATAAACGTACGTATTTTCAGCAGTGTGGAGGAATAGATCGTATGAAACGAATCTTTCTCTTTGAAAAAAGTTTGCTAATTTGAACCAAATGTTGAAATTTGTGCACTCATAATTTGTATCTGGCTTTTTAAGTTCTTGTGTCATTCGCAATGAATGTATGTCGAGCGTGACAGATGTACAGGTTACAAAGCTAAAAGATTTGTTTTATAATTTGTGAACGTAGACTTGCCCAGTGTAAATTGCTGATCGAAATCGTTCGAGTTTCCAAGTGAGAGGAGGATTTGCAAATTATCGACATTTCCACGAGTGTCATTTTCATCTGCTTCCAGCAAGATGTCGAGAATTTGAGAGGGCTCCTTATTTGAGGGCGGCGATCGTTAGTGAAAGGAGTTCGACACTGTGCCAGGTCGTCGACTAATAATGAAGGTACGGCGGGTATATTGTATCTTCACAAATCTACATCTACATCAATATTCGGCAAGCTACCTGATGGTATGTGGTGGAGGATACTTCTGGTGCCACTAAATTGTCCCCCCTTCCCTGTTCCATGCGCGAATGGGCAAGTGAGAAGAATGATTGTCGGTAAGCCTAATTATTAGCTCTAATTTCTCTAATTTTTCACAACCAGGTCAGTTCGCTAGATTTAATTAAATTATTGTTGAACCTTTGTCGTCCAGTGCAACGTTCTCTTTATTAGTAAAAAATTAATCGGACAAGTCCATGACGAATTGCTGGAACCAGTGTCTACCTTAAAATGTGTAAGAGTAACTACCCAGAGCGACGGCAAGTGGAATGGCCACATAAAACAAATAGTAGGAGAAACAGATGGCAGACAGATTCGTAGGAAGAATCTTAAGGAAATGTAACTCTTACACGAAGGAAGTTGCTTGTAAGGCGATTTGACCGATTCGTGAGTATTGCTTATAAATATGGGATCTTTACCAGGTAAGAGTGGAAGAAGAGAGAGAAGATCCAAGGAAGAGCGGCACGTTTCGTCACGGGATCGTTTAGTCGGCGCTGGGGCGTTACCGCTATCCTCAACAAGCTCCAGTGGCCGGCACTACAAAAGAGGTGTTGAGCATCACGGAGAGGTGAAACTTCGAGACACTACTTTCCGGGAATAGTCGGACAACATATAATTTTCTCCCACATCTAGTTTACCTGATTAATCTGGTAAACTACCCTCCCCCACCCCCTCCAGAAAAGTATGATATGACTAAATATAAACGATTTATCAGGAAGGGTCAGCAGATCCGTGAAATTGTTCTCTGACGACACTGTCTGCACTAGTGGTCGTCAAACTGCTGCCCGGATCAAGTATTCGTCATGCACTCGGTTTCAGCCGTCTGTTATAAAAAAAAAATGCACCTAGCATCTGACATCCGAATACAAAAACATCAACTAACGTTAAAAGCTTCTTAAGGGTATAGTCTTTCTGCTCAGCGACAAACAAAATTGTTGTTTTAATTGACGTTAATGAGTTGGGCCATGAGTTTAGTGCAGTTGGTCAGTTACCTCAGGGGCAGAGAGGTGAGTAACGCGACCACTTCAGGGTTAGAGGATGTGTGGGAAGGGGGGGGGGTAGGGGGAATGTTTTATTGTTTTTCTTCCAGTGCTGATAACGCACGGGCGTGAGCGGCACATACCGATAAGCTGCTATGATACAAACTCAAACGGTCGTAACAGGGATTTGAGATGTGCGTTACAGAGACGTTCATCTTCAGATGTGGTACATATTTGTAGCAAGTGGAATGAAATTAAGCTAAGGCTGTCGTAATACAGCGCAATGAGTAGAAGAAAATATACGTTCAAAGCATTTAGCAAATATTTGTGATGGAGTCTGATGCTGCATAATGCATTTAAGTATAAGTACACTGACGGAAAAAAAACTGCAACACCAGGAAGGAGTCGTGCGACGTAAACGAAAGTTGATAGACCTGTTGCTACATCTGAAAAGTGATGACTATTCAAATTTCGCACCATCGATGGGAATGGCGGTAGTAGCGCTACTATGTGGATGCAAATCAAGTTTGCTTTAAGTACAAGCTGTAGTGATCGTGAGCGTTAGTTACCTTTGATTCTGGACGTGGTGAGTTTGTCAGTCAAGAATGCCTTTAAGGCGACAAAAACACCCTTATCAACGCCTCACGAGGTCGTGTAATAGGGCTGCGAGGAGCTGGATGTTCCTCCTGTGATAATGCAGAAATATTTTGCAGTAATGTAGCTACTGTACGTGATTGCTGGCAGCGGTGGTCACGAGAATGTACGGTCGCGAGATGACCGAGCTACGGATGGCCACGTGGCATTACCGGAAGGGAAGACCATCGTGTTCGGCGCATGGCTCTGGCGCGTAGTACAGCATCTGCAGCAGCAGTCTGAGCACCAATTGGTATCACAGTGACAAACTGTACTGTTACAAATCTGTTATTTCGAGGTCAGCCCCGAGACAAACGATCTGTGGCGTGCATTCCACTGATTCAAATCACTACTATCTCCAACTTCGGTGGTGTCAAGCGAGAGATTGCTGGAGGACAGTATGGAGGTCTGTTGCGTTTTCTGATGAAAGCTGGTTCTGTCTCGCTGCCAGTGATGACCATGTGCAGAGAAAATAACCCTATAGTATCCGATTACAACTTAGTGGTAATTCTGGAGCACATCGCATTGTTTAAATATCCGAGGGTAAATCTAAGAAGCGACATGAAATTGGTCGAACACGTAAAATTGGTAATCACCAAGGCGAATGGAGAAACTGACGGGTTGGAAGCGTGCTAGGAAAGTGCAATGCTTCACTGAAGTAAATCGAATGCAATACGCTGCTGCCGCGCGGGATTAGCCGAGCGATCTGAGGCGCTGCAGTCATGGACTGTGTGGCTGGTCCCGGCGGAGATTCGAGTCCTCCCTCGGGCATGGGTGTGTGTATTTTTCCTTAGGATAATTTAGGTTAAGTAGTGTGTAAGCTTAGGGACTGATGACCTTAGCAGTTAAGTCCCATAAGATTTCACACACATTTGAACATTTTTGAACAATACGCTGCTGCGACTAATCTACTCGTAGTTCAGCGTATTGCTCCTGAGTTTGATAAGTCCTTGTCAAATTTGCATGACAGCAGACGTGGTATGAATTCAGAGACGCAGTACTGGAGTCGTGACAGGTCAGTGTAACGCATACGAAAATGAAACAGACATGCTCGAGGAACTTAAATGAGAAATTTTGGAAGATAAGTAACGTTGCTCTCGCGGTATCGTTTTATCTAAATGTAGAGAACCTGTGTCCGAAGGGGATGTTGCGAGAATTATGCAGCCATTATCATACGAGGGTGATTTGATAAGTTTGCTAAATTTCCATGAATATAGGAACATTTTTGCTTCATGGTTGGTAAGCTTGATTATTCCAAAGATCGTACAAAGAATTTCAACAATGCACAGCGCACCGTTGATTGTTGACAGCAGTCTGAATTATCAGTGTGTCGACTGCGATTAAAAATGGAGAAAATCGAGTTTCGTGCTGTTATTAAACATTTTCATTTGAAGGGATGAACTGCCTCACAAATCAAAACAGAACTGGATACAGTTCACGCGGACTCAGCACTATCAATAAAGACCATTTACTTTTAATTAATAAATTTAAACGTGATCGGACAAACAATGAAACGAAGCGCGCTCCAACCGTCCATCTGAGATCACCACAAAGGAAACCGCTGACAGAACCCATGAAATGGTAATGGAAGACTGCCGAATAAAAATTCATGAGACTGCTGAGACTATAGGCATCTCTACTGAGCGAGTGCATAGTGAAATGATAGTATGGTATTGTTGGCCAGGATGTCCCAGTCGAGTTCGGCCGCCAAGTGCAAGTCTTACTTCAGTCGGCGCCACATTGGGCGACTTGCGGCCGGTGATGAGGATGAAACGATGACGAGAACAACACAACACCTAGTCCCCGAGTGGATAAAATCTCCAACCCGACTGAAAATCGAACCAAGGGCCTCTACATGGGAGGCAGGCACATTACCACCTAGCTAAGCATGCGGACAGCGGGTGCATAATACGCTGGGCAAAGAAATAGCCGTGAAGAAGATGTGTGCAAGGTGGGTGAAGCGACTGCTCACAGTCGACCAAAAGCGCATTCGGCACAACATTTCATCACAGTGTCTGGTGATGTTTAGTCGCAATCCGTAAGACTTTTTGCCGGATTTGCGACTGTTGATGAAACCTGGATCCATATTTGCACACTAGAGTCCAAACAGCAGTCAAAACAATAGACAAAGGCTGATAAAAGTGTACTAAAAAAGGTGAAGATCGTTTTGTCGACTGATAAGATGATGACCATCTTTTTTCCAGTTTCTTATTTTTCTTATTTTCTTTTTCTTTTCTTTTTTTTAGTTTCGTAAGTAATAATTCTCATAGAGTACTTGAAAAAAGGCAGAACCCTAACTGGACCCAGTAATGCTTACTTGTTGGATCGTTCAAAATTTGCGTCTGCTGAAAAGATACCAAAGTTGGCAATCAACAAAAATGCTTTCTCACCAGAATACTGCACCATCCCACACATCAGCGATAATAACGGCGAAAGTGCATGAATTGTGCTTTGAAGTGATTCCTCTTCCACCCTATTCATCAGACTTAGCCCCAGGTGACTTCTTCCTGTTCCCTAATTTGAAACTTTAGCTTGCTGGAAAGAAATTTTCATCAAATGAGGAAGTGAGTTACAGTAAACGAGTATTTTTAGGACTTGACAGATTCTTTTTTTCCGATGGGATGAAAAAGCTGGAGGAGCGCTGGACCAATTGTATGTCCCTCAAAGGAGACTATGTCGAGAATTAAGGTGAGTTGTTTGTGACACATTTTTTCATGCTTTTTTACCAGACTTACCTAACTATCTTTGTATATCTTGTCCAGGGACCAAGAGAAAAAGATAAAAAGAACACAAGGGCACCTACAAGTGAGTCTAAACAGTCATAAACAGTCATTTTACTTCTCTCAATATGCGACTGGGATGGGACAGATATGAAGTGCTCTTCCCCACGCACTCTACACTAGTTCGCCGAGCGTATATTCAGGTGCACATTTAGATATAGGAGAGACATCCCTCATGCATCGGCACTTGGAGAGCAGACGAGTACAGGTTGTCCAGATGAAACCTCCCTCATTTCCAGATGCAACTAAAAAAAAAAGAAACTGAGATTTTGAGGCTTATGATTTTATTCGCAGTTGTTATTTTCTCAGCAGTTGTGGTATATATTTCAGAATAAAATTCAGTCATCAGTTGCATGACTAGGAAATTAATTTCCCTCTACCGGTTACAACAGATTAATCTGTCATCTTTACAAGTTTAATACTGTTTAGTACAACTTGACTGTACATAAATGTGATTCAATTTGTGTGCATCATTACCACATATAATATGTACATTTTTGGACACGTCATGGCATTATGCTTCTTTGAAGAAGATATTCACGTCTGCTTCTGAAGATGACAGATTAATCTGTTGAAGTCGGTAAAGTGAAATAAATTTTCTAATTGTGCAACTGACGACTGGATTTTATTCTGACACACAGGTACTTACGGTCTGCGACATCATGTAAAGCATTTTAAAAATTATTGTGCAGAATTTTTCTACACAAATCCTTTGTTTTCTTCCAAGTGCTAAATATTTGCCAGAAATGACCACACCTCAACAGATGAACCAACGCGTGGTGTGGTAAGCGGAAACGAAATCACTTGTTGCTCTCCAAAGAATTTCCGACCTGAACTTCAAAGGCGATTAAAGCTTCGTACGACAAGCTTCTACGCTGAGAAAAATTGTGTATTTGGAGAGGAAAAATTTAAGTATTTCGTAGGGTAGTGGGGTGTGGCTGCATTTATCGGGCCCTATGGTAAGTACGCATGGAGAATATGTAGGAAAGGATGATGTTGGGGAGGTGGGAAGGAAGCAGTAGTTTGGGGTGTTAGTACGACTATAATGTGAAGGTGAAACGTTGTTGTGATGCCTCGTGTAAGGAGGAGAAATGCATACCATCACGTTTCCGACTTTGATAAAGATCGGATTGTAGCCTATCGCGATTGCGGTTTATCGTATCGCGACATTGCTGCTCGCGTTGGTCGAGATCCAATGACTGTTAGCAGGATATGGAATCGGTGGGTTCAGGAGGCTAATACGGAACTCCGTGCTGGATCCCAACGGCCTCGTATCACCAGCAGTCGAGATGACAGGCATCCTATACGCATGGCTGTAACGGATCGTGCAGTCACGTCTCGATCCCTGAGTCAACAGATGGGGACATTTGCAAGACAACAACCATCTGCACGAACAGTTCGACGACGTTTGCTGCAGCATGGACTATTAGCTCGGAGACTATGGCTGCAGTTACCCTCGACGCTGCGTCACAGACAGGAGCGCCTGCGATGATGTACTCAACGACGAACCTGGGTGCACGAATGGCAAAACGTCGTTTTTTCGGATGAATTCAGGTTCTGTTTACAGCATCATGATGGCCGCATCTGTATTTGGCGACATCGCGGTGAACACACATTGGAAGCGTGTATTCGTCATCGCCATACTGGCGCCTCACCCGGCGTGATGGTATGGGGTGCCATTGGTTACACGTCTCGGTCACCTCTTGTTCGCACTGACGGTACTTTGAATAGTGGACGTTACATTTCAGATGTGTCACGATCCGTGGCTCTACCCTTCATTGTATCCCTGCGAAACCCTACATTTCAGCAGGATAATGCATGACCGCATGTTGCAGGTCCTGTACGGGCCTCTCTGGATACAGAAAATGTTCGTCTGCTGCCCTGGCTAGCACATTCTCCAGATCTCTCACCAACTGAAAACGTCTGGTCAATGGCAGCCGAGCAACTGGCTCATCACAGTACGCCAGTCACTACTCTTGATGAACTGTGGTATCGTGTTGAAGCTGCATGAGCAGCTGTACCTGTACACGCCATCCAAGCTCTGTTTGACTCAATGCCCAGGCGTATCAAGGCCGTTATTACGGCCGGAGGTGGTTGTTCTGGGTACTGATTTCTCAGGATGTATGCACCCAAATTGTGTCAAAATGTAATCACATGTCAGTTCTAGCATATTTGTCCAATGAATACCCGTTTATCATCTGCATTTCTTCTTGGTGTAGCAATTTTAATGGCCAGTAGTGTAATTTTTTGACTACAAATTTTCTTTCAAAAACATTAATTTGTGGTTATTTTAATTAATGTCTTAGTTGTTGGTAACGACGTGAGAAGAATATTTACCGTTGTTTCGTTTCCCAAGAGGGTTCGGGGGTACTGGGACATACAGGGTTATTCATAAGTACATCCAGGGATTCAGAAGACGAAAGCGCAAAAAGTATAGGACTTACTGAAAACAGACACGCATCAGTGTCAGAGCACCTCTCCAACTTTGTAACTTAACACTACACGTGCTCATTATGGGCTTCATTTGTGATGCAAGCGTCATTTGTGGGTGCATGTCGTTGACGCAATGTGTCCGGGAAGGTACGAAGACAGCCCGCTTTGTGAAGCTGCTAATTGCGTTGCCTATCTGCAGGTGAGAACTAATTCGATGTGACACTGCGGAGACGAAGATTAACAACGAAACACCCTGTAGATGCGAGCTGTAATTATAAGAATTCTGCTAACCCTTAGTAGGCTTCCCTTTACCAGCGGAACATTGACCATTGATACATATCAAAAACATGCGACACATTTCAACTGGTTGGCTGATAACCTATCGTAGGACACATGAGTCCCATTGGTAGTCTAAAGGTTAAAGCGAAGCACCTTACTTTTAAATCTTATGAAGATATGACGGAATATTTGTACAGCTTTTTTTACGGATAGTATTTCTTATAAGTGCGCTGCCTGTGAAAATATGAAGTTAGAAAAACGTAAACGTGAACACACTCGGGCTTTAGGCCTTAGCCCTGTTCCGAATGGCCGACTGCTGCCTTCAAGGCAGTACGCCGAGGGGACGATCGTGATACCTGCGATCAGCACGTCGCCAGTTGCTTCAGCCGTTATTGCCAGCAAATGAATTCTGATGATGTCGATGCTCCTTTATTCAAGCAGCTTCTCATTTGGCCTCACAAGGCTGATTGGATCCGTTCCATACCTTGCTACCTCAGAAGACATCTGAGAAAGTCCTGAGAATCGAACCAAGTCCTTAGCCAAAGGGGGGGGGGGGGGGAGGGGAGTCCACATGGTCCGGAACCACCCCCCTATCATCTAAATGAAATTATATACAAGCTGGCTGCCGTGTAGTGAAATTGATAGATATTTTAATTTTCAATCATACGACAAAAAAGGGATACGCACTATAGTTAATCAGCAAGGCCAATGTTTGATTTAAGGGGGGGGGGGGGGGAAGTAACGGAAACTGTAAACATTTATTTAAAAAATCATTACAGCCGTATTTATTAATGTACAAATCTAAAATTTTGCATATGTTAAGGAAAAGAGCTGTGTTTTAACGGAAAAATATAATAAAATATGCAGCATTGATATTTTGCCAGAAATTTGAAATTTTAATTTCTTATTGTGTTTTTCATAAAAAGCCATAACTCACATTCTAATCATGCAATTAATCTGAAAATTTTATTGTAGTGTCCGGAGAAGGTTATAAGACCACTGAACTACAGTTATTAAATCGTGGTACAAACTGAATCATTAACAGCGTTTTTAATTTTGCACATTCAAAATTAACTTTTTTCTACATACAATCATCTACAAATCAGAGTGTAAGGGCAGGATATCGTGTTTTTTTTTAGTTCCAGGGAGACAGCAACACGTTGCGAACAGTTCATGAAAATTTCATAGCATTAGCGCATATACTTTTTGAGAAAAGGCTTCTAATAACGTAAACATGTAAAACAGAGAAAACGCGGTTCAAAGATTTTCTTCTCATATTTCTACATGTAATAAGCTTACCTCAATTTTAAAATCCTCCATACTGATACTCCTCATCCTCCAGGTTTCTCTTCCCTCCTCTTCAAATCTGTCTGGCCTGCATTTGCAGGTAATACACTGATCTGTTAGCTTTCTTGACCCTGCTCTCGTCAATGGTGTAAAATGCTTTTGTTGTAAACATACGAGGATCTATACCAGCTCTCTTCAGCACTTCAATTCTGCCATTATTTCCGTTATTGTAACATAAAACTGCATCACAGACACCTATTTTGAGTACTTCAAGCCCACAAAATGTCCTTTTTGAGCATCCAGTCCAAATTAAATTATTGAGGCTTTCATTTGCATTTTGTGTCTTTCTGTGAAGATACTTCCTCAGTAAATCATGGTTTGCAAGAAACCTGAATGTGGGCTTAATTGCATTCATAACAGGTTCTGGTAATGAGTGTTTATGTGAATACGTCTCATTTCTGTTGTTGAACTTACACCAATCGTCTTTCGGACACAGATTGTGCAATGGTGTCTAGTTTGTGGAATAAAAATTGCCCACACAGCACGCCTCATTGCCTCTAAATTATGTGTGGTTTTCCTGATAGCTCTCCCATCAGATAACTGAAGAGAATCAGTTTCTTTCAGAGTTAACCCTCCTTTTCCGCCTAGTGGTTTTCCATCCTCAAGTACTTCACCTCTCTTCTCTTTCAGCAAGCGACGAAACCTACCACCAAGCCTCTTTTGGATGTGGCCAACACATTCCAACTTTTCTATAGTAGTATTGTACAGATTTTTATCTGTTACAGCTTTGAACGAAGATGAGTCCCCTTCACCAAGGTATTTAATATATCTAACACCATACTGGTCCTCAGATCTGGAGGACATCCTCACAACTGCAGCAGCCTCCATGCCCCACTTGAGCCACTATAATTTTTAGAGCATGCTTCTGCATGCTTTTCTTGCCCAGTTTCCCACTGTCTTCATTGTTGGATATTTTCCTTGTTCCACACTGGTGACAATATGTAGACATAATTTCTGCATCTAAAACTGTAACTGAGTCAATACCAGTAACAGATGCAACTCCATAAAGAGATGTGTGACCCCTTTTCATCCAGATCCCATCTACAGACACACACAGGTCAGTAACAGTCGTAGGAGATGCACTGTCATGAATATCTGCCCCAGGATCAATTTCGTTTTGGTTTATTTCCACCAATTCCTCCACTGCTTTCTTCATAGAAACTTTGGCAGTATCACATACAGCATCAGACATTTCTTTAATTATTTTTTCAAACCTTGCACACAGTGGAGGCATTTTCAGAAAACCACGCAATAAATTACCTCCTTCCTTGCCCTGTTCACGGCATCTCAGAGCATATGTTACCCCTAAAATTGCTTTCTTAGGTACCAGTGTCAGTTTTTTTGGAGGAGGAAAACGAAAATTCGTAGCCACACGAACTACAAATTCATCATTAAGCCCCACATCCGAGGAGTTAAAGATGCAAGGACAGTGAGGTGGGACCATGACGGAAGTACCACAGTCTGAAAATTGTATCTCAAGTCAAAAAACTAACAATTCTTAATCTATAAAACATTGCACACGGAGTAATAGCACAGGTTTTTGGAACATGAAAAACAAATAGAGTAAAAGACTTGAGACAAAGTGCAGTTTTGTCATGCGTTTTGGGCACGTTTTTTGCAGCTACTAATGAATAAATTAAAATAAAAAAGTAACCTATTAACCCCTGCGGACACATCCGAAGAGTAGTTCAGCCAAATTTCAAAAAGACCTCTTTATCAGTGTGCCCACAATCAATTTCGTCAGCTTGAGACACAGTGTATGTCACACACGACAAAACTACATCTCTGTTTCAAATGTCTGCCACTTCACTATTTTCTCAGATTTCAAAAGACCCTTCTGTTACTCGATGCGCAATATCCTACAGATCAAAAAAATTGTTTGTTTTTTGATTTCAGATAAGATTTGCAGAGAGCAAGACTTCCGTCATGGACACACCCTATTTTGGGCAGGGGAATATTAACTCCTTAGATAGCGGGTTTAATGACGACTGAATGTCTTTAAAAAATGCGAAAATATTCTCCAAGAATAAATAAATAATGTACAAAAAATTTCCGTTGATTGCTTCGCCAGTTTTTCAAAACGACCATCGTAAAAATCCCTAATTTTATAGGCTGACTGAGAAGAATGGATCCTTCTAGTTAATTTGAATACTACGATTCCAAAGAGATTCGGAAAACGTCTTCCTTATTCTTAAACTCACGACAAAAATTTTATTGAGTTTTTTCAAACAGAAGAGTTCATCTGATGAAAACAAGGCAGTTTTTTTTTCAGCGTGTCTCTCGTTGCTGAAATGCTCTCAGCGTTTTTAGGTGACTGAAGTAATAAAACTTGAGTATAGTACATAGAATATGTCATGATATTTTATAGAACGCATTAGATCCTTATAACACTGTTTCAGTTATTATCTTACTTTTTCCTCTCTTATTTTTTATTTATTCAGATCTTTTTTCAGTACTAAAAATTGGTCTTTGATGCACTGTCTCCTCTGTGTTACCTAACTAAAAATGGTTCAAATGGCCCTGAACACTATGGGACTTAACTTCTGAGGTCATCAGTCCCCTAGAACTTAGAATTACTTAAACCTAACTAACCTAAGGACATCACACACATCCATGCCCGAGGCACGATTCGAACCTGCGACCGTAGCGGTCTCGCTGTTCCAGACTGTAGCGCCTAGAACCGCTCGGCCACTGCAGCCGGCTGTTGCCTAACACCGTTTTAGTTGTGTCCATAGGTTTTCTGTAATAGTATTTCTCTTCAGACATGTAGTTGTGGCCATTCGAATTTCACCCAGTCCAGTCAATGTTTTTTTGATACTTAAATGGCTTTAGAGCCCACCTTGTCGGTGTTAACAGCATAATAGCCGATTCAGGCTATTAAAATTGCATATCCCTCTGGGTACTATCAAATACCGAAACCTCGTGTCAATATGTTGAACGGTTCACGAAATAAAAGGGGTACAAGTTGCAGGTGATTCACCGTGCATGTGTAGATGTGGAAGCTAGATACGCAACAAGTAAATCTAAATGCGACAAGTGGAGAAGACAGCGGCGTACTCTGTCACTCCAGCCGAATTCCAGGACTTCGACTGGAATGACGCTGCCCTGTCTAGCACCTGTCTGTCTCCAGACCCGCCCCCGACAACTGCCAATCGATGTCCGCCAGCGGCGCGTGCGCCCTGGGCGCAGCGCCAGGCCGTCTGCTCGCGAAGATGGAGTCGCGCACTCCCTAAGGGCGGTCGTCGCTGCCGGCACCTGTTCCTGTTCCCCCACAGACAAGACAATAAGAGCTCAGGGTCACCCACGCCACGCACTAGATCTCTGTGCCGACGACGCATCCCACGTTCTTGCGATGTATGGCATGAACGGCGCGTGCCATTCGGGAGTACTTCGGGCCACAGCGAGAAACGTCGTCTGCGGCTGTACCGACTACTTTTGGCTTTGCCCCCCGCAGCTCGCCGCACGCCGGCACATCGCCTCCCTTCCAGCAAGCGACCGCCCGGGGTACGAACCGCGGCTTTTGTCGAGGAAGACTTGCGCGGCGAGAATAAACGGACTGTTGCAGTACCACACTACGCCGGTGAGTGTGCCAATTGGCCGTCGTTTGCATAGCGTTCTACTTCCCCCGCATGCCGATTTCACATGTGCGTGTAATTACTATATATATATGTGTTTCTCTGTTTGTCTGTGCGTGTCAGTGCTCTCTGCAGCTTCGTAGTTGCCAGCAGCACTGACCGAGCCGAACTGCTGGCGTAACATCGTCCTCGCCTCGCGTGTTGATCTCGTCAACCTGCGCAAATCGTCCCACCCGGGAGCTGAGATTTATAAATAGCACCGAGGTTAATATAGTCGGCGCCAGCCGGTCATTTGCAGGAGGACAGGGCAGGAGTATGACTGCCCCGCCGCGTTTCGCAACGGTGGTTTCGAAACGGCCACACAGCATCCGTTTTCTGCTAAAAATTCTTCACTGCCAACTATAGCTCTACAGTACAGTCCCTTTAACACGCGTGTCTTCGCCTCTGTCTTCCTCTATCATGCGCTGATAAGGACACCGTGAGACCTGCTATAAATTTTACGAGATAGCGTGATTCGTATTCCGCGAAATGTGCTGCGGTCCGATTTTCTCTGCAATGTAAGTTTAAATGCGATAAAAAATCTTCAGATTTTATTGTTTTGTTAGAATATTTCTTTTAATTTCTTTAGTGTCTCGTCAGCTACAACCTTCTTTAAGATATACGAGTAATTACTTAATCACGATGGAATAAATAAAAATTTTAAACTATAAGTTTACGGTGTGTAAAGTGTTTAGGCCTACTAATTGCGCAAGTTCGTTGAAACATAAATAATATAGGCCTGCACGGCCTAGTCCCCCATTCTTTATCCTTTCAGGACATTTCCTGAGACCACTCAGCATCTTTTGATCTTTCCGAACGCCGATTTTAAAGAAGGTAAATTTTATGCAGGTAGACCTTAAGGTCTCAGTTAAATCGAAGTGGTCGTGGTGACCTCACTGTTGCAAAGAACGTTACCTGGTCTTAAGAAAAGACTAATTTCGTCAACGAAGAAATGTAAGCAGTCTTTCCTAACAATTTTTGTTGCTTCACCCTTGCATTTCTTTAGCTTTCCATTACCGTCTTTGTAATGAATTATCATATTTTTGTCACGGTATACGCAAATATGTTTAAAAAGCGTCTTATCCTGTCACTACGGTTATCATCGTACTACCATTACTACGACGCGAATACTGTCTGGTCTGTATAATAGAATTCACAAGCTTTGTGCAGCTTAAAAGAGAGATCAAATTGTTTTATCCGGGCCCTATGTATACGATAGTCACGAATTGCATCGATTAAGGGTGCCACTATTGATTAGCCGCGCGAGGCGTCGATTAAACTTGTTGCAGCGTTAGGCGTGCGCTGTTTCATTCGTGAAAAATGGACAGACATGCTACGAATTTACATGTAAATGTCGTTCAGCAATACTAATTGTGGCATTCCGCATGGCGTTGCAGCCGCATAGGGCAATACGTGGAATATATTCCAGGTTGTGCCTTCATTTTATGAATTAATTTTTCCCCGAGTCACCCGCATAATAGATTCTCGCCGAGTGGCACGTAGGCTATGTTATAAACAACAGCAAACACTTTTAAAAGAGTTAATGATTGTAGTTTCCATCCCAGCTTCACAATTTTTCATATTTTTATGTAGTAACACGAACGGTAGCATTCACTAGGGCAACAGTTGTAACGAATCACAGAACGAAGAATTCCTCGTTTCTTCATAATTTTTGTTGTTCTGTGAATATAATACTATACATTTTATATGTACTAATGTATGAGAAAGACAATGTATTACTGTATATGTCCTTGTAAAAAGAGATCTACGGATGAATAAAGCTATACTACTACTACTACTGCGCCATCAGACTGTTGAGTTGTGTAATAATGCCTGGTAACTCGTGGTTTTCTTATAGAGTGGCTTCGAATATTGAGCTTTGCTTATATAATTCGCAAAAATCTGTTATCATTGTTTGCATATTCTAAATTGCTATGTTCGTTTACATATGGAATGTTTATTGGTTCGTGCACCCCCACCCCTCAAAGATGATTTTAAATTTGTTTTGTCATACGACACAGTATTATCTGTGCAACTTCTGTACTGTTGAATTTTAAATCGTTCATATCACTTAGCTCGCCCTCAGAAGTAAATAAGAAACGAACATTAGTATTTGCATTACCCAAATGCAAGCAGGAACAGTAACAGCAGTTTTTCTTGTTCTCTACTTATGAAGTGGGAATATGAAATGTCACTATAGAACATGAAAATGCAATGCATTGTTTTCCATTCTGTCACATAGCATAATTTACGTAGCAGTGAGTCTCCTTCAGCTCTACCTCCCATCTTTTATTAAGATAGAGACTTGCATGTATCCTTGTGGTTATTTCTCTTGAATTCTTACAGTTATGAAGAAGCCTTATCTACCCTGCAATTTCATAAAAGTTTGTATTAACAATATCCAGACTTTTACTAATGCAGTATCCAGAGTTTGAATAATGTGGTCAAGGTATTGGCCTTATTCATACGTAAAAATTATTTAGTAATTCGAATGAATTCCGTGTTTCTTTATAAACTCAATGCTTTATAGACTCACAAAGAGCAATTTTTAATTGCAACAGGATTAACATACTAAACATTTTCCTATCCCAGTGCACAATAAATCAAGCAGCTCACATGGTTACACGAGCACTATTTCTGAATGGTAAACTGGATAGGAAAATTAAATGATCCAAGCATAAGGTGGATAAATCTGAACAAAGCTGTTGTTATTCTCATTCAAAACACCAACTGTACACATTGCATAATTTATATGTGTTATTTACATAATTTTTGCTCCAGAATAAACTCCTTGGAAACCAGTTTGCAAGACAACTCTGTACAAGTACAAAACTTGGACAATGAGGATGGCAGAAGTGAGACATTAATCTTCTCTATACCATATTGATAGAAGGTACAGGGATATTAGCTGGTCAGCATTGATGAAAGACAACTTTTTCCCATCTGCTGCACTTGATGGTGTTACTTTTATATGTTACTGATTGTAAAGCTAGATAGCTTCATCTTCAGGCGGTTTGATGCTTGAATCAGTCAAAATCAGAAACTCATGCTGTCTCCTACAAACACAAGGTATTCTAATTCAGTCTTCATGTACCTGTACCAGCTTAATTTGAGGATATACTGCAACTGTATAGTTATACATAATATAAGGTAAGACAGAGCTCTCAAAACCAGATTTTAAACAGAAGTGCATTTCCAGGGGCAGATATACTCTGACCATAATTTATTAGTTATGAACTTCAGATGAAAAGTGAAGTAACTACAGAAAGTTGGACCCAGATATACTGAAAGAACCAAAGATTGTTGAGATCATTAAAGGGGCATTAATAATGGTTGACATAAATGTGAGAAAGGAATACAATGGAAGGTGAATTGGTAACTTTGAGAGATAAAATAGTAAAGACAGGGGAGGATCAAGTAGCAAGAAAGACAAGGCCCATTAGAAATAGTTGGATGACACACAAGATATTCAATTTAACTGATGAAGCAGGAAAATATGAACATGCAGCACTTGAAGTGTGGTAGATGGGATACAGATGCTTATAAAATAATATTGACAATAAGTGCTACATGGATAAGCAGGAATGGTTAGCAGCATGTATAACTAGGAGAAAGATAGATATTGCCTATGAGAAAATTAAAGAGCCCATTGAAGGGAAGCTGGCCGAAGTGGCCGTGCGGTTAAAGGCGCTGCAGTCTGGAACCGCCAGACTGCTACGGTCGCAGGTTCGAATCCTGCCTTGGGCATGGATGTTTGTGATGTCCTTAGGTTAGTTAGGTTTAACTAGTTCTAAGTTCTAGGGGACTAATGACCTCAGCAGTTGAGTTCCATAGTGCTCAGAGCCATTTGAACCATTGAAGGAAAGAGAAACAAATGTATTGGAAGCAATAGCTCAGATAGAAAGGCAGTAATAAGCAAAAAAGAGAAACCTGAGAGGTGGAAGGAGTCTATTGCACTATACAAGGGAAAAGAAACTTCAGGACAATATTACAGAATAAGAATAGTGTAGATGAGATGATAGATATGATACTGCAAGAAGAGTTTAACAGAGACCTAAGTCAAAACAAGGCCCTTGAAGCAGAACACATTCCATCAGAATTACTGACATCATTGGGAGAGCAAGAAAAATGTAAGTTTTTGAAAACAGCCGCAAGTCGCCCTTTGCATTTTTTGTTTACCAGTTTTGCTCTTGAAATGAACAACAGCATCATCAAAATATAGTTTAAAGTTGGCTGACAGAATTAAAGACTGCATTTAAAGTTGGAAGACAGTTCTGAAGATTAAACTGGCTGTACTATCGTACTTAAACTTAATGTTTAAAGTATAGTAATGAAAGAAGTATTCATCCTGTTGTGCAAAGAATATAACAGTCCAATTCCAAAGATAGTAGGTCTGACACGTGTGAATATTATAGAACAGCAGTTTACTCAGCTGTAATTGCAAAATATTGATATAAATTATTACCAGAGCAGTGGAAAAACTGATAGAAGCTAGCATCAAGGAGATCAACTTGAGTTCCAGAGAAGTGTAAGAACCTATGAGACAGTACTGACATTACAGCTTACATTAGAAGATAGATTAATGAAAATCAAACCTATGTTTATGACACTTGTAGATTGAGAAAAAGCTCTTGACAATGTTGACTAGAATGCACTTTGAAATTCTGAAGGTAGCAGAGGTAAAATATAGGAAGTGAAAGGTTATTTACAGCTTGCAGTAGAACTAGACTGGAGTTACAAGATTTAAAGGACTTGGAGGGGGAGCAGTTGTCGAGAGAGAATGGACATTGTTGAGTCTGTACATTAATCAAGCATTAAATCAAACCAAGGAGAAATGTGGAAAGCAAATTAAAGTACTGGGAAAAGAAATAAAAACTTCACAGTCTTTGCTGAGGTGGCAAAGGGCTTGGGTGAGCAGTTGAATGGAATGTATAGTGTCATGGAAAGAGGTTATGAGAAAATAAAAAAAAATAAAATGGAATGTAGTTTAATTAAATTGGATGCTGCTGAGGAAATATAGATTAGGAAATTAGACACTGAATGCAGTAGCTTAGTTTTTCTATTTCGGGAGCAGAATAACTGATGATGGCCAAATGGAATGTGGTTTAATTGAATCAGGTGTTACTGAGGAAATCATCAGATACTAAAAGCAGTAGATTAGTTTTGCTGTTTGGGCAGGAAAACAGCTGATGATGGTTGAACTGGAGAGGATATACAATGTAGACCAGCGACAGCATTTCTGAAAAAGAGAAATCTGTCAATATGTAGAATAAATTAAGTATTAAGAAGCCTTTTCTGAAAGTATTTGTGTGGAGTGTAGCCACATATGGAATTGTAACATGGACAGTGAAAAGTTCACACAAGAAGAAAATTGAAGCTTTTGAAATTCAGTACTACAGAAGAATGCTGAAGATTAGATAGATTGATTGAATAATTAATGAAGAGGTATCGAATCGGATTGGCAAAAACAGAAATTTATGGTAACGCATGACTAAAAAGAAGGGATTGGTTAATAAGACACATCATGAGGCATCAGAGAATCACCAATTTGGTAATGGAGGGAGTGTATCATTAATTGTAGAGGGAGACCAAAGCTTGAATGCAGTAAGCAGGTTCAGATGAACAGAGGTTGCACTAGTTATGTAGATGAATGGGTGCACACAGGGCAGATTGCTACAGTCAACCAGACTTCAGATTGCAGACCACAACAGGTGTTGTAACTATGTAATTTTTCAAGTTAAGATAGTTCACACGAATTGGAAATCCAAACCCTGGATTTGTATGAGACAGTACAAGTTTCCAGCTCATGAGTGATCCATGCACCCAGTCAAGGTATCTGCAAATTAAGCTATTTAGCTTTGAAATCAGTCGATGTGAAACTTGAGTCTAATATATACAATTGAAGGAAAATAATAAGAAACGTGGGTTATCAGAAATGATTAAAAACCTTGGAAATATCTAGAGAGACTGTTGAAGATAATATTGATTTGAGCAAGGCAGGAATGTAGGTGTCCTACCAGCAAGTCAATGAAAAAAAGGTCTAATTAAGAATATGATTCAAAGAGGTGGAATAGGCACATAGTACAACAACAGTTGTTGCTGAAAACTATAGATGAAGGTTTGGTGGAAGGAAAAACATCTTTCAGGGGCAGACCTAGATGTGTATATAAAGCATGTAAGGCAGATTGTAGATTAAGTAGGGTGCAGCAGTTACACTGAAAACAAGTGGCTATCTGGCTAGCAACAGGTACATAGAACTGCATCAAACCAACTTTAGGGTCGATGACTGAAATGATTCCAGTTTGTAGGACCTACTGTTTCTCATCTGTAGTGGTGCTCTCATTCCACAGAGTTGTTGAAACTGAGATCTGTGTAAAAGTTTTACTGTTATACCATATTTTTAACTTTGTTTGCATGAAGTGCTTTTTTTATAAAGCACTCTTAATTGTAAGTTAGGTTATAGGTACGATCCATCCATATCTAGTGTTTAGTATGGAATTTTCTAAGCTGGTCTGGAAGTTTGCAAACAGGTTGTAAGTAGACATCAAGCAGGGAACTGAAAATCCCAATATGTTAAAAAAAAAAGGTAAAAGAATGCCTCATTAGCCACTACTTATACAATTTATGAGAGTGTTTAGACTCATTATGTAAATTCCACATAACTATAATATTTGTATTGGCTGCATCCTGGCATTGTCAGTACATATATATACTTGACTGTGGTTCATGTAAAGTGAATGCTTTGTGTGAGTATTATATAAAAACAGCACATAAGTAGTTTAAGAGGATAAGCAGCAGCTTTTTTAAAGTATCTGTTTTACTCACAGTACACAGTTATGAAGTACCCAAATTGTGATTCCTGTAATTGTCAGTGTGAGTTGATTAGCACTAGGCATAATTTGCTGTTAGTATACTTTAAAGAAATAGCTAGCATTAGTTGCTCCTACCTGTTAGTTTATAAATAATTCTTGCATCAGTGAAAAGATGAATGAAATAGATAATATCGTCAGTGGTATTGAGAAACAGTTGGGCTCAATGGAATCCCTGTCAGATTCTATACCCAATTCATGGCTGAGTTAGCCCCTCTGTCAACTGTAATCTGTCGTAGATCCTTCAACAGAAAACTGTGCCCAGTAGTGTGAAGAAATCACAGGTCACACTTGTCTACAAGAAGGGTAGCAGGAGTGATCCACCAAACTACTATCCAAGATCCATGACACCTATTTGTCGCAGAATCCTAGAACGTATCCTGAGCTCAAACATAATGAGGTATCTCAAACAAAATGACCTCCTCCATGCCAAGCACCTGGGATTTTGGAAACATAGATCACGGTAAACTCAACTCACACTTTTGTCAACTGATATCCTGAAAGCCATGTATCAAGGCAGCATTTGACTCAGTATCACACCTACTCTTGTTATCAAAAGTACAATTATGTGAGGTATCAGATGAAACGTGGCTGATTGAGGATTTATTGGTAGGGAGGATTCAGCATGTTATCTTGGATGGAGACTCATTGACAGATGTAGAAGTAACTTTGGGTGTACCCCAGGGAAGTGTGTTGGGTCCCTTGCTGTTCTAATTGTGAATTAATGACCTTGCATACAATATTAATAGTAACCTCAGACTCTTCGCAGATGATGCAGTTATCTACAATGAAGTGCAGTCTGAACAAAGCTGCAAAAATATCCAGTCAGACTTTGATAAGATTTCAAAGTGGTGCTGTGATTGGCGACTTGGTTTAAATATTCAGAAATGTAAAATTGTGCACTACAAAACAATATATCATCAGAGAGTCACAGTTGGAACTGGTAAACTCATACAAATTGCTGTGTGTAATGCTTAGTCCCTACAAAATGAAATGGAATGATCACATATGCTGTCATGAGTAAACCAGGTAGCAGACTTTGGTCCCTTGGTAGAATGGCCCTGATGTATGTGTGAATATTGGAGCATAGCACTCACTATAATATGTGCTTACTTTTTGGTAGTACATCCTTGCTCCAGACCAGGCTACTTACACTATGCGGGAGACAATATGCTTGCTCTCCCCTTTCAATAATCCTCTTATTATTCCCCCTGCTATCTTCTGTTATGCTCTCTAGGCACTTGAAATTTTCCTCTTTCTTTAGTAATTGACCTCTTTTATTTGTATCCATTTGTACTCTTCTCTTATTCCTCACTGTCACCATCACTTCAAACTGCTGTACAGTAAATTTCAATCCATATTATCCTACCACTTCCTCCCAAACATTTAGCCTATCTTGTATAACTCTTTTCCATTTCCCCACGCATTAAATCATCTGCAAATACCATTGCTTCCATATTTTCATCTCCTATTCACACTGCAACTCTTGTCATTCTCTCATCCGTAATGGTCATGAAAAGTAGGGGGGTAGTGCACGCCCTTCATTCAGTATATTTTTCTGTTCAAACCAGTCTGTCACTCTCCTCCTACTTTCACACAACTCAGAATTCCTTCATACATTTCCTTCATTTTTATCATAGACAGCCTTCCAATTCTTCTTTTGGAATGGTTTGTGTTTACATCTGTGACCACAAGGGGAACAGCACACTTATTAATATGCCACCAATCATGATGAATAGTGCTTTATTAAGTCACTGAGCATGGAGCATGAATCACAAGAAAATGACTGTCTCTGCTTGATAATAAGAATTAAATAAAGAGTCACTTCTTGACGATGACAAATTAGGTTGGCACTGTATCTGCTAATAGGAACCTTATCTCATTGTCAAGAAGTGAATCTTTATGTAGTTCTTATCATCAACCAGTGACTGTCATTTTCTCATTATTTATGCTCCATGTTCAGTGACACAATAAAGCACTACTCATCACAATCAATAAGCATCACGGGTGTAAAGGGAAACCATTCATAAAACAGGAATTGAAAGGGTGTCTAAGATAAGAATGAAGGAAATGTGTGGAAGAAGTCTGAGTTGTGTAAAAGTAAGAGAAGAGAAGACAGACTGGTTTGAACAGAAAAAATGTGTTGAAGCAAGGGAGTGCACTATCCCCCCCCCCCCCTACTTTTTATGTCCATTATGGATGAGATAATGACAAGATTGGGAGTGTGAGTAGGAGATGAAAAAATGGTGTTTACGAATGGTTTCTGTTTACATCCGTGACCACAAGGGGAACAACACACTTATTGATGTACCATTGGCTGTGATGAATAGTGCTTTATTATTCATTGAATATGGAGCACGAATAACAAGAAAATGACAGTCTTTGTTTGATGATAAGAATTAATAAGGAGCCACTTCTTGACAATGAGAAATAAGGTTAGAACTTACTCTGCTAATAGGAAGTTCGCACAGATTATATGTTTGATCACTGAAATAGGAAATTTCTCCTAATGTCCGTAAGTGCTAAGTCCCATGAGGCAACTGTCAGTAATAAGCAGTGACTGCACCTGTTGATGGCTGAGTGGACCAAAGAAAATAAGGTAGGCAATGCCAGCAAGGCCGCAGTTGGCAGGTGAGCAGAGGCTGCACGGTGATGGTGTAGTGGCTCGTGGAACATATGGAGCTGGACCCATGAGGCTGGGGCCAGTGGCAGGCAGCAACCACTTGATGCAATGGTGAGGTGACTCAGGGGCATGCTGTAGGTAGAGTCCTTCAAGACTGTGATCATTGGTACTACTGCATGGCTTCTTGTGGAGACAGGTGGTGTCCAGGATGAGAGCTCGGCGAGGACTGTTTGGCTATGTGTTTGGCAGCTGGTTATACATGTTTGGTTTCCAGGAGGCTCTTGACTGGTGTAGAAAAATATTTCCATGATTGTGGCACTGCCTGGAGTGATGCTGGTGTCGCTACATTGTACATAAATTTCCATAAGTCTGTCAGTAAATATGCCTGTTTTTACAGACAGTAGATGTGGAGCCTCTAGTGTTTATTACAAGTGGCCAAGTTGTGCCAAGACAATTGGTGGCAGACTGAATGTGTTGTACATTTGAATTTTGATGGGATACCACATTTCCCAGATCATGCTTCTTTCCACACTATTATTCACCTTCCCTATGTTCAGAAAAACCATTACTAAATCATTTCTGTATTCATAGTGTCTCTCTTGAAGCTGCCTTACACTAAAAATTAGATCAGCTGTTGACTTTCCTAGTATAAACTCATAATTTTCCTTGGTCGGTTCTACTACTATTGTCTGTACTCCCGTTTCCAGAATATTGTCAAATACCTTGGCAGCATGACACATCAATGTCATTTCCCTATAATTTTAGTGTAGTTTCCTGCATACCTTCATAAAATTGGCACTACGATTCCTTCTTTCCAATCTTCAGGTGTCCTTCCATTTCACCATCTCCACGGTTATTTCATCCAGCCCAGGTGCTTTTCCCCCTTTCATGGCCTTTATTGCTTCCTCTACTTATGTGTAGGTTAGGTCCATCTCAGCATTCTCTACTTTCCCTGGCTCCTAATTTTTCTCTTCTACATTTCCATTGCGGCTTAAGAACCCTTCAAACTGTTCCATCCACATCTACTTTGATTTCCTGCACATTCTCAACTTCGTTTCCTTCTTTATTGATCATCCTGGAATTTTTTATCCTGCCCCTATTCTTAGCCTTAACCATCTCATAGAGAGCCTTCTTAGTCCCCTCAGTGTTCTCTTCCCTCACTTTTGTCCACTCTTCCATGCATTTCATCTCCTGCTACGTATCTCTTAGCCACCGTTGTTTTTCACACTGTGTTCTTTCATTACTTCCTATGTTCTCTCCTGAAACCATACGTGGAATACTTTGTTTTTCTTTGTAAGTTCCTCCCTTACTCTATCATTCCACCAGAGATTTGCTTTCTGGCCAGGTACTTGTCCTCTTTTTGTGGTCTTAAGGGCAATTATTATTATTATTACTATTATTATTATTATTATTACTGAAGCAGGATGAATGTGAAACAAATTATTTATTGAATTGAGACACTTTCACAGACTCCAGTTTAATAAAATGTTGTATTACATATGGCATTCAGTATGTTTATCAGTTAAACAATTATTCAAACCAGACCTGACATCAACAAAATATAAAGCAAAGAAGAAAAATAAGTGATATCAACATTATTTTTAAAATACTTTGCCATTCCAGTCCAGTTTAAAATTTAATTTCCATAACATTGTATCCTGATGTACTTTCTTTTCCCTAAATGTCATCTAGTTCTGTAGTCTCAAGCCAGACAGTCCATAGTCAGGCAATGAAAATTAGGATAATTAGTTTCCAATGAAGGTTGATTGCCATTGTTGCTGTTACCTTCCTGAGAGCTGCTACAACATATAAGTCCTGTATCTCTATAGTGTGTGGATGATTGTAATGAATGTTTGTGCATTCTAGTATTCTGTTATGCATGAGTATGTCATCAAATTTTTGTGATAATGAAACTTTGTTTTGGCATGGAGCCTGTTCTTCCTAAATAGTACCAAGAGGACTACCGAGCAATGTCCACAACATATGTATGGATCCCCATGAAGGGTATCAACATGCCCTTATTCTATGAAACACTGTGGAAAAATGTGGGAATTAACTTAGGATATTGGCACAAAGTTTAGTGACCTGGAGTTTTATATGACTACATCTTCTCCTCTTGCTGGCCAAACGTTTTGTGAGTCTGAAACTACTGTGAATGAAGACACAAAGGAATTAAAGACTTAGCTGCCAGTGGGCACTGATCAATTGAAAATTTGTGCCAGATTGGATTCGAAGCCAGGTCTCCTGCTTACTATACAGATGCAAAGATCACCACGCCACCCGGACATAGCGGTCATTGCAACTGCACAGACTACCCCAGCACACCTCCCATCAGACCCAAATTCTCCATTTATCCACACACTTCTGATGTAGTGCCCCTTGCACATTATCCTCATTACTCATGGCATTACGTCAGTTCGCAGCTTGGTGTGCATCTGCACTGAAGGGATCATTGATTGTCCTCACCTTAATTATCTATATGGTGTCTGTCCTTTTGGACAGTCCGAAAGAACAGAAGGTGAGGATGGCACATCTGCCTAATAAGCAGAAGATCTGAGTTCAAACACCAGTCTGCTAAAAATTTTCAGCTTTCTCCATTGATTTAAATCAATGCCCACTGGCAGCTAATATCTTTAACTCCTTTGTGTCTAAGTTTATATCCATCACCACAATTTGAACAGGCTACCTCTGAGTCATATCCAACAACACTAACATTCATCAGCAATTTCATCTGTGTAAATTGTAACAAAGATTTAGGTCAACAAATATTTCCTTTCTTGCCCTCTAGTTTGAAAATAGGAATATATGCATTAAAATCTGAAAGTTAAGCTGGTGTTTATTTGTTCAGATTTCTGGAACTGTACAAATGTTAACTATTTCAATTAACTGTTTGCAAGCAGGCTTGGAATTTTAACTCTCCCAAAATAAAACAAATATGTGACACATAAATTAAAAACTATTGCACGGGCTCCACTGTTTCCTGTTAGGATTTGCTGCTATGTCAAGATGTTTGTAATGAATAGAAACTACATTCATTCTAAATTTAATCAAACAATGGTAATTCCAGTAGGAATATCAGCAATGTAGAAAAATACAGATTGCTACTTACCGTAAAGAAGGTATGTAAAGTTGCAGACAGGTACAATTGAAAGACACCATTTTAATTGTGCCTGTCTGCAACTTGACTTGTCTCCTTTATGGTAAGTAGCAATCTGTCTTTCCTACATTGTTCATTCTCAATTTATTTTTCAGTTGTAATTACATAAAAATAAAATGTTTTCCAAGTTCAGTGTAACGTAACTAAGACAGGTCACCTGAAATATATCCAGAATGATAAAATGTATTAATGTGCAGTTTTCACTATGGTATAGAGCTGACAATGTTTTGAACTTTGTCATTGACACTAGTAATTTTTAACTTTTGTAGATACCATATGACCACAATGATAAAATTTGATAAATTAGAGCTGATACAGAGGTTTATTGACAATCATTCCTCTCATATGCCATTCGCAAATGGAATAGCACAGGGTCATCCATTAGTAGTATCAGAACTACCCTCCACCACACACCTTCAGGTAGCTTGTGGAGTATTGTTCACACTGATTTTTATTTCTATATACAATATGTATGTTTTTCTATGTCATTGGAATGAACCTGCAAAGAGGACTACAGGGAGGTAATATGTGGAGAGCTTCATCAAATAATAATAACATAACAGTGCCAGAAATCATTGTGCCACCAGCAAGAGACGAAGCCTTCTGTACCAAATTCAAGCAAACCCCATAGCTCACATGTAGTTTATGTGTTTACCTGTGCACTTGAAGACTGTCAGACTGTGCTCTGGTGTGACAGTGATCAGACAACTTGCTTGTGAAACTATTCCAACTTTCATAATGTATAGTCCAGTAGATGACACCAAACTGTTACGATGGCTGTGCAGTTGTGTACTGAAAGATATCCTCATCATGCCCAGCCTGCCCAACTGGTCTTTGCAAACATCATTTTAAAAAATTCAGATAATGGAAGTGTGAAGAATAAAATATGCCAAATATAAAGAACAGTAACCAAAGATGTCATTTTAGAAGCAGAAACAAACAATCCACTTGTAATTACAAAGCATCTTGAATGTGTGAGTGGAGTCAGCAAAAAGGACTGTTCTGTTAATACTACGATATAACATATTTCATTCTTTCCATATTTGGCTCCTTGTCAGTGATTTTCAAAATCGGTTCTAGTTCTCTATGTAGTGCTATGGAAACTAAAAAGAGATGCGATGTTTCTACACAAGGTTCTGTTTATGGATGAAAAGTACACACATCAAAAAAAGTTTTGCATCACCTCAGTTCCGAGAGTTCTGGAACCTGTACAGAAAATTGGAGTAGTGGAGATCAACGTAAATGTCATTTCCACCCCTTTTACTGCTCATGAAAACCACACATTGCATGTTGTACCACCATACAGTGAGACCTTCAGAGGTGGTGGTCCAGATTGCTGTACACACCAGTACCTCTAATATCCAGTGGCACATCCTCTCGCATTGATGCATGCCTGTATTCGTCTTGACATGCTATCCACGAGTTCATCAAGGCACTACTGGTCCAGATTGTCTCACTCCTCAATGGTGATTCAGAGTAGATCCCTCAGAGTGGTTGGTGGATCATGTCGTCCATAAACAGCCCTTTTCAATCTATCCCAGGCATGTTCAATAGTGTTCATGTCTGGAGAAATTGCTGGCCACTCTAGTCGAGCAGTGTTGTTATCCTGAAGGAAGTCATTCACAAGATGCATGATGGGGATGCAAATTGTCATCCATCAAGACAAATGCCTCACCAATATGCTGCCAATATGGTTGCACTATCGGTCGTAGGATGGCATTCATGTATCATACAGCCATTACATTGCCTTCATTGACCACCAGTAGTGTACGTTGGCCTCACCTAATTCCACCCCAAAACAGCAGGGAATCTCCACATTGCTGTATTCGGTGGACAGTGTATCTAAGGCATTCAGCCTGACCAGGTTGCCTCCAAACATGTCTTCGATGATTATCTGGTTGAAGGCATATGCAACCTCATCGGTGAAGAGAACATGATGCCAATCCTAAGCGGTCCATTTGGCATGTGATGGTCCATCTGTATGGGCTGCATGGTGTTGTGGTTGCAAAGATGGACCTCGGCATGGACATTGGAAGTGAATTTGTGCATCATGAAGCCTATTGCACACAGTTTGAGTCGTAACACGACATCCTGTGACTGCACAAAAAGCATTATGCAACATGGTGGCGTTGCTGTCAGGGTTCCTCCGAGCCATAATCTGTAAGTAGCAGTCATCCACTGCAGTAGTAGCCCTTGGGGGGGCCTGAGCAAGGCATGTCATCAACAGTTCCTGCCCCTCTGTATCTCCTCCATGTCCGAACGGCATCATTTTGATTCACTATGAGACGCCTGGACACTTCACTTGTTGAGAGCCCTTCCTGGCACATAGTAACAATGCAGACATGATAGAACCACAGAATTGACCATCTAGACATGGTTGAACTACAGACAACATAAGCCGTGTTCCTCTTTGCTGGTGGAGTGACTGAAACTGATTGGCTGTTGGACCCCCTCCGTCTAATAGGAGCTGCTCATGCATGGTTGTTTACATCTTTGGGTGAGTTTAGTGATATCTCTGAAAAGTCAAAGGGACTGTGTCTGTGATACAATATCCACAGTTAATGTCTATCTTCAGGATTTCTTAGGAACCGGGCTAATGCAAAACTTTTTTTGATGTGTGTAGTGTACAAATTATGGGCTAGTCATTCATCACAACATACACTACTGCTGGTTGAAAGAAATGGATAAACAACAATCTTGGTCTCTTACCACATGGTTTGGGCTTTTTAGAATCATTTCATTGGCCCCCATTTTGTTGATGGAGCTCAAAATAGGCATACATGTCTTCAGTTCAAGAGGTGTGGTCCCAGCTGAAGGAGAAGCCATCCATTCCGAGATGAAACAGTGAGCTGCAGAGCTCTGCGAGCCATGTTCATCAGATACACAGGGGCAGTGGCATGCATAATCAGCATCACCTGCTGCAGTCAGCAGGATGACTGTAGCTGGCAGGGACTGCACACTGTGGTCGATGTATGACTGCCCCTTCGAGGCTGTTGGCACAACTCAGGCCATGGAATACAGCACAGGGAAGGGCAGTACTCTAACTGTATCCTCCAGCATGATCGATGTTGTAGGCTTGTGCCCATTCTGGGTGATGATCAGCATTCATGGAAGCTTCCAGGAACTGGTGCACAGCAACTGAGAGACCGGGATGCCTCAAGCCTGGCCTTGAACATGTGTCCCACTAGAGAGGTGGCCGCCAGTAGGAGGTAGTCACCCTGAAGGAGACCCAGCAGTTCAAAGGTATTAAGTTGTTCGCATGTGATCCCCAGACAGGCCTGCTGCTACTGAAGATGAATTCCATGGTTGACTAGATACCTCATCAAGCACTGCAGTAGTCTCTGTCTTGAACTCAGCAGGTGGAGACAGCAGTGGTTGGTATCATGTACACCTCGATATGGTCATGTACACAGTACATCAGCAAGCACCTGAGAACAACTGAGTACATCTGAGAATGAGGGTCTGATTTGTGGGACTATTTGTCGAAGTCTGCTGGCCAGTACTTCTCTGGTAGCAGCATCCCACTTTGGAAGAGATAACAGGTCATAGTAGCCGGGTACTGCCCCTGAGTGGTGATGACTATTGTTGTTTAATCAGCTCCTGAATTAGCCTAGCTAAAGCTGCAGTGTTGTCCAGCTTCACCCGTCAGAGGCACAGGCTAGCTTCTTCCACTTCATCAGCTTCCTGAAGCAGTACTCTTGCGCTCTGAATACATCATCTTACTTCATGGTGTGTGCTCACCACAACGACAGAAACTGTCTCCCTATGTCATTTTGCTGCATTGGCACTAGACAGTTCAATGCGTCTGACTAGGATATGGTGCAACAGTATGTACCAAAGCTCGAAGCCACCATTTTCATTACTTGATACATCAATGACATTAATAAATGCATGAACTTTACCTAAGTCACATGTTTGCTTGTGGTTTTTTTACGACCTCTTCTCATTATAGTGGGACAGTGATATTGTTGCCTTGTTACTGTCTGATCAAGTTCCACACATGTTGTTTCACTGAAGTTCTTGTTCAAGGCATTTTCCAGTCATGTGAAAGAGTATATAGTTAAGAAAGTAAAGATTGGTGTCATAACTTGCTATCTATAAACGTTAAAAATTACACATGTGTACTAGAAAATTGGATGCATTGTCTGTTATCACTTAGCAAAAACAGCAGATTGAAGAAATTAATCATTTAAAATATATTTGGGGTGGCCTGTCTTAGCTGGCTCACTCTATATACTCTATAAGCATTCAACACACATTTCCTTAGTTTGAGATTTGGGTGTGCTATGATCATGTTAACAGATGTTTGCAGTGAACAACATAAAACAAATTCTTCAATTACAACAATTTCAAATAGCTGAAAAATTAACAGAACAAATGGCAATAGGTATGATGATACTGATGAGAATCTTGAAATTGAGTGGCAGCAGTCTCTGAGTTAGAAACATTAGAAACTATTGTGTTCACTTGCTGCCTGTAATCTCCCTTCCCCAATATTTTTTGCTCATCATTCATTTCAACTGTTTAGTTTATGATGATTGGACATGGGTAAGGGATGGTTAACAGGAACATATTTCACGCAGAGTCTGACTGTATTCCCTAAACAGAAACATATCTTTTTCATTTATGAATATTAAAGTTCCTAAAATTTAGGTGCAAAAATGTTACTTTAAAAGGGTAACAGTACATAACATTTCACTTCTTTTATTGGAAAGTAACACACTTCCTAACAATGCCTAAGCCCAACCACCCTCATATTAACTGTTATATTTATTCCATATTCATAAGTTTTCCATTACAGTACTGCTTTTCCAAATTAATCCTTCATGCTATGACAGCCAACCATAGACTTTATAACTGTTAAAAAAATAATTTAAAAAAATAATTTAAAAAAACATGTTTTGCCAACAGATTCTAATGACTAAGAATAATGATACTGATTTATCCACTGATTTCATAGGTAATGACATGCATTCTCTGTGAATAAAATGAATAATCCCTCACTGTTGCTCTACCATTTGATGGACAACTTCCAAGCTCATATTTTATCACATCAGCAAACTGTTCAAACATTTTTTGGTGCAACTAAACTGCACATGGTCATTGGTTGTATGTAATAGCAAAACAATGCCCCTGCTGGAAAAAAGGCATGCTCAGCTGTGAAAGTTCCGTAGAACAGGTGATGCTACTATCAATATAATGAAATAATTATGCATTGAGCATGAAATATGAAAGGAATACATTCCACTGCCAGTACGAGAAAATTACTGATTGCATTGTTACATGCTGTTTTCAGTTGGGGGGGGGGGGGGGGGGGGGGGAAATCTATGCTGGTGAAGAATTAACTGCACAGTACACCGAGGTGACAAAAGTCATGGGATACCTCCTAATATCATGTTGGACATCATTTTGCCCAACATAATGCAGCAACTCGATGTGACATGGACTCAACAAGTTGTTGGAAGTCCCCAGCAGAAATATTGGGCCAAGCTGCTCTTATAGCCATCCATAATTGCGAAATTGTTGTCAGTGCAGGATTGTGTGTATGAACAGACCTCTCAATTATGTCCCATAAATGTTCAGTGGGATTCATGTTGAGTGGTTTGGGTGGCCAAATTGTACGGAACGTTCTTCAAACCAGTCGCAAACAATTGTGGCCCAGTGACATGGCACATTGTCATCTATAAAAATTCCATTGTTCTTTGGGAACATGTAGTCCATGAATGGCTGCAAATGGTCTACAAGTAGCTGAACATAATCATTACCAGTCAATAATCAATTCAGTTAGACCAGAGGATTCTGTCCATTCCATGTAAAACTGGCCACACCATTATGGAACCACCACCAGCTTGCACAGTGCCTTGTTGAAAACCTGGGTCCATGTCCATGGCTTTGTGGGGTCTGGACCACACTCAAACTCTACCATCAGCTCTTAACAACTGAAATAGGGACTCATCTGACCAGACCATGGTTTTACAATCATCTGTGGTTCATCCGATATGATCATGAGCTCAGAAGAGGCACTGCAGGCAATGTTGTACTGTTAGCAAAGGCACTTGGGTTGGTTGTCTGCTGCCATTGCCCATTTACCCCATATTTTGCCACACTGACCTAACAGATATGTTCATTGTATGTCCCACAATGATGTCTGCAATTATTTCATGCAGTCTTGCTAGTCTTTCAGCACTGACAACTCTATACAAATGCCGCAGCTTTCAGTCATTAAGTAAAGGCCATTGGTCACTGTGTTGTCTGTGGTGAGAGGTAAGGCCCGAAATTTGGTATTCTTGGCACACTCTTGACACTGTGGATCTCAGAATATTGAATTTACTGACAATTTCTAAAATGGAATGTCCCATACATCTAGTGTCAATTACCATTCTGTGTTCAGAGTCTCTTACTTTACATTTTGCAACCATGATCATGTCAGAAACCTTTTCACATGATTGATATAATCTTTTGAAAAAAATGCTTTTAAACAATACCTCAGAAAGAGAATTTAATTAGTAATGTAAAAATAGGGTACAATAAGGGGTTTGAACAATTGAGCATATCAAAATTATGTGCTGCCTTTCATACACTGGCACATATTTAGCTCAATGTGGTGTGTTATGTTGAATGAGATACTGAGGAAGTCAGCAAACCATCTTCGGCATTTTCTTTCTTGCACAGAAAGGTTACAAAAGTGAATAGGGTCACCTCAGACAAACTGGGAATTTCCATTTTGTGGTAGTTTCCTTGTAGAAGCAGACATTACACTAAAGATGGTGGCAGTATTCCATGTTGTAAACTGGCAGCCAGAGTGGTTAATTGTATCTGTAAACACATCATTAGTTATGAGGTTGCCAATGACTCTACAGTTCAAGATAATGTACATGTACCACCTTACTCTGAGCCCAGCCTCTTTTTTTCACATCTGTGTCTCACCGTCAATAGACCAACTGTGGCAAACACCATTGCTTTTATGGAGGAACAAAATTTCAAGTACTGAAGATTGGCACACTGTAATATTCATGGATAACATGTGTTGGTGAATAAAATGATATAAAGAAACTGAAGAATCCAGTAGGTGGATAAAGTACAGTTTTAAACATGATTGATTTTAGGAACTAAAACAGTGATGGCTGTTTTAAGTAAACTATTTTGTTAAAAAAAACAGCTCAAACAATAATTGCTTGTAATCCACCTGTTGGCTTCATTAAAACCATCATGACATTGCTTTGCACTGAAAAAAGGAAAGTGCTGGCAGATGAACAAAACCAAATTTAAAATTACTTTTTCAAAACATTGACTTTAAAAGAAATATGAAAATGCATGATGGATAAAAGAGCATTACATTGTTAACTGTCTGCCACCATTGCTGAGTGATCAGTTTGTCTGATTGCCAATTGGAGGGACCTGGTTTCAATTCCCTTTACTGCCAGCAATTTTTTCTTGGTTGAGGGCTTAGAATAGGGTTGCACTCAATCTCCTCTGCACGTTAATCAATGAATTAGTTTTAGACTGTGGTCCAGCAAAGTTACACCTGCATCTAAAGATCATTCTAGAGGTATCTATCACTTGCTAAGGTGACATGAGACAACTGCTGATACAGTAGAAGCCACAGTTACTAATAGCTATTGTGGCTGGGAAGATGTGCCCACTTTGGATAACCGGATGGTAATTGAATACTGTAGTTTAGTGCAGTCATTAAGAATTAATATATGCAGTTTAATATATAATTTGCTGTTTGTGTTTTGCTCATTTGGCCCATATTTTTTGTTGTAATAAAATCCTCCAAGGACACATCTCAGCAGATGAACAGGAACTGAAATTTGGTATGTTTTAACAACAGTCCAGGATAATGAATTAATGAACACATCATAACAAAATATTAGTTTAGGTGCATTGCAATGAAACACTATATAACATATGCCAGAACTGCATATACAGCTTTATGCTGGCTACAGGAGACTGAAGAGAAAAGCTGACATTGCAACAGTTAAGAAGAGGTTCCTTGATGAACATTGAGACTACTGATTATGTTTACTAAGGACAGTATCAATCATAACTGAAAAATGTAAAACGTTCTGATGATTCAGTGCTTTTCTCCAGTAAATAAAGATTCAGTATGAGAATACTGGTCATAAGGAGTCTGTTTTGGCCTGAAATATAATGAAGAATAGTTGTGCAATGACAGTGTGGGGCTGACTTGAAGTTGTAATGCTTCACAGGATGAACTGTTGCCTTGGTACTGCATAATATGCTCATATAATGAGTAATGCTACTATCCCATCTGTGTGACAACTGCACATTGTTGTGGCCTCTCTCTGGGCTCAATGGCTTAGTGTGTATAAGTGCTGATATGGATGCAGTTATATTGTGTATGCCACGTGGATTCATAAGAGATGAAATGAGGAGGTTATCTGCAGAACTGGTGAAGAACAGGCTATGTGGAAAACACTAACTAAAAGAAGGGACAGTGTGACAGGTTATGCATGAAGATATCAGGAAATAACTCCAATGATTTTAGAGGAAGCTATAGAGGGCAAAAATTATAGTGGAAGGGTGAGATTGGAATAGATAATTGAGGACATTAGGTGTGACCTGAAGAGACTGGCTCAGGAGAGGGAATCATGGCAAGCATCATCAAAACATTCAGAGAACTGATAAGGGAGGGGGGGGGGGAGAGCTATTATATCTGTGGACACTATATTGATACTTCTAACACCCTGGGATCCTTTGACATACTTTTTCAATCAATTTTAATCCCTCCACCCCCCCCCCCCCCCACTTAGAACTAGTTGAAAGTCTACCTGTTTTCTGTAGTTGCATCAGTGAAATTGCATGACTCAGTGTGTAATGTATCAGCTACCAAAGCAACTTCTCCACTGCTGCAATGAATGACAGTGGCAGTGTTAACATGATCAGTGTTATTTTGTCACAAAGAAGCAATGTTCCAGAACATAATTGTTTTAATTAATTTTATAAATATCTCTATTTTGCCTGTTTTCTTCACTGTTAACAAAAAATTCCTGAGGAAACATAATTGCATGAGATGTCCATATATAGCATAAATTTAGTGGGACTAATGATAAAGAAGTGCAAAAAATAAAATAGTAAGTGAAAAAGTATTACACAAGATACTGTACCTGAAGTCTTGGCTATTAGGAACATCTTCTTCCACAACTAAATAGGAAAAGAGTGGAAAATAGTATGGAAAGAGGTAAAAATCTCAGGTTGCTCATTATAAGACATTAAATGGGAAATATACAGTATTTATTTCCCTTTTGTTTATTTATTACTCAGTCAGTCTTCGACTGTTCTTGACTTGTTGGCCTGTTTTCTGTTCCAGAATGTTAGTTTGGGTTTTTATGATTCTGTTTTGTCTTCGCTGTAACAGTCATTGCACTTTATTTGTGAGGCACATACTGAGAGAAGCATTTGAGGCATAGGTGCTGTTTGTTATCGATATACATAGTTTATTATTAGAGCATCTGAAATTTTAACATGATTTTGTAAATGCATCCAGCTTTTCTATAATTTAATTTGCTGTCTTGTTTTTAAATCTTGTTTCCAAATTATACACAGAAATCTTCTATTTTATTGTCTGTGTAAATTGTTTCAGAAATTACAAAGACATCACATTGCAAAAGTTTTTACCCCAGTTGAAGAATTCCAAAAGTATAACCCAGAGACAGGGCAACTTCAATCCAGGTAACTATTGTATATAGCTCAACACCTTTGAAGTTTTTGAGGAAATTATTATTGTGTAGTAGTGTTGTAGAAGTAATCCTTTATATTTAGTTTTATGCTGCATGAGAAAGAGCTGGTATTGGTATTGATAACATTTCAAATGATGAGAGAGAAATGTCTAATCCATAGCAACTGACAAATTACAGCTGTTCTGATTCTGTATACATGATTGACTGCGTAACAATCAACTAAAATTCCTCAGGGAAGAGCCTTCTACTGAAAATTGAAGGTGCCTGTGATACTAAAAAATTAAGAAAGTGTGTGGAAACCATTACTGTGAATGATGTGTAAAAGTTTTTTGCATTTTAGTATTTTGCTAGAGTGATCTCACCACATCATTACAGAGATTAGCAAATCTGATTGAAGAAAGCATCTTCAAGACTGAAGAGTTTGCAATCTACCTGCTCTAATGAAAGCAATTCACAGATAAAGTGATAGATTAATCACATATCAGCGAGTATGGTGGTGATGTGGAGAGAGGCCCCATTCTTCCATTATTCTGGAGAAGCACGGTAGTGTTACTCCTGGCATGGCTTTATGGTGTGGAGAGGTATGACTTCTAGTGGCAGCTGGTAGTGATTGAGGGAACTGTGACAACACAACAGTAGGACACAGACCTCCTGCATCCTTGTGTGTTTCCTCTCAGCTGACAGTATCGTGGTGCAGATTTCAAGAGGATGATGCTCATCCACATGTGACACATGTCTCTGTGAACTGCCTGTGTGATTTTGAGCAATGTCCATGCCCAGCAAGATCCACAGATCTGTCCCTGATAGAACCTGAGTTGGACCAGCTTCGATGTCAACTCTATCACAGTACCAGTATCCAGGATATCAAGGACCAGTTACAGTAGTTGTGCACCAGCTTACCTCAGGAGAGGATACAACACAGGGTGACAATTCTGCTGGAAAACCTGAAATTTTTAGGGAATTACATTTTACCTGGAAAAAACGGGAAATTTCAGCTAATTTCTGGATTTTCATAAAATCTCAGGGAATACTGTATCTTTAACCTGGCACTGAAATTTAATTTTATTGAGTTTTATAAATCACAAATTTTATAAGACTTAATATTTCAAAGTGTGTTAATTGTATAATAATATTACCACACAAATTATCGATGTTTAAAAACTGCGGTTAAACTACCTTTTATGGGTAGTATATCTCATCTGAGAGGAAAGAAACATCATTATTGTTTTTGTATCCCCTCCTGCCCCCCAGCTCACCATTAATTTATCAGGAGCTTCTTGACATCATCTTCCTCCTCACACCTGGAATTCTCAGGGATTCTGTAACAGCTTTATGACACCCACTGTAACCAAATCAGTGCATGCATCCTGGCCAGATGCAGTGAAACATCATACTGAAAAGAGGGCTCACTCTGTCAAGTTCTCTGAAAATTTGACGTAATTTTGTAATAAATGACATAATATCACATACCCTCTCAACCCATAAAGTTTCATTTTGTTTCCTCCTTCCCTTCTGGTGCTTCACTTTTTTATGTAGGGCAGTGTACATCTGAGGGAGAGCTAGAGGAAACTGTACATACATCTGTGTGTCAACAACTGTGAATACACCTTAGTTGCCAGATCCAACCAAAATGCCTTGTGGCTTCGAAATTGATAGCTGTGAACTGGTGAACAATAAATACAGCTGAATGAATGAAGAAATAGAAAGAATCAGAAAATAACATCCAGTATTAGCATGATCACTGCACTCTGCATCAAAGAAATTTCTCATTTCAGACTGTGCACAACTACAGTCAAATTCACAACTTCCTTCTCAGATTGTACTACGAGGCTAGTGTGAAAAGTTCTCAGGGTGGAATGGAAAAAAGACTTACCTCAGTGAAACTTTTCAGTGAAATTTTTCAGTGTAGTCTCCTGGTGCACTAATGCACTTCATCCAGTGATATTCCAATGCCTTGATCCCATCTTCAAAATTAGATTCCCCCAGGCCTGCAAAATACCTGTCAACTTCAGCTGTCAATTCTTCATTTAAAATGAATCTTCATCCATGAAGAAGAACTTTGAGTTTGAGGAAGAGATGCAAGTCTGATGCAGCCAATCCAGGCAAATTAAGTAGTTGTGGCAACAATTTGTATCTTAGTTCATGTATTTTTTTCATGGCAGTTACACTTCTGTGTAGCCATGTCTGTTTCTGTAGTTGGTTCAGGAGGCTAGAATAGTATTGTGCCACAACAGTTTGACTAGTGAGAAGATAATTTATCAGCAGAACCAATTTTCCATTCCAGAAAACTGACACCATCCAAGATGACTGACTGGCACAGAAAACATTGTTCGTTGCTCTGACAATGAGTCAAACACTGGACAGACATTTCCATTTTGATGCATTTCTGATCCTGCGTTAAGAATTGTGGCACCCATCCAGAAGATCATTCTATAATCTCTGACTCCACTGTTAAAATATGATATGGGCATTCAGACGGCATCCATCAGCTTCAGGAATTTCTTGTAATTTCAGTTGGCAGTTCTTCATGACCATTTTAACCACTTTTGCAATAATTTCTGGGTAGTGTCACGTCTTAGGCGACCACTATGCAGATCACCATCTAACTTGTACTGAGTAAATTTAAACTCTTTTGTTCACTTTGCAACAGTTGAATTTGAAGGAAAAGCAGAGTCCCTTGCTTTCATACTACTATTTATGAAGTACATAATCACTGCTCAAATCTCAGTTTCTTTCATCATCACAAATCACTACACAGGAACAACAGAGAGATGTCTGCACCACAGATCTTTCCTCAGAGCACTGACACATCAGATGCTTACTCAAGAAGAATGACCTTTTATTATATGGGAACCTCATTTCACTAGTGCTGATAGCTGATGGTGATTCTGCATACTTTTAAAAGTGCCCTTGTATTTTGGTAAATGTTTCACAGATACAAGCATTTATCTCCCCTTCCAGAGTTACCAACTGACACTTTTTTATGTTGCTTTACCACTACTTTTTAATTACTGTTGCACCTGTTTCCTGCATTCTGTTCAGATGTATTCAGTAATTCTCCCAAGTCAGCAAAGTGTTCACAAGATCACTTTAATTTCTTTATTGTTTTGACAGTATTCTCTTCCTAGCTGGGTGGGCATATTTTTAATTTCAATCTACTTCAGTCCAAGTTGGCATGTCTTTTCTTGTTTGCAATCATATTCTTAATTTTTGCCTTTGATCACTACTCATTTTCTTTTCATCCTTTTTATACATGTTTACTGAATTAGATGTGATTTTTGCTGTGATAAAAGGAAAAGTTATATTGAATTGTAATTGTTCCTTATTTTTATTTTTCCAGTATCTTTAATGAATTCAGGTAATTATCCTACCTTTCATCTTTGAGCTTATTTGATAATATGAGGTACATTATAAGATTTGTTGTCATTATTGCTTATGTCTGAATTGAATACACAACAGTTTTTGTTCATATCACCACTTAAATTTGAAATGGAACCGAAGCAGTGTCCACTTCAGTATTTTAATTTGCTGTGAGGATGGTAAATGAGGTGCAGCAGATTGTGTAAGTGATCTTAATCTACAATGAGAAATAGAAACAGCCACCCAGTAGAAACATGTGTTAAGGAAATGGGAAACAGAATGGGGAAGAAGGAAGTTGAGGACAAAGATAAATTTAAAAAGAGATAGATACATACATACATACATACATACATACAAGGACAAAGAAAGATGTATGAATGAAAGAATGCACAGCCATAAATAAATGTATATGGATATGGAAAATAAGAAAAGGCAGAGCTCAGTGGCAGTAAAAGAAGGAGGATATATGAATATTTAAAATTATGAGTTAAATACTGAAGACAGAATTGATAAATGGGACCAGGAAAAAACATGAGCCTTAATGAGCATCAGAAGACAATTTTGTGGGAGAAAGCATATGATGATTTTTCAAACACTGATGCTGAGCTGTGGCATAGCATGTCATATGACATGATATTTTCTGTATTTTGTCTGTTATGCTGAATGCAGAACTGACAGACTGAAACTTGTAGCTGTGCCATTAATTGTATCTGGGTAGTAAGAGCATTGCCTGGAAATACATGAATTTGGGTTTGAGTCCTGCAACAGTTTTTTTTTAATTTCCCAAAACATTTCAGTTTGTCAAACACTCCACTTCAGAGCATAAAATTCATTCTAGGAACAACTCTTAGGCTGTGACTAAGTCATCCTCTGCCATACCTTTTGTGTCAAGGATTAATTCAGCAGAATGTGGAATGTAGGAGCAAACTACCAGCAGACTGAAACTTTGAGCCAGGCTTATACCATTGTATAGCGGAGTCAGTTAACTGCTTCTATTCCATTGATGAATTTCTCCTTAAAAATGGTAGCCAGAACAAAGTGTAGTTGCATAAGGAGGACTAAAAAAAATGCTAACACTAATCATGTATATATATCCTACAAATTGACTCATTCCACATCATTTTGATAAAAGAATCATTCAAATGATCTATGTAACATGTACCTGATGACTAGTAGACTAGGCTATTCATTTATGTGACAGCATGTTTGAACATTTGTAGTGGGAAACTGCCAGAGATACCTGCAACATCAGCATGCAAATTTATATTACAGAAAATGCGACAAATCAAATTAACTTTTGTGACTCTTCTTTTATACACTCTTGATTTAAAAATGTATGGTATTACTAATGAAAGTAGCGTGATTCTAGAAGACTTCAGAATTATTTCAGTTTTCAGTAAGAAATGCCAGCCCTTCTCCCTGCTTCATTCTGTGGGGGAGAGAAGGGTAGGGGGGGGGGGGATGTGGGAGGTGGGGGAGAAAGGGAGAAAGAGAGAGAGAGAGAGAGAGAGAGAGAGAGAGAGAGAGAGAGAGAGAGAGAGAGTAGGGGGAGGAAAGGAGGAATGTTCGGGGAATTGAAGCTGTAGAAATAGATTTTAAGCTATGAAGATGGAATACCTGTAACATAAGATTCTGTACAGAATTTGCAACTGAGTTAGCCCCTCCCTTAGCCAGTACTGATTCCTAAAACAAAAGACTGTTCTCTGTGTTTGGAAGAAATATAGGCCACACCGGTCTACAAGCAGGGGAGCAAAAGGTGATCTACAAAATTACCATCGCAATGTCCTTGACATCCATTTGTTGTGGAATCATAGAAGATATTCTGAGATGAAACATAATGAGATTTCTAAAACAGAGCAACCTCCTCCATGCCAACCAACATGGCTTCCAAAAAAAATTGCTTGTGTGAAACCCAACTCACACTTTTCTCACATACTGTATCCATGGATCAAGGCAGTCACGTAGACGCAGTATTTATTGACTTCCAAAAACCATTGCTCATTTAAAAAAGTACAATCATGTGGTGTACCAAAAGAAATTTGTATCTGGAATGGGCTCTGAGAGAAGCAATGAAGATTATGATGCCAATACTACTTGGCAAATTTTTGCAACAGTGATTTATTTTTAAAATTATACTGGGTTTCAGTGTTATATCTGGTATCATGACTGAACTTTTTTGACTTGTTTTCATAGAGATTCAATTTTTTACTAATAAAATTCATGGGAGAGAATACGTATTGGGGAGCAAGAGTAAGTATTTCAACTGCCTCGACAGTCTGTAGCAAAGCATTGCTTACTCTACATATGATTATTATTATGGTTTTCTTGAACAATGAGTAAGCAGTTTTCCCAGAAAAGATTCCATATGACATTACAGAGTGAAAACATTGTATTTTTCCTTTTGTGCCACAAGCAAAACAGAATGCTATGAAATAAATGACAGAAATATGCATTCATCATCCAAGAGATGACACAGTGTTTCATTATCCTCACAAATACATTTCATTATTTTCTTCCACTATAACTACAGCACAATAATGCTTGCACCTTCTTGGACAATACGTGAGTTTCTGTTTCTCTTTACAAGTCAGAACAGTATTCTGCAGGCTAGGAGCTGCCTGATACCAAAAGAAATGTTTTTGTGTGCTTGACTCATTATATGAGCTTGTGCCAACAATGTCCTTCAGCTGACGTGTGGTGCCATCCTGTACTGAACCTCTCTCACTGAACCAACAAAAACATGTTTATTCTATGTGTTCTTAAGTGTTCATGGCCGAAGGTAATCCATATTTTACTTAACAGGAAATCCATCATTATTTTAAGAGGTAGCAAGAGCTGAAATAATGTAGGCCTGTATCACAACTACAATATTTGAAAAAATAAATAGAACTAAAATTTTGTCAACAGATACCCTAACAGTGCTTTCTTGTGCACAGTCAAACAAATAAGGACTGTCATGAACAGTCATTAAACCATGTAACACACATGTGTGTGAATAACTAACTGAATTATTATCTTTAGGTCTTGAAACAAATATGTAAATCTTTCAGTCATAGAAAATATTTGAGTATATTACTTTTTGTATAAGTAGTATGTGAACAATATAAATTAATGTATCATATTTTGTAATATAGAATCTCCTGTACCACATACAAGTTGGAGAACATTCCATAAGTTCAAATAAGATATAAGGGGCACAAGCTGTATGGAGTCAGATGCTCTAAAAACGTGGACAAACATGTTTGTGTACTGGCATTTTAGCAGGAGCAAAACAGATATTTCCAGACATACTCGAGTCAGTATCTTTAAAGCCTTACTCCAGCTAGCACCTACAGCTTGCCAGTTCCATAAGTTACAACCATCTGGTGTGGGCATAATCATCTGAAATAGAATATTTGTGGAGGGCATTTGAATAAACCATGGGCGGACACACTAATGGATCAGACCGCTTTGTGAAATTACTTGCTCGGTTTCTTAGGTAATGAAAGACTTTTGGTAGTTATAAGAAACAGGTTTGTAGTTAATAAGGTGTATTTCACTATGTACCATTTTAACCATGCATTTCCCACCAAACAAAGTAAGTACAAAGGCATTTTGGTGAGAATGGAAGTATGCTTTTGACCTTATATGATGTGTGCTGTCAGGTTTGGTTTACAGTCCTATTCAGTAGACAATAATCATAGCACTTGAGTGACAGCAGTAACTAATTATATATCAAGGCCAACCCCTGTGTTCTGTTCTGTCCTGTTTAGAACACTGATCAATTCTTAGACTGCATCATTGCAAAAAATACTAGCTTTTAAACAGATTACTGGTTCTCTATCACTGTTAAAATTTCCTTAAAGTTAATAACACAGTAATGTTAAAACATAATTGTATCTTTTTATGCTTCTATTAATAATAATATTTTGTTTCCCATGTATCTAACACTCTCTAGAGGATTGTCTTTCATCCATGATACCAGTTACATCTATATGTAAGTAAAAAAATAATTGTAAAAGAAATGTGTTGGCATAAAAATGAGCCTTTCTAGACAGCTTCCAGCATGTTTTAAATAGCATTCAAAATATTAACTCTTCCACATATAGTGTCAGTTGCAGTAGAAGTCTGTGTGTACGTAAAAAGTTGATGACGCAGAAACAAAAACAGGTGTTGGTGTTAGAGTCTCTAGACATTTTTCAGCATGTTAGACTGTTGTAACAGAACATTAGCAATTGTACATAGATTTTCAGTTTCAGTCACCTTCTGAGTGACAAGTAAATTATTAAAAATGTATTGAGATGTTTGACGATGACTTTCTGGCCAGTTCTCTGCATGTTAGATCGTAGTCACTATATTAAATGTTATACATAGATTTTTAGTTGCAAGAGATAACTCTAAGTAAAGAATAAGAACAGCCATTAGACATACAACTTTATGCATGTTATATTACTTATGTAAAAAAATCAGCTGTGTGTGATGATCTTTTAATTTCCAGTAGACATAGCATTTGAGAAACTGAGTGTACTGTACAAAGTTATTGCTAATTCAGTTGTTGGCACCAGAATAAAAGAACCAAAACAATTTAATGTCAGTGTTTTAATTTCAAAAGTTTAATATTTTTGGTTCTTCACCTTGAAATAATTTATTACAAACTCAAACAGTGTTAGTGGCAATTTATTTCCTGTGCTGTTATCTGTTTCTTTATAGCAGATAATTTTTTTGTAGCCAGCATGTCTTAGACGTTTCAAGCTAAGTAATGCTTGCACACGTTACTGCTATTTTAATTATCCCTTTAAAAGACAAGAACAATATCTAAAATTATTCACAGGGAGTGGTCAGTAATGCAGTTATCATTTCTTATGATATTAGCCTAAAGAATATTTTAAAATTAAAAATTTCTTGTGTAAAGTGTAATCAGTCAACTATATTATTTAGTGAACATTTAAATCTTTTTAATGACTCTGTGATTTATTATGATATAATGTAGAGTTGTCCTCAACTTAAAAGGTCAGTTGAAACACTGCATGGTTTTACAGGGCAAAGTCTCACTGAACATGGTATGCTATTACCTTTTTCCAACACTGGAAATGACTGACACAACTGGTTATAGGGAACCTAAAACTTAATTTCACCCCAAACCACAAAACCACATCTATGATACAATTGTACTTTATCCTTAATTTTTCACTGGGAATCTGTTGGTGTATTTTAGAAATACAATGATTTTGGAAACAAAGTAAAATTTTTATTTACAAAACTTTAAAACAACTTGATAGTGACTTCTCAAAGATACTTCCGGTTTTCAAACAATGGAAAATCCAGGATGGCCATATAGTGGGATGCTGACTCGCAGATAGGCACAACAAAAAGACAAATAAATAAAGCTCTCAGCCATTAAGACCTTCGTCAACAGTGGATGTTGATACATAAAAAAAAGAAATAAAAAAAACACACACAAATGCAACTCACACACATGACCGCAGTCTCAGACAACTGAAACCACACTTTCAGTTGCCTGAGACTGCAGTCCTGTGTGGGAGTAGCGTTTTCACACACACGTGCATGCACCGCGTTTATTGTTGATGAAGACCTTAATGGCCGAAAGCCTTATTTATTTGTGGCAGTCTTTTTGTTGTGCCTACCTGCGACTGAGCATCTCCGCTATACTGTGAGTAGCAACTTTTCTTTTCATAATATCAATACTTCTGATTTTGTTCTTTACCATTTTTGTTTTTGTTTCATCACCTATTTTCTGTTATTCCTCTTGAGTTATGTTAAACATAAAGTGCACTTGTGAGATAAGTTTATTTATTATCATTTCCATTACTTGTGCTACATGTTAGCATCTTCTGCACCTATGACCTTGACCTGCTTCTCCAAACTACAGGTATTTATGTTGATCCTGTTTTATGCAAGTTCACATAGTAAATTGGACCGAGCGAGGTGGCGCAGTGGTTAGCACACTGGACTCGCATTCGGGAGGACGACGGTTCAATCCCGTCTCCAGCCATCCTGATTTAGGTTTTCCGTGATTTCCCTAAATCGTTTCAGGCAAATGCCGGGATGGTTCCTTTGAAAGAGCACGGCCGATTTCCTTCCCAGTCCTTCCCTAACCCGAGCTTGCGCTCCGTCTCTAATGACCTCGTTGTCGACGGGACGTTAAACACTACCCACCACCACCACATAGTAAATTGGAAAAAAAACCTCTTTCAATAACCAGTTAAATCAATTCCTCACTGATTTAAAAAACAAAAAAAACATGTAATTGTTGCATATGTGAAATAAAACCACATATTACCTATGTTTCACCTGTAATCATTCTGATGCCATAGTCAGAAACATTAGGCATAACATACAAGAAGCACTAGAACTTCTCAATGTATCATACTAAGACAGTCCTACTGTCACAGCATTTAATGAATGAAACATGGCTGTTTCAGCTAATTCAGACATTTAAGCAGACCTGCATTCTGAATGGTGTGGATGTTAGGAAAGTTCTTTATTGCCAGTGATCTCTTTTGTGTCAATCTTTCTATGTTTCAGAAATAATACAGAGGCAGCAAGAATGTTACAATAGATTTATTGGGTGGGCAAAAAATCTATTGAACCTTCCTGCTGCCTCTGTATTATTTTTTGTACTGTATTTTTTGGAGTAAAAAATCTATTGTAGCCTTCCTGCTGCCTTAAAACCATGGCCATATCTACTTGGTTTGAAACTTCCCACTCCTATTGTTAATACATTCTTCCTCAATTTTACTGTTATGTGCTACACAGAAAATATAACATTGAATGTTAATTTATTTTCAGTTTTCAACATTTTTCCTCAGTTTATATGAATGTTACTAATCCATTTTGTTGCTGAGACTTCTACATATTCATCTTTTCCATTCCTTTCATTTCTTTGTGAGGTAATGGAGGAAAATAATGTATAAATTAGATTTTTTAAGAAAATAAAGTACCAGTAGACATAATTTTTTGAAATCTTGGTAGCAGATGAATTCACAACATGTGTCTATTCATCATTATAGCTATACAGTACAAAGATTGTATCCAAACAGTTTCTCAGTTTTAGAATAGGTTCATAATTTGAGTTTTATGAGTAAAATATGTTAAAAATCCATTTTACCATTCTTGCACTCTGCAAGAAGACAGACAGACAAAGAGGGTGGGAGGGGGGGGGGGGGGATGTCAGGATATTGTGATTCAATTTCATTGGCTTTATTTATAGCGCCAGAGCTCTCTGAAGTCAGATGCATGATGCATCTTTGATTGGTGTCAAGTGAGTAGTGGTGTAACAGGCAGATATGAAAGCTATTGGTTTAAGTTAATATGAACTTGTTCTTGGCCTATATTGGATGTGACATGATCAATATAAGATGACATGCTTGTAAGTTACATAATTCAGGATGATGGACCAGGTATCACTCAGTCTCTGAGTTGTTGCTGTAGAGGACACATGGATATACGTGATTTCATACAGGACTGTCTTTGCAGTGCTCGTGACCAGGATCAAGCAAAGAATGCTGAAGATGTTCTCTTTGACATGTTCAAGAGTGAAGAAAATGACCTGCTTCCAATTGGAAAATTCCTTGCTGTAAGTACTGAAAACTTGGCATATTCTTCACCCATATTGTTTTACATCTCTTAAAGAAGGCTTTTAGTGTTTATTTTTCACAGACAAAAATGAAAGAAAAATGCCGCCACTTTTGTGACTCTTAAATATAAGTTTGTGTGTTGGTTTTTGCCAAAAATAATGATATAGTGCATGGTGGGATACTATATGTTAGCAAGAATACGTTATTCTTATTGAAAATAAATTTAATTACACTATTTAACTTTTTATGGTTTACTCACATGTAAAGCACGCTAAATGTGTTTAACTTCACTGTCTTAAATTTAATTATACACACAAGACTATTCTTTTTCTCAGTTGAAACCACTGCTGATATTGGTTGTGGACTAGATATTAAAGTACAAGACATAATAAAAGACATGTTTCAATTTCAGTTTGATGATACTGGAAAAGTTCTACTATTTCTCATTGTACGACGAATAATACACGTCTGTGGAATTAAAATATTTTGACTTGATTACCACAGACTTCAGATAGCAACACTACACCTTTAGATGAATCTTTCACCTATTAGTGCAATGTACTCTGATGTGAATAAACCGTGATGACATATACAAACTATCTGCTACATGAGGATTTGAACATAGGTTCTTGTCTTTTCCAATGTGATTCAATTGTTGGCATGAGCTGCTTTAATATGGGTAATAAATAAATAATGTAGACTTTAATATTGTTATCCATTTTCAGTAAATTGTATTGAATGCTACTGAGTAATAACAAAAAATAGTCCTGTACCAATTTAGCACCTAATTCTGCAACTGTTTCTTTTCTAAAGTTCAAGTACACCCAGTTAATAGTTTGAACTGAGCTGCTGTTTGTGTAGGTAATTTCATCTGCAGCAGAGCAGTACCCCTAGCTGCCACTATTACCCAGTACGATTACTGTGTGCATTGGCAGTTAATTATCTGGTAACAGACATATCATTATCAGATATCTACTCAAAGCAGCAAAAATAATTAACAGATACTGAATAAACATCAGTTGGAGCAAACTTGACTGACCTACAACTTTTTTTAAGAAATGGGGTACAAGTAAATAAGACTCAAATGAATCGGCAATTGCGAATAAGGACTACTGTCAGCTGCCAATGAAAATTTGTGCCAGACCAGGACTCAAACCTGATTTTCTGTGGGTGGTCGCCTTTCCATTTGGCTATCCATGCATGACTCATGGCCAGACCCAAACTTCCATATGTTGTCAGCCATGCGTCGACGACCTGAACTCGTACATCCATTATATTTTATTCCCATACAGGTCAGACATTGTACTTGAAAGTTGCTTGCCCAGTATTGGCAGATAAATATGATATTGCAGTGCTTGTGTTATTCTGATTACAGTGCATGCATGCCAAAAGGATCTTTGCATCGTAACCAGAATAACACAGGCATCATAATATCATATTTATCTGCCAATACTGAGCAAGTGACATTCAACTCCAATGTCTGACCTGTATGGGAAGATAGGTAATGGATGTACAAGTTCAGGTTGTAGATGCATGGTTGACGATATATGAAAGTTTGGGTCCAGCCATGAGTTGTTCATAGATAGCCAAATGGCAAGGCGACTGCTTGTGCTAAGAAGGAAATCAAGGTTCAAGTCCTGGTCCAGCAAAAATTTTCATTGTTGTCATTCCATTCTACAACTGACAGTAGTCCTTATTCACAAATTCATTTGATGTATTTCATAATGGCTGTGGTCACTGCAATGCCTGTTCATTTGGACATGCATTCATCATAATCAGAATACACAGCATGCATGCATGTCCAAAGAAACTTTGCATTGTAAGCAGAATACATGGCCATTGCAATATTGTATAAATAAGATAGAAGTAAGTGAGAGGTACAATAGTGTTATATGTGGTGGAGGGGGAAAATCACACAAACTGTAAGTAAATAACATTATTGCTTCTGAGATTCAGCTCTGTTTTGTTAACTTAACTCAGTCCCAGTTGTGGTTTGGTATATAAAGACTTATTTTTTTCTCTCATATGTTAGTATCATCATATATGTGACATACTATGGTTTTAATTTTTATGTTTACTGTCAATAAATTTTGCTTACATCACTGAAATCTGGTAATGAATAATATACGCCTTTTTAAAAATAAGATTGTGCATTGCAAATGACACCATTCATTATCAGGTTTGAAAAAGACACCATTTTCTTCTATATATGTGTGTTAATAATCCATACTTAAAGCTGCAGCACCTTGCAAAAAAAAAAAAAAAAAAAAAAAAAAAAAAAAAAAAAAAAAAAAAAAAAAAAAAAAAAAAAAAAAAAAACTTTTAAATTTAATTAAGTTTTTTGATGTCTGGATGGATAATAGGATAAAACAGAATGAATATGTTGGTAATATAACATAGAAACTTAAAGATAGTTGTACATAGAGGACTTTCTCAACCCTTTCTCAATCTCTCATTGTGTTCAAGAGTGTAACCAGGATTGGACTTGAGTTAAGGGTTGGCGAATAACGGAACAGTTTTGAGATTTCACAATGAATGGTTCTAGGAACACTTGCTGATAGCTGGTAATCTTTACCTATTTCGCCTTTTTGCAAAATGAAATTGAATTGATACATTTGCATATGTTGTGGAGCAGGATTTGTGTTCAGTTTGTGAATATCACGATTGTGTTGATCTATATATGAAAATGCTAGCCTATTTTGTATACCTCCATGCCCTGTTCCCATGCAGGATGATTTTCTGTGCTAATCCAGTTACGACCAGTAAAAATATTTATTCAGCAATTCTCCCAGCGCTTAGTGCAGGTACTCGGGGTAATGGAACACACCCATGTGCTGACATTGACAGAGGACAAATGTACAAATGTAAACATAAGTAGAATGCACACCCATCATTCCATCAACCATCGTCAGTTGAAGAGTCGTGTGAGTAGAACGTACACCAACGAAGAGAAGGTAGAAATGCTACTCATCTATGGGGAATGTAAGTTGGCAGAACAGTAACTGCAACACTGTTTTCTTATGTATGAGTACATTTAGAACAGTAGTTTAGTCCTTTTAAATACTGTTGTGTAGATTAGGCATACAGTAAAGGCTGTCATTCCTACAAACTGCATTGACATAATGTTTCTTTTATTGTTGTTGTTGAAGGCAAGCGAAGTGTTATGCAGGCAGTGGAACTGTACAGAGAGTGATATCCTGACAAGAACCCACCTTCCTGATAGATGTTTTCTCGTGTTGTTGTGATGCTTCTGGAAATGGGAAGTTTCAACCCACAGCAACACAGTCGTCGTAGCACTCGCACAAACGAAGCTGCCAAAGTTACTGTTCTCACTTCCATTGCTATGAATCCACATGTGAGCGCACAAGAGCTTGAACACAAGATTGGCATTCTTAAAACCAGTGTACATCATATTCTTACACGTCACCAGTTCCATCCTTACCATGTACATCTACATCAAGAATTGCATTGGAATGGTTTCCAGAATCATCTACAGTTCTCTCAGTTGGCACAGCAGCAAATCCTCTCCAACCCAAACTTCTTCTCCAATGTTCTATTTACTGATGAATGTTCTTTCTCAAACAAAGGACAGGTAAATACAAGGACAACCCACGATGGCTTAGACAGGTGGAACATCAGCGTCAGTGGAGAGTTAACATCTGGTGTGGGATGCTTGGTACTACAATTGTTGGCCCTTATTTCATCAATGGTAGTCTAAACAGCACAGTGTATGTCAACTTCCTCAGACAAATTCTTCCTCCTCTTCTGTATGAAGTGCCGCTAAGAACCAGAATGCTTATGTGGTACCAACACGATGGCTGTCCAACACATAATGCCTCGCGTGCACGTTATGTTCTGAACTGAAGGTATCCTACCAGGTCTCCTGATTTAAATACTCTGGACTTTTTTCTTTGGGGATGCATTAAAGACGTTGTCTATCACGATATTCCAACAACTCCGGAGGACATGCAGGAATGTATCATGCTTGCTTGTAATTCTCTTCAGCAGGCAACACTGGAAGCAGTAAATAATTCTTTCATCCAATGAGTGCAGCAGTGTATTGGTGTCCTGTGTCACCACTTTCAGGCACCTTTGAATGCTCTACTCCTGGGAAATGGTGCAGGAGAGTCAAAGTCAATTTTTGTTATGATTTTACTTGGTTTTCATTTGTTTTCTGAAAACTCCAGCAAATGGACGAGTTTGTGCTCCTTGGCTCCAAGTCAATGTTGTTTTATGTAATTAATAACATTGTGTTTCAGTGAATGGTAAATTGTGATACATTTTTGAATGTGTCTTTAGGAGAGGAAATGAATTCCAAATAACAAATACTGTGTTCCATTTAAAAAGATCATACTGCTGTTCATATCTTCTTAAAAAACAAAGCTACAATGAAGGCTGTCATGCTGATTGATGTCCCCCCTGATGGCTAAAGAACATTTGCTTGAAACATTTTGCAACTTGCATCTGGAAAAACAGTTATTTAGGGTGGTCAAGATAAATGGGACGCCCTGTATATACATGTAACATCAGTATTAACCACTCCCTATCCTATTCCATTCATATTCCATTCAAAAGATTATGTGACACCATTCATAACTTCAGGTCTTTAATCTTTTTCTTGCGATTCTTAAACAAAATAGTTACAATGGAGACAGTAGAATTATTGCACTGTCTAACTTGAATATTGTTTTTCTATTGTTTGTGCACCAAGGCATCATGAGAACAATGTCACCCTCCTTCCGATGATTCCCTAATAATTTACCTGAGTATTCATGTTGCATTTTGACATAGGCTCTGCTAATCAGTCATAATCCCAGTAGCATACATCTGAATTCTTTCATTATATATTGTGAGCCATACTTGTTAGATGCCAATTTTTGAAGCAGCATTCCACTATAGACCACACTAATTTCTCATCTACAGTTTCCTTAATACATGCGCTACACTTTACCAGTATCCTTCAACAAATGTAATTTTCCATTCAGTGTCCCCCACTACTGATTCCACTTGTTTATTCCATTTTGCATCATTTTGTAGTATTACCTCAAGGTTTTAGAACAATGTGATGAGCTCTTGAAGATTACAGCTTATGTTGTAGTAAGATTATTTCTTTTTTGCGAGCATTGCCTCTCATTTATCCATCTTTCAAGAGAGCTGCCAAGCAGTAGACCAAGTGGAAATATCTTGTAAGTCAGTATGTATTTTTTTTATTATCTACTGACAAAAGCTGTCTGTAGACAACAATGAACAATCTAAGAATGCTACTCACCATATCTGATAATTTATTTTATGTATGTTGAGAACACTGGTGCTCTTATTACACTTTCATCGACACATCAGGTATTACTTTTGTTTCTGTTGAATATTTGTCCTCCAGTTTAGTTACCAGTCTACAATGTGGAATATCTTATAGAAATTGAAGAAGACTGAATCCAATTCTTCACCTGAATGCTACTGTATGTACGTGATGTCACGTGTGTAACAAATGAAATGTGTTTCACATAAGTAGTATTTCATGAAACCACTATGCTTCTTTGAAGGAAGCTACTTCTTGTGACTAATTACATTATATTAGACTTTAGAATGACCTCTAGGACTCTGCAATGGGTGAATGTTATGAATATTGGTCTGCAATTCTGTGCATCCATTCCTTTATGTCTCTTATAAACACAGGTTACAGACACTTTACCGCTTTTGGGACTGTTTTCTTCACAAGAGATTTTTTTGGAAAAAATAAACTAATAAAGTATTTAATTCCTCAGTGTATACAATTTTCAATTTAAGGACCATCAAGTATGACTGAATTTTTAAAGCGTAATATATTATTTCAGACTTCTGTATGTTGTCTTGTGTTTCATCACCAATATAATGAAAGATAGATTGGATGAAAAGATTGAATGTATTCAACAACTCTACATGAGATATAAGTTCCTGGAACTTCCTGAAAGATATTTTGCCAATGAGTTTACACCTAACTCTTCTTAAAGATATATGTGTTGCTGTTAAGTCTTCTCTGTCAGTCTCGTGACGTTTTCTTTTGAAGTGAGAGTGTTACGGTTTATTTCTGCAGCTTTCTCTGTGTGATACTGACATACAAAAGTAAGCATTGTCATATTTTATTACCTCACTTGATATACATAGTGCAATTTATTATTTATTTGAGCTTTGACCATAACTTGTCAGAATTGACCTAAATATTCCCATTTTGTCTTTTAAGTAGGGTACTACCAATTATCAAACACAAGTACTCTCCCAACCTTCCTCAAATAATCCTCATTAAGTGCTTTCTCCAAGGTGATTTTGTTGATTAGATATGTTTGCAGCTGTAAGATCTAAAATATTTGTCTCATAGGTAGGCTGTCTGAATAGTTGTTCTAGTTGCCCTTATTGCCAATGAAGTGTGTGTTGTGTTCCACCCAGTACTAGACAAATTAAAATGACCCTTACTACTACCATATATTTGAAGTCTTCCCACAGTATTGAAATTAGGCTGTTTAAAAGTGAAACTATACTAACATGTCTGAATCTGCATTGAAAATCAAAACCTACCTTTCTATTTCCTGTCATTACTAAAAATTCTGGAAGTCGAAGATCAACAATTTTATTCCTCTTTCTGATTTTTTTAAAACAATGGCATGTCAGCTATGTAAACTGTTTTAGACATCAGCAAAGTACAATAAATTATCCCAAAAACAGGCTAATGTTAGTTAGTTTTTTAATGTAATACATAGACACAGTTTGTAACTACTTGGTTTTCCAATTATAGTTCTTGAACCATCTTGCATCCTCAAAAGTTCTCCTCTTGATGAAATCTGAAGAACATAGCAAATGTAGGAGTAAACCCCAAGATACTGTAGTTGGTGGTCATGTGTGCATGAGATGTGATTGCTTGTGTGTGTGTGTGTGTGTGTGTGTGTGTGTGTGTGTGTGTGTTTGTGTGTGTGTGTGTGTGTGTGTGTGTGTGTGTGTGTAGGAGTAAATCGTAAATCAGGCAGTCTCTAACAATTGTAAGCAAATTGAAGATGACTATTAGAAGTCATTAATATTGACTTTTCTTTGTTTTATCTTAATCATCGATTACATATTTATTTACAGTTGGAAACACCTAAATTTACAGGCGACATATGATGCAGTACATATAACTTTATTGGCAAAATGCAACATATGAGATAATAATAATAATTCCATGTGGCTTAACTGTCTGGTGCAAATCTTTCAATTGGATACCACTTCAGTGACTTGCATGTCCCTAACCTACAGTTTGATGTGGAATCTGAACCACGTCATTCCTGGTAAATCTTCACGTCATTGAGAGGAGCTGGCTGGGTTAAAGGCTGACTAAAATGTTCTATGGCCTTACTGGGATTCAGTGCTGTGACTATTCAATTTCCAGGCACCTGTAGACCACAAGCCTCAACAATGCATGAGATGCAAGAGAGAAATACACATGCCCAGAGCTTCCCAGTAAGTTTCAGGGTAGCTTGCAAGAGACCATTCTTTATACAAAATGTTTGGGACAGAGGGCACTGGTCATGTGACTTGCAGTTTATTGTTGCCCAAAACCACAATTTTCTTTGTCCATATAGAAGCCCAATTTTGTAGTGCTCTCCTTGCATCTTCCTGCATGTGATCATAGCCTAGCCAGCATCTTCAACATAAGACAGATTTCATTGTATCCACTACAATTGGACCTGGTGGTAAAGCACATGCATGGAAACCAAGAGCTCAAAAGATCGAATTCTGGTGAAACCATGGAAAATTTTCAGTGTGCCTTTAATGTAACCTTCACTTCTAAATTATGCAAAGATTCATCAGGAACAAAGTGTGGTTCCGTTTCCATGTTAGAGTGTAGGTCCGTTTTCCACAGTAGGATTGCTGGAGGAGTTAGAGGCACACAACTTACCAAAGATACATCAAACTGAAAGACTGTATTGGTCCATTGAACAATATGAAATTATTATTATTATTATTATTATTATTATTATTATTGTGTCCACTGGGTGGCTGTGTCACTGCTGTCAACCATCAATGGAAGTGCCGTTCCTTCTCCACACTGTGTAATATTGCCCACTCACATGATGTGGCAAGCTTCTTAAATGATTCCAAAATGCTGTTCTGGAAAATGAACCATTACTGAGGAGGAATGTGTCTACGCAACAAAAGGGTACTGTTCATTTTTTACTCTAATTCTTTGCTTACTGTTAGCTGCTTCTCTTTGTACAAGGAGAAGTGGTTACACTCTTTGAGAGGTCATGTGGTTTTATTTGATTCCAAAATCAAGTTAAATGAACAACAGAATTAGCAGTGTGAGCAAAATACTGGCCCCTTCTTTTGATATTTTCTAATGTTGACTGGGAGTCTGCTGTAAAGTTTAACACCAATATGGCTCACTGCCTTTGTGTTAGATCTTTTTGTTCTTTGCATTGCTGTGCTATTTTTGATGTTGTAACTATGAAAGTTTGCATTTTTCTGAAAATAAAACATATTTGTGTGTGATCATTTCAACTCTAATAATTTACATATGTGTGCTAATATGTATATTAAGCTGTGTCTACAGCGGAACATTGCTCCTGGATGCTTAACATTTTGGTTACTCATTGTAGCCATTTTTCTGCTTCACTGCAACAATGATATATATTTACACATTTGATAAAAAAAAAAAATACTGACAGATGTTATTTTGTACAGTTTCACTTGAAAATCTGTCAACTTGTCACCTACTCTGAGTCACTTAAAAACGTTTGCAAAGAGTATGGCATCCATCCCATAAAAAAGTTCTGAGTCATGAGTCTATATTTAGTTATGCGGATCTGTGTTACTATGGAAGAAGCATTAATCTTACATTTAATGTGCCAGTACAGTAACATCTCCACTTATTCTGTAATATAAAACAACTTGTACTTATTGCTTGTTTTATTTAATTGGATAGATAAAAGAATCTACTCACCAAGTGGTGGCAGAACACACACATAAAAGACTGTTGCGACTGACAAGCTTCAGTCTGACTGAATCAGTCTTTCCTTCTCATCCTGTATGGTAACCCTCCCTTGACCCGCAGTTCTGGATGACTTTCCCAAAATTTACCTCTTTTCCTAGACCTGTCCTTCCTTTTCCTTCACTCTTCTTCCTTCTCCTTCAACCCTTCTGCCTGAAGAAGGAGCCACTGGCTCCAAAAGCTTGCCAATTACAACAGTTTTGTATGTGTGTGTTCTACCGCCGCTTGGTGAGTAGAGTCTTTATCTATCCAATTAAATAATTTTATCAATAATTGATTGTTTTTATTGCTTGTTTTGTAAGAAAGACAATTATAAATGATTGTATGGTGAAAGACAGATATAATGATACACTGAGGTGACAAAAGTCATAGGATACCTCCTGATATGTCGGACCTCCTTTTGCCCAGCGTAATGCAGCAATTTGAAGTGTCATGGACTCAACAAGCCACTGGATCTCTCTTGCAGAAATATTGAGCTATGCTACCTCTGTATTGCAATATTGTTGGCAGCACGGGATTTTTGTGCACTGTTTCAAGGGATTCATGTTGGGCAATCTGGGAGGCCAAATTGTTCATTTGAATTGTCCAGAATGTTTTTCAAATCAATCATGAACAATTGTGGCCCAGTGATATGGCTGTGTCATCCATAAAAATTCCATGGTTTTTTTGGGAACATGGAGTCATGAATCATGTCAAAGTCCCAAATATAACTGAGGATCTAGTCCATTCCATGTAAACACAGCCTACACCATTATGGAGCCACCATTAGTTTGAACAGCGCTTTGTTGACAAGCTGGGTCTATGGCTCTGTGCCACACTCAAACCCTACTGCCATGCTCAAACCTCAGCATCAACTCTTACCAACTGAAATCAGGATTCATATGACTAGGCCATGGATTTCCAGTCATCTAGGATCCAACCAATATGATCACAAACCCAGGAGAGGCACTGCAGGCAAAGTCGTGCTCTTAACAAAGGCTCTCATGATGGGTCATCTGCTGCCATAGCCCATTAATTCCAAATATTGCCACAATATTAATACAGCTACATTCACCATACATCCCACATTGATTTGCGTGGTTATTTCTTGCCGTGTTGCTTGTCTGTTAGCACTGACAACTCTATGCAAATGCCACAGCTCTTGGTCTTTAAGTGAAGGCCATCGGCCACTGCATTGTTGTTGTGAGAGGTAATGCCTGAAATTTGGTGTTCTCAGCACACTCTTGATACTGTGGATCTCAGAATATTGAATTCTCTAACAATTTCAAAAATTGAATGTTCCATGCACCTAGCTCCAACTACCATTTAGCACCCAAAGAGTGTTAATTCCCACTGTGCAGCCATAATCATATTGGAAACCTTTTCACATGAATCACCTGAGTACAAACAACAGCCCCAGCAAATCACTGTGTATGCGATATAGACACCATGTGTACGTGTTCGTATCGTTATCCCATGAATTTTGTCACCTCAGTATAAAATACAAAGCAATAAACAAACAAATTAAAGAACTCTCAAACATTCATAAATTTGTAGGCACTGCGAAGTACAGGCCTGCGGAAGACTGATCCTCGACTATCAGAGCTTATGGATAACTTGAAACAAGTACACAGGAAATCAGGAATGGAAGGAGGATCACCAGAAACTTTAAAACTTGACAGAGAGACTTTTAGGAGGTATGAAATCATCAGATTTACAGTATTACAGAAAACAGAAATTAAGGGAGATATATATGAATGAATGCGTTGTAGGCACTTTATCTTAAATTATTACTTTTTTGCAGTGTCATCTCGGCAAACATAGTGCTTATTTCAAGAGCTTTCAGGCATCAGTTTGTTATACCAGATTTTCAAGGATATACAAAATACATTGAAGATTTTTACTGGAAATGCAAAACAAACACAGAAGGGAAGGTAAGCTCATGTCAGATAAGTTAAATGAGTTCTCAATTAGTATGATGTGTATACTTCTGTCCCACTCATCAAGGTTTTTTTGAAAAATGCAAGGGGACTGGCAAAAATGGCCTTATGTTTCATTGTGGTAATGACTATAAATAAGAGAAAAATCATGTTCAGAGTTGTACTAGCTACTGCATCCTTTGGCTTTCTTAATGTGCTTTTAGAAGCACAAATTATTCTGAACTAAGTTGCTGAAAAGATTTGAGTTGTACAAATTATTTGCAGTTGTATATAAGCTTGCAATTCTCTTCCCTTCATTACAGTTTGTGTGTTCTACCTGGATCAGAGATCCATATCACTCTTACACTCTTCATTGTATCTATTGTACACACAGCTCTTGTTTTGTTTGTACTGTACTTATGTTTATCTCACTTCACAAAATTGTCAGAAACAACATTAAAATTTGTGATGCAATGTGGTCTGATCACTATGATTTTTTTGAAGATGTAGTAGCATTGATTGCAATTTTATAAAGAAATTATGTTGAAAATTAATGTCAGAATATAGTTAGTTATGTGTTCAGTGAATCATAAATGTGACTTTTTGCCATGATATTCTCTCTCTCCCTCTCTTAAACACATACACTCATATTACAATACATTTAGACACTCTTCTATGGAGCAGAAAGAGTTGTCAAGTAGATGTGGTTTCAGTTTGTGATTGAGGTTAATTTTATTAAATGTCAATGATAGAAAGTTCTCTATCACCTTAGAAGCAAACAATAAGTAGACTGCAGAAAACTAGGTCCATGGTTTTTTCAGCTTTTGAATTAAACATTTGTTATCTGATAGCAGGGATGAGTGTAGATTGACATACAGTAAGATCAGTTCTACAATAAGATCAGTTGTACAGTAAATTTTGTGTGCATCACTCTCTCAGTTATTGGAAAAAGAATGCTTAATTTAAAAGTTAAAATAAATGTCACTTCTATTAATTATACATTTTATAACATCAGACATTGCATCTGTGGGATATGCATTACCAATTTTATATTATACATAATGTGCAATTTGTCAGAAATGTAGGCACATTTAGGTGTGTTACTTCTAAAATGATAAAATTGTCATGCTTCGATATGTAGAACAAGATTTTTCAAAAATTTTCATAGCTAGATGCCTAGGACATGATTTATGAAAGACTCAAATGAATGAAAAGTGTCAGGACTAGGTACTTATTTCTCTTACTGAGGATGAATAAATTTGTGACTGTGAGCGTAAGGAAATCCCATAGCCACTGGTTCCATGCTAGGCTTCACCTCCATGTTAAAACAAGAGCTTACATATTTCTGCAGGACAGGCAACAAATTGAGCACATGCTGTCAGAATTGCTGTTATGGAAAAAAGAATAAATTACTTCCTATTTGATGAAGAAAATAATGAAGTGCTACCCTTTCTTATTAAATTGATGATAAATATTGTTATATAGAAATGGGCATGTGTTGTAACAAATTTTCTATTTGTTAGAGGATGTCTACAATAATGACAAACAGAAATAACTTCTCTTGCTTTTAATGCTGTTTTGACTTCCTTCGTGTCGTTTCCACACCTTAGTGAAACACAACAAAGACCAAGCTAAAACAAAAAGAATGTGCAAAAGCTACTGAACACTAGAGAAAGCCGACTTAGATTATCTTATATTTTTGGAAAGCATTTGACACTGTGCTCCACTGCAGGCTGTTAATGAAGGTCCAAGCATATGGAAAAGGTTCCTACATATGACTGGCTTCTGGCTTGAAGACTTCTTAATCAGTAGAACCCAGTATGTTGGCCTTGACAGCGAGTGTTCATCAGAGACAAGGGTATTGTCAGGAGTACCTGGGGGAAATGTGATAGGATCCCTCTTGTTCTCAATATACAATAAATGACTTGACATAGTGTGAGCTGTGCCCTACAACTGTTTGCTGATGACTCTGTGGTATACAGGAAAGTATCATTGTTGAGTGACTGTAGAAGGATACAACAGTTATGGAAAGGATGGACTGCTACTCACTAAAAAGATGAGACACCGCAGACAGTTGCAACGAAAACATAGTTATACACTGAGCTTTGGGCCAGAGCCTTCTTCAGGAAAGAAAGGAAAACACACACCTTCACACAAGAAGGCAAACTTCATGCACACATGACCACTATCTCTGACTGCTCTGGCCAGACTGTAACTGCTGCACTGAATGAAAGCAGCAGTCAAGGAAGGGGGAGGGATCACAGGGGGCGGGGGAGTGGGGGTTTGGGGGGGGGGGGGGGAGGAAGAGCACTGTCTGTCGCAGATAGTGGTTCAGGCCAAGATAATATCAGAAACAGAGAATATGTCATAAGGATAACTTCCATCTGCGCAGTTCCAAAAATCTGGTGGTGGAGTGGAGGATCCAGATAGCATGGCTTGTGAAGAAGCCATTAAAATAGAGCATGTTGTGTTCTGCTGCATGTTGTGCCACAGGGTAGTCTCCTTTGCCCTTGGATATAGTATGTGGGTGGCTATTCATCCTGGTGGCAGCTGGTTGGTGGTAATATTAATATAAAAAGCTGTACTTTGATTGCAGAAGAGCTGATATATAGCATGACTGCTTTCATAGGTGGCCCAGCCTCTGATGGGATAGGATAATCCTGTGACAGAATTGGAATAGGGAGTGCTGGGTGGGTGGATTGGGCAGGTCTTGCACCTCAGTCTTTCACAGGGTTATGATCCCTGTGGCAAGGTGCTGGGATTGGAGTGGCGTAGGGATGGATGGGATGTTGTGAAGGTTGAGTGGGATCTTGCATAGAATGTCTCTCATTTCAGGGCATGATGAAGAATGTGGTTCAGTTGTTCTAGTCCAGGGTGGTATTGGGTGACAAAGGGGCACTCCTCTTCGTGGGGTTGGTGAGAGCATTAGGGGGGGGGGGGGGGGGCATATGACACAGGAACTCTATTTATAGACTAATTCTGTGTGATAGTATCTGCCTGTGAAGGCCTTTGTGAGTGAGACCTTTAGCATGCTGGGCAAGGGAGTTCTTGTTACAGCAGATACACCATCCCCAAGTAACCAGGCTGTATGGGAGGGATTTTTGGTGTGGAAGGAATAGCAGCTGTTGAAATGCAGGCACTGTATGTGCTTGGTGGGTTTAATGTGGACAGAAGTTGACATCCAGCAAGGTGACATACCAGGTTGAGGGGGACCAGGTGAAACAGACAAGAGAGAAGGTGTTGAAGGTGTGAAGGAATGAGGACAGGTTGTCTTGGCCCTTAGTCCAGATCATGAAGATCTCATCAATGAACCTGAGGGGTTTGAGGTTCTGAGGGACTAGGAATGTTTCCTCTAGATGGCCATAAGCAGGTTGACATGGGAGTGTGCCATGGAGGTGCCCATGGCTGTGCTGAGAATTTGTTTGTACACATTCCCTTCAAAGGAGAAGTAGTGGCATATTAGGAGAAAGATAGTAAGGTATATATGGCATGAAGTTGTGGGCATGGAATCAGAGGGACATTGGGAGAGGTAGTGTCCCATAGCAGCAAGACCATGAGCATGAGGGATGTTGGTGTGTAAGGAGTGCTGTCAACAGTGACGAGTAGGGATTCAGGAAGTAAAGGGGTGCGAGTGGTGGAGAATTGGTGAAGGAAGTGATTGATATCTTTGACATAGGAAGCTAGATTTTGGGCAGTTGGTTTAAGGAGCTGGTCAATGTGGGAACAAATTCTTTCAGTGGAGGTGCAATAATCAGCTGCAATGAGGCATCCAGGATTTTCACATTTGTGGATTTTGGGGAGCATGTAGAATGTCAGCGTGCAGGTGTCATAAGGGTTAGAAGGGAAATGGATTCAGGGTAGAGGTTCTGGAAAGGGCCTAAGGCTTTAAGCAGGGACTATAGGTTATGTTGGACATCAGGGGTGGGATCCAGGATGGGATCGCTCTGTCAGAGTTTTCAGGTGGAGGAGTCAGACAATTGGATGAGGCCTTCTACCAGGGAGTCACTGTGATTCATAATGACAGTGGCAGAACACTTGTCTGCAAGTAGAATTATTAGCTGAGCATCTCTTTTGAGGCTGTGAATGGCAAGTCTTCCTTCTGCTGAAAGGTTAGTGTTCTTAGGAAGGGACTTGGGGAAGGATGGTGAGGCCAGGTTGGAGGCAAAGAATTTCAGGAAGGTGACCAGGGAGTGGTTAGGTGGGGGAGGAGGAGGTTCACAGTTGGATGGTGGAATGAACTTGGAGAGGCAGGGTTCAATTCTGAGATTAGATTGGCTTTGGATGGAGGAATTGGTGGCAAAGAAGTGTTTACATTCCAGAGATTGGAAGGAGAATAAGTCTTTGACAAGTTCAGCTTAGTTAAATTTGGGTGTAGGGTTGAAAGTGAGGCCTTTGGATAGGACTGAAACTTCTGTGGGGCTGAGGACTTTGGGGGGAATGTTATCATTTTGTTCAGGGATTGTTTCAGCTCTGGATTTAGTAAAATGTTGGTAGGGAGTTTTGCAGGATGTGACAAGTTGAAAAGGTCTACCAGGCAGGGTCTGGGGCTATGAGAGACTGGTGAGGAGAAACACTGTGGGTAGGATAAGGGTTGATAGGACATCAAGGTGGCAGTAGAATGTCAGCATGTTGGATAACGTATGGAGATGGTGTCTGGAATGCTCTTCCAGTTGCTGGAGAGCAAGGGATTCCATTTTAGAGGTGTGATGTATGTAGTAGGAATTTCGCAGTAGAGGCATCTTGTGAAGGGAGTAGAGATGGTGCTGAGATGACTGTGCCATGGAAGTGTGTTTTTGCAGTACCAGGTTTGTGCGGGACAGGGACAGGCAGAATCTGAAAAGGAGAAGGTCATTCTGAAAGGAAGGGAGGGATCCAGGGAAAGGAATGTTTTTGGTTAGGCCATATGGAGGGATTACATGGTTTAGGCAGCATTTAAGGTACAGGTTATGGGATTGGGTTTTAGCCGAGGAAAGGGATACTTTTCTGAACTGCTGTAGAAAGTTGGAGCAAGGGTTCATTCCTGCATGGTCATTACCATATGCTGATCCATACATGCCAATGACGTCTGTATTTGCGTACACTTGTGTTGTAATGTACTAGAAAACAATTGTGCAATTAACATTAATAAACAGTTATGAGCTCACCAAGTGCCTAATGATAATTTGAACAGTTAATGCAAGTGAGCAATGAAGTGAGTTTAATATCAATAAAAGCAATAATTTGAGTCACATATCAACATCATTGTTGTTGTAATGGAAGATCAAAGACTGGCATTTAACCTCAGAACTGAGGGGGCATTCTGAACATTTTGTGTAAGAAATTATTTCATGTGGCATGCAAGTATGTTCTGTTTATGTCTTTTCCCCATGATTAATGTGTTATGAACAGTATTATAAAATGAGATCCAACATGGAAATGAAGTGTTTCCAGATTAATGGTGATGTAACATTTCATCCTATTCTCTGTTTGAGGAATATGTTCTGAAAGTCTAATCATACCTCTCTATTACAGTAGCTCAAAAATAATAACACCTCTGTGTTGTTATGTTTATCTCTGTTTCATGCACCATTCAGCTACAAGTGGATAGTTGCCTTCCCTCATTTTTATTTATATAAACAGAAGAAAGAGAGAGAACTGAAATTAACTTGTACAATATTTGCAGAAATTACCTGCCACCATAAATACATAAATCTCAATGTGATTCTGTTGCAGAGGCACATATAGGAGTATTTCATATTAAAGTATGATTAAAACATTAAAAAGCAGACATTGATTCAAAGTGATATTAATATTATTTGTCCTGTAGTAAGATAATGGAATTTTTTTAATAATTCATCTTTTATTTTTACATCTTGTGTGAAAATTATATATGCTTTTACTGCCACTAATGTACTTTTGGGTCATATTTCTTGAAAAATTGTGTTGTGATATTGTTAAACAGTAGTTAATTACAATGATATACATATTTTTAAAAAGGTGGCGAGCTACATTCCACAGTTAGCAAGAATGAATCCTGATTATTGGGGAGTCAGTGTGTGCACAATAGATGGACAGAGATTCTCAATAGGTGATGTCAATATACCATTCACTTTACAGTCTTGTAGGTAAGTTGAAAGAATATTTTACAAACAGTAGCATAAGGTCCAATCACCTTAATGTGACCACCACCTACATTCGATATCAGTGTGCAATAACCACTCACAGATGGCAGGTGGCAGCACTAGTGTGGAGGGCATATGAAGCTTGTCAGGAGCTTGCAGGTAACAGTGCAGTCATGGTCATAATGTGGAAACAGAATGATTTATCTGACATTCAAATTCAGGCCAAGAGTGGAAGCATTTCCTAAATTGTCTAAGGTTGTAAACAGTTTGTGTGCTGCCTTGGTTAAAGTATGCCATGCACGGCAAAAAGGCACTATCCAAAACTGGCACTGAGGCAACTGTGCTGCACCAAAGGTTACAGATGGCAGGGTGTGAACAACGGCTGCGGAATTGTGTACGGGCAAATAGGCGTGCAACTGTTGAGTGGATGAAATGAACACCCAGACAAACCTGGGGTCTATCAACACTATCTCCTCAATAACCATTCAGTGAATACTGCTGCATATGGGCCACCACATCCGGTTCATGCAGCCATGCTGACTGCTGTTCATCAGTGGCAAAGGCTGGAATTTGCATTCCAGTACTACAGCTGGACATAGACTGAGTGGCGACATGCAGCTTTCTCAGGTGACAGATGGCTGTTTACATGTACAATGTCGAGCATCTGAAAGCAAACACCCTTCAGCAATTGTCAGAAGGGTTCAGGTTGGAGGAGGGAGTGTTATGGTCTGGGGAATGTTTTTGTGGGATTCCCTGGGTGGTCTCATCATTCTGGAAGGCACAATTGACCAACACAAATATACATCATCTTTGGGGACCATGATGTCCACCCCTGCATGCACTTCTTTTTTCCTGGTCATGATGGCATTAATCAGCAAGCCAATGCAATGTGTCACACAGCTCACAGTCTACATGTGTGGTTCTACATGTGTGGTTCAAAGAGCACCAGGATGAATTTACTGTGATTTCCTGCCAGCAAACTCCCCAAATTTAAACCCATTCGGGAATCTGTGGGACCACCTTGATCGAGCTGATCCTGACATGGATCCTCAACTGAGAAACCTAACCCATCTGGCCATGATACTGCAGTTGGCTTGGCTCCATGTTCCTGGCGGTACCTTCCAGAACCTCATTGATTCTCTTCCTACATGTCTCACAGTGATCCGGGTGGCAAAAGGTGGTTATTCAAGTTTTTGATGGGTGGTCACATTAATTTGACTGGATAGTGTATCTGTGAATATTTTGTAAGTGAAAGTATTATCTGCTTTTGTTCATAAAGCAATGATGCTTCTAATGTAAAAGTATTTGATGCAATTTATGTTAGCCATATATATATTACAGTGGTAGTTAATTCATTCATTCATACTTCATATTCCATTCAGGTATGTGGAAAAAGTCAAATTATATGTTAACAGGCAGAAGTGGCTAATGTAGACAACTTCTGTTAAGTATGGTATAAGGGGCAGTCAAATTAAAATGAAACGGATTGAAAAAAATGTTAAGTAAACTGTTCATTATTTCATAAGTATTTGCCATAACCACTAATACAGTTATCCAACTGTGAGACAAGATGGCCAATGCCTTCATTAAAAAATGATTATGGCTGCCAACAGAACCACAATTGTACCCAGGTGTGCACCTCTTCATCTGAAGCAAATTGACGGCCATGAATGTCTTTCTTCAGGCTCCAAAAATATGAAAACTGTTTGGGGAGAGATTGGTACTCCATGGAGGTTGTGTGAGGGCTTCCCAAAAAAAGCTGCTGCCGCATCTTTGAAACAATGTTTTGAGTATGCTGCAGAAGTTTTTTGGAAAGCCCTTCCACATCCTCCATACCATATCAATCTCTCCCCATGTAGTTTCTGTATTTTTGGGGCACTGAAGAAAGATATTTACAGGCATCAATTTGCTTCAGACAAAGAAGTGCACACCTGGGTACAATTGTGGTTCTGCAGGCAACTGCAAACATTTTCCCATGAAGGCATTGACCATTTTGTCTCACAGTGGATAAATGTATTAACAGTTAAGTGATTATTTTTGAAATAATAGTTTACTTACTTTTTCGCTCTGTTTCATTTTCATTTGACTGTGCCTTATAACAACAGATAGTGACAACTGCCAATCTTCTTGCACTAGTAATTATGGAAATTGTCTCTACATTACTTTGTATATGTAGATGTATATTTAGAAAAAAAGGAATTCCTCCAAAAAAATTGCCGCTGCTCCTCCTCTTACACTTACACTAAATTACATACACTAGGTTGCTGCTTTCAGCTTCTGTTTCATACTATGCATTTATGCAACTTTACTGATCTGAGGGCCCACTATAACTGTCTACATACTGCAAAAGTTAAAAATCTGTATTAACTAAAATCTATTTCCCCAACTACAAGTATTCTAATAAATTATAGAAGGAATTTCTAAAAACATACTCATGTACTTTATTTCTGAATATCTGAGGATTTTCAGTATCCTGTCTGATGTTTACAGTAGGCAACCTGCAAAAAAAAAAAAAAAAATTACTTTTGAATCCTAGTCAAGGATGCAAAATCTACACAGAAACTTATCTGTATTTCTGGTAGTATGGTTGTGAATTGAACAGTGCTTCCTAAACTCACTCTTGCTATTGGTCTGAAATACCACTGGGGAGTAAATGTGTTCGTATGTTTATGTAAGAATCACCAGGTGCCAAAGTATTTAGTAAGAGCTTAACAACAATATTCATTTACAGTGACAGAAGATGAGACATGATATTGTGCCACTGTTCTGTACATCTTTGTGGCACCAGTAAAAATATTTCTGAGATATTTTCATTGTAAACACTAATATACAGTTAATGATGACACAGAACTTTTAATTTCTATAGACTTAGTGGCATGCTGTATGCTTCTAAATTGTGGTTAGTCTAATAAATTCAACAGCTGATACAGGGGTGAATTCATAGTCAGTAATCATCAACTATGGTTACCTCCAGTGATCAGTATGCCACTCACTGATTTCCTTGAATAAATGAGTCAGTGGTCTGACAGAAGTTGTAAAGTTCTTTACGGTAGGGACACTAAAATTATTAGCTAAATCTTAGTGTTTCCCACTCAGATATGGGACAGATGTATAAGTGTGTTGCATCATATAATATCATATAATTTAATCCCTTAATGGCACTATCTGAAACAAATGCAGCCAAAGAGTGTAGTTTTGACAGGTTCCAAGTACAAACACTGAACAAAGCTAAACAGGCAAATTTCTTTCATCTCAGAACATGTAATAGGCTAACATGCAATTGCATCCACAGGTAACACAAATGTTATGTACAGAAATATTAATTGCAGTTGCACTGCTCTTTGGAATGTCTCGGATTTCATCAGAGTCTTAAGGGCTTAGTGCCTGAAGTAATGAAGCTAATATTATAGTAGATTTAGCTCATGAAATCAATAAAAACTTTGAGAAAATTGCAACTGAGGCCAGATGAAAATACAGGAAACAATATACACTACAAAATAAGTTATAAGTAAATTTATTAGTCATGTTAAAAAGCCATAAACTGGTAAGGCATGGTCCGGAACAATTTCATTGTGCCTAAACAGAGTTCTGGCAATAAAAACTTTGACAAAATTCCAGCTGACACCAGATGAAAATATAGGAATCAACATACGTTACAAAATAACTTATAAGTAAATGTTATTAGTCTTGCTAAAAAAATTGCCAAACCTCTGGATTCTAGAGTTGCATATAGGGTGGTGGGTGGGGAAGTAAGTGTCTATTGGAAACTGCTAATATTTCCCAAAATAAGTCGTTTATTTTATTGAAAGAAGATTTATTATGCACAGCAGAATGGTACAAATTATTTTTACAGTGCAAATTCTACACAGGAATGTTGATTTTCCAGTAGTTTCTCCATTTATTTGGGAATGTTCTCAATTGACATCAACATGATTTCCTGTGGTACTTGGGTGAGAACACACCAGATGGAAGCTTCCAAATCTTCCAGCATATGTGATTTTTTGGTCTGATATACTTTTTCTTTCGTCCAGCCTCACAAGAAGAAGTTGAATCACGTGAGATAAGAGCTCCATGCTGGCTACTTGTGAGGACTGTGGTGATCCAATGTATGTCCTGGAAAATGATTTTCAAGCAATTTCCTTCCACTGACTGCAAAAGATGGTAGGACAGCATCCTACACTAACATGAGGTCATTGATATTGTTGTGCATGGAACAACTGGCCAAACCTGGTTTTCCAGCACAGCTAGGTACAGGTGTGACTCCATTGTGTTGTGAAGAAGGGACAGACTGATAAGTTCTTTTGCTCTCATACCAAGTCAACCAAACTACACTGGTCCCATAAGATGATGCATTTTATCAACAGTGGCATGATGATATCTTTCACTCAGTAATGGGAATTACGGGAGGTTTCAAATCTTCCCCATGAAACACAACTTTATCACTCCAGATTATGTTTGAAAACAACTTGGGAAAGTGTCTAAACCAGCTAGCATGATTTCTCCATATTCCATCCAACTGTCACAGTTTTCTGCAAACAATAATGTGACTTCCACAAATAAAATTCTAACTCCTTTTCAGTGACATTTTGGATTGTCTATTGTGTTATCAATTGTACATTTTCCTCTAACATGGATGTCCTGGGATGGCAACATCTAGCAACATCCACGAAAGATCTCATAGTCATCAGTTTTGTATGGCAATTCCTCATGGTCCTTAGATGCAAAATAGTGTGAGGCCCATGCACAGCTCCTCACTCTTCTTGTACCACTGTCACAGAGTACCATATTTCATATCGGGAGTCCACCTGAGTCCATTCATACACTGACAGACATTTGCCCATGAATGTCAATTTCTACCACTGCAGAGAAAGAGACACAATTGTTTTTAAACAATGTACTAATTTTTTTTAATGCTACTACGTATTTACATCAGGCACCTACTTCCTGTCCAGCCAGTATATTCTCAGCTAAAGTATCTCAGACACAATTATTTCACACATGTTGTTGTTGTTGTGATCTTCAGTCCTGAGACTGGTTTGATGCAGCTCTCCATGCTACCCTATCCTGTGCAAACTTCTTCATCTCCCAGTACTTACTGCAACCTGCATCCTTCTGAATCTGCTTAGTGTATTCATCTCTTGGTCTCCCTCTACGATTTTTACCCTCCACGCTGCCCTCCAATGCTAAATTTGTGATATCTTGATGCCTCAGAACATGTCCTACTAACCGGTCCCTTCTTTTTGTCAACTTGTGCCACAAACTCCTCTTCTCCCCAATTCTATTCAATACTTCATCATTAGTTATGTGATCTACCCATCTAATCTTCAGCATTCTTCTGTAGCACCACATTTCAAAAGCTTCTATTCTCTTCTTGTCCAAACTATTTATCGTCCATGTTTAACTTCCATACATGGCTATACTCCATACAAATACTTTCAGAAACGACTTCCTGCCACTTAAATCTATACTCAATGTTAACAAATTTCTCTTCTTCAGAAACGCTTTCCTTGCCATTGCCAGTCTACATTTTATATATTCTCTACTTCGACCATCATCAGTTATTTTGCTCCCCAAATAGCAAAACTCCTTTACTACTTTAAGTGTATCATTTCCTAATCTAATTCCCTCAGCATCACCCGACTTAATTCGACATTCCATTATCCTTGTTTTGCTTTTGTTGATGTTCATCTTATATCCTCCTTTCAAGACACTGTCCATTCCGTTCAACTGCTCTTCCAAGTCCTTTGCTGTCTCTGATAAAATTACAATGTCATCAGTGAACCTCAAAGTTTTTATTTCTTCTCCATGGATTTTAATACCTATTCCAGATTTTTCTTTTGTTTCCTTTACTGCTTGCTGAATATACAGATTGAATAACACCGGGGAGGGGCTACAACTCTGTCTCACTCCCTTTCCAATCACTGCTTCCCTTTCATGCCCCTCGACTCTCATAACTGCCATCTGGTTTCTGTACAAATTGTAAATAGCCTTTCACTCCCTTTATTTTACCCCTATCACCTTTGGAATTTGAAAGAGAGTACTCCAGTCAACATTGTCAAAAGCTTTCTCTAAGTCTACAAATGCTAGAAACATAGGTTTGCCTTTCCTTAATCTTTCTTCTAAGATAAGTCGTAAGGTCAGTATTGCCTCACGTGTTCCAATATTTCTACGGAATCCAAACTGATCTTCCCCGAGGTCGGCTTCTACCAGTTTTTCCATTCATCTGTAAAGAATTCGTGTTAGTATTTTGCAGCTGTGACTTATTAAACTGATAGTTCGGTAATTTTCACATCTGTCAACACCTGCTTTCTATGGGATTGGAATCATTATATTCTTCTTGAAGTCTGAGGGTATTTCACCTGTCTCATACATCTTGCTCACCAGATGGTAGAGTTTTGTCAGGACTGGCTCTCCCAAGGCCGTCAGTAGTTCTAATGGAATGTTGTCTACTCCTGGGCCTTGTTTCAACTCAGGTCTTTCAGTGCTCTGTCAAACTCTTCACGCAGTATCGTATCTCCCATTTCATCTTCATCTACATCCTCTTCCATTTCCATAATATTGTCCTCAAGTACATCGCCCTTGTATAGACCCTCTATATACTCCTTCCACCTTTCTGCTTTCCCTTCTTTGCTCAGAACTGGGTTTCAATCTGAGCTCTTGACATTTATACAAGTGGTTCTCTTTTCTCCAAAGGTCTCTTCAATTTTCCTGTAGGCAGTATCTATCTTACCCCTAGTGAGATAAGCCTCTGCATCCTTACATTTGTCCTCTAGCCATCCCTGCTTAGCCATTTTGCACTTCCTGTCAATCTCATTTTTGAGATGTTTGTATTCCTTTTTGCCTGCTTTATTTACTGCATTTTTATATTTTCTCCTTTCATCAATTAAATTCAATATTTCTTCTGTTACCCAAGGATTTCTACTAGCCCTCGTCTTTCCACCTACTTGATCCTCTGCTGCCTTCACTACTTCATCCCTCAGAGCTACCCATTCTTCTTCTACTGTACTTCTTTCCCCCATTCCTGTCAATTGTTCCCTTATGCTCTCCCTGAAACTCTGTACAACCTCTGGTTTAGTCAGTTTATCCAGGTCCCATCTCCTTAAATTCCCACCTTTTTGCAGTTTCTTTAGTTTTAATCTACAGTTCATAACCAATAGATTGTGGTCAGAGTTCACATCTGCCCCTGGAAATGTCTTAAAATTTAAAACCTGGTTCCTAAATATCTGTCTTACCATTGTATAATCTATCTGATACCTTCTAGTATCTCCGCGATTCTTCCATGTATACAACCTTCTTTCATGATTCTTGAACCAAGTGTTAGCTATGATTAAGTTATTCTCTGTGCAAAACTCTACCACATGGCTTCCTCTTTCGTTTCTTAGCTCCAATCCTTATTCACCTACTATGTTTCCTTCTCTCCCTTTTCCTACTCTCAAATTCCAGTCACCCATGACTATTAAATTTTTGTCTCCCTTCACTACCTGAATAATTTCTTTTATCTCATCATACATTTCATCAATTTCTTCATCATCTGCAGAGCTAGTTGGCATATAAACTTGTACTACTGTAGTAGGGGTGGGCTTCATGTCTATCTTGGCCACAATAATGCCAAAAGTCTTGTTCCTCCTGCCACTGAACTTCACTAATTCCCACTATATCTAGCTTTAACGTATCCATTTCCCTTTTTAAATTTTCTAACCTACCTGCCCGATTAAGGGATCTGACATTCCATGCTCCGATCTGTAGAACTACAGTTTTCTTTTTCCTGAGGTAGGATTACATTAGGCTTCAAATGAGAGCAACATTTTTTTCCAATGATTGATATGACTTTCAGTATGATATGCTTATTACCTAAACTAGACTTGTCAACTAGTAAAGAAAACAAGAAATTGGAAGAATGTAATTTTAACAAAGAAAATTATTATATAAAAGGAAGACATTTGTAAAAAGGTCAATTTTTCTTCACTGGTCCATATTATAGCAAATGCAGTGGAATGAGTTTAATAGCAACACTGTTATGTGTTATAAAAAGTTTTATTTTTCTAAAACACCCTATCAGTTTCCCTCCATAGTTTGTTGCAGATGATGTGTAACGGAGACTGTCATAAATTCATTTTCAAGATTTTTTCTTACACAAACTATGGGTATAAAAACATGTGAAACTGACCCAATTTTTCTTTTCCTCAGCAAACCACTTACATATGGAATAGCACTTGAGCAGCTTGGAGCAAATGTTGTTCACCAGTATGTAGGCCAGGAACCTAGTGGCCGAAATTTCAATGAACTAGTGCTGGATTACAATAGTGAGTACCACACATTAAAGAATAAGGCATTGTGAACTTTGTTTTAAAATGATCCTCTGTTCTGAAGATATTTTGTAAGCAGTGTGGGATGTGATCTTATAATATTCTAAATGAATTATCAAGGAGTTTATTAGGGAATAAATTGATTATTCCTTCCTTCAGGCTGAGTTAGACAATGCCAGGGGAGATCTTGACAAGTTAAGGAGGGAGAAGGGTAAAGAGAGGTGGGAAGTGGCAACAGGAAACAGGAGGAACAGGTCTAGAACTCTGACATTTCGTGGTGGATGAACTAGGATCAGAATACCAGGTCACCAATGTTTTTAAACCTAGTGATGGTCTGGAGCAGGTGACAGAGATTTCACTAAGGAAGACACCGTAGTTGTAGCGGGTGGGCCAGGTAATAGTATTGACAGAGATCCTGGGTACAGTATAGAGTGTGACCTGGCAAAAATTGCATCAGCATCGAAGCATACTAGTATTGAGTTTGTATCTGTTCTTGAGAATGGCTGCTTATGTCGGGTGCAGAGTCACACATTGGTGTGGTTCCTGTTGATTCCCTCAATTGGTGGCCTTCACCTCAACAGGAAAGGGAAGGGTAAAATGGCTGGGAAAATAGCAGGAAAGTTAAAGGGGGGAGGCACTGTCATGAGTGATAAAATACCAGTGGTTATAGGGTTCAGTTAAGACCCTCTTTTAGGATAGAGAGAACAGAAAGAAACCAAGTTTTAAGAGAGGGTAGGATTGAGACAAACCTTCAGTTTGAGGGAAAAAAAACAAAAAAACATAATTCTAGCTTATTACATCAGCACAAACAGCTGACAACAATAAACAGAAATTTAAACTCTACTCAATTCTAACTCAGTCAATGTGAAATGTCAGCTATCTATATTGCATCAAAATATTTGAGGACTGGGAAATAAAATTAAAGAAACTAATTATCTGCATAGATGAATTAGAGTCCTCAAACCCAGCTGACATAATATGCCTCTCTGAACATCATGTGACCACTGGTATAGAAATTTTAAGTGTTACAGGACTTAGGTTAGCATCTCACATTTGTAGAGCAGAAATGGAGAAAGGAGGAGTTGTCATATTAATCAGGAACTGTCATAAACTTAAGAACATAGACATTCATAAATTTTGCCTAGAACAGCATACGCAACATGTGCAACAGAAGTAGAATTTTACAAAAAATCCTTCATAATATTAAGTGTATATCGAGCACCTGCAGGTAACTTTAATGTCTTCATAAACCACCTTGAAGCTGTACTGGTCAATTTAACAACCAAAAACAAATAAATAGTGGTTGCTGGTGACTTCAATATAGATGTCCTTAAAGATTCTCCCCAAACTTATTTGAGTTAGTTAACACTATCATTCAACTTAATTCACATTGTAAAGTTCACAACTAGGGTAGCCAATTGCTCACAAACTGCCATTGATAATATCTTTATAGAAAAGTCCAATGAACAAAATTACATTACAAAACCAATGTTCAATGGCCTCTCAGACCATGACATGCAGTTCCTTCTGTCAAATGTTAATACTGAACAGGATATAAAATCTGTTAAATCTGAACTCAAAAGGGTAATCAATAAGCCAAAAATTGATTATTTTAGGACACTCCTCAGAGACATTCACTGGAGTGATGTTTACAGAACTCATGGCATGAATGCTAATAAAGTGCTTACCTTATTTGAACACTGTTTTCCCCCAAAACTAACCAAGGTTAGAGCAAAGTCTACAAACAGGCCATGGATTACTCAGGGAATAGAAGTATCTCGTAAAACAAAAAGAAAACTGTCTGATGTTGATGCTATAGCACATTACAAGAAATACTGCAAAATATTAAAGACTGTGATACAGACATCGAAGCAAATATATTACAAGGAAAAGATAGTCATATCAGATAAGAAAATAAAGACAATATGAGATATAGTGAAGGAGGAGACCAGTAGAACCAGACATGAAGAGGGGCAAATAGCATTAACAGTAAATGATACATTGGTGACAGATGTGTTATAGTGTTGCAGAACTTTTTAATAAACATTTTATAACTGTTATTGAAAAGATGGGGTAGTCAGGTTCTGCAGATACTGCCATGAGATATCTCAGACCAGACATTTCAAGTAACTTCCATGATATGTATTTGACCCTCACTACCCCAGCAGAAGTAATGTCCATCATCAAATCTTTAAAATCAAAAACATCTAGTGGGTACGATGAAATATCAACAAAGTTAATTAAAGAATGTGATTCTGAGTTAAGTAACACATAAGCTATCTGTGTAACCAGTCGTTTATCAGTGGAATATTTCCTGAATGGTTGAAAATGCTGAAGTTAAGCCACAGTTTAAGAAGGGAGATAAAGAAACAGCATCAAATTTCCATCCAATTTTACTTTTGCCAGCATTCCCAAAATTTTTAGAAAAGGTAGTGTACAATTGGCTACATAACCATCTCATCACAAATAACATACTGTCAAAGTTGCAGTTTGGATTTCTAAAGGGTTCTGGTATTGAGAAGGCTATCTACACTTACAGTGAAAATTCATTAGACAAAAAATTGCAGGCAACTGGTATATTTTGTGATCTGTCAAAGGCATTTGACTGTGTAAATCACATTATCCTTTTAAGTAAATTAGAATATTATGGTGTAACAAGAAATGCTGCAAAATGGTTCAGGTGTTATATCTCTGGCAAGAAACAAAGGGTGTTATTAGGAAAGGGACATGTATTAAGTTATCAGGCATCATCCATCTGGGAACTCATTACATGTAGGGTCCTGCAAGGTTCCATCTTAGGGTCTTTACTTTTTCTTGTGTATATCAATGATCTTTCATCAGTAACATTACCAGATGCCAAGTTTGTTTTGTTTGCCGATGATACAAGCGTTGCAATAAATAGCAAATCAAGTGTAGTCTCAGAAATATTGGCCAACAAAATATTTGTGGGCATTAATCACTGGTTCCTAGTCAATTCTTTGTCACTGAACTTTGAAAAAACACACTACATGCAGTTCAGAACTTGTAAGGGATGTCCTATGAGTATATGCCTAACATATGATGACAAGCAGATAGAAGAAATTCTTGGGATTACAGCTTGAGAACAAATCCAAGTAGGAGGAGCATACCACAGAACTGCTGAAGTGTCTAAACAAATCTCTATTTGCAATGCAAATTCTTTCAGACATAGTAGATATAAAAATGAAAAGGCTGAGATACTATGCTTACTTTCACTCCATAGTGTCATATGAGATTATTTTTTGGGGCAATTCATCATTTTTTCCAGGCACAAAAATGTGCAATAAGAGTTGTATGTGGTGTAAACTCAAGAACATCCTGCAGAGGCCCATTTAGGGAACTAGGGATACTAACTACTGCTTCCCAATACATTTATTCCTTAATGAAATTTGTCATTAAAAATATATCACTTTTTCAAACCAACAGCTGAGTTCATGGAATCAATACTAGAAATAAGAATAATTTTCACAACGATTTAAAGTCACTTACTCTTGTACAAAAAGGTGTGCATAATTCAGGCACACACATTTTCAATAACTTGCCAGCAGCCATAAAAAGCTTACCAACCAATGAAATTCAGTTTGATAGAAGCCTAAAGGATTTATTGGTGGCCAATTCCTCCTACTCCATTGATGAATTTCTCATTAGAACCAACTGATTTTTGTTTGTTTGTGTGTGTGTGTGTGTGTGTGTGTGTGTGTGTGTACCTCATAAATAAATAAATAAAAAATTTTAAATTTTAAATTCAGTACACTAATGCAATCTTAGCAAATGAGTGTTTAAAATGATCCTTTCATATAGTGTTCATTAAAAAAATAATAATAATAATAAATAAATAAAAGAATAAAAGGGGGTGGGGGGTGATCATTCCACTTGGGACCTGTGGAAGGTACATTAGCTTATTTGTTTTAGTTGTAAATATTTGTCATGTATTATTGTTTTTCTGACATGTTATACATCCTGGAGGACCTCCTCACTATGGATCAATTGGAATGAAAGTAAATCTAATCTAATCTAATCTAATCTTCTGTGTTCCTCCAGTGCTCTTGTCAGCATTTATTTACATTGTTCGCATGCTAGTTTTCTCCTTTCAGTCCATCGACATTCATTCATTCATTTTTTGTGTTCTGTGCATACCATCAATGAGGGAAAACCTTCAGGGATGGGAAATGTGAAAGATGTATAAATTAACTAAAGATAAGCAAATTGAAGAATTTTAATTTGTATACTGTAGTAACAGTTAACTATCATTATATTGCTTAATGTTATTTCTGCTCATGAGAGTGGTGGATACAGAAAAACATCAAGGATGGGAAGTAAGGATATCTTGAGCTACCTTTATCTTTTACCATTTTAAAAAATAATCAAGTCGCATGCAAAGTTTAAGGAAGTTTTATTTAAACTGATTATACGCATATACAAGACAATGCCATCTTATGATATAAAAAAGTTACAATTGTGGTTCTCTTCCTTAAATGATGAATTCTGTGCACCTGTTCTTCCTGGCAAATTGGTTAATTACATTGTCAATAGGACAATCAATGTCAAGGTGAGTTTTCAACAGAGCTAAGCCATGAAGTCGATCCCTATGTGCCAGACAGAAACGTACAAAATACGATGATGCGGATGCCCATGCTACATAGGAAAGTACAAGTACGAGGTGCGACAATAAAGTAATGAGACTGATGTGAAAAAAATGTTGCTTAGTGTTGTCTCCTTCAAAGTAGTTCCCTTCTGACTGCACACACTTTTTCCAGAGCTTCTGTCATTGATGGTAACATTTCTGGAACTCATCTTCTGTAATATCCTCCAAGACCCTCGTCACAGCTTTTTGGACATCTCGTGTTTTTTGAAAATGGTGTCCTTTAACCGCCATTTTGACTCTTGGAAATAGAAAAAAGTCACACGGATTGATATCTGGTGAATAAGGTGGCTGTGGTAGTACTGAAATTTGTTTTGAGGTTAAAAATTGCTGTACTGACAGAGTAGAATGGGATGGCGCATTATCGTGATGCAGAATCTAATTATCAGCAATGTTGGCACGAACATGAAGGACTCTTTTACAAAGTATTTCTAAAATTTCTTTGTAGTAATATTGGTTAAATGTTTGTCCAGGAGGCACCCACTCTTTATGAACAATTCCCTGGGAATCAAAGAAGCACACAAGCATACATTTCACTTTTGACTTTGACATGCAAGCTTTTTTTGGTCTGGGTGATCCCTTTGAGCACCACTGTGAACTTTGGTGTTTTGTCTCTGGATCGTACTAAAAAAACCCAACTTTCATCACCAGTGATAACACGGCTCAACAATACTGGATTGATTTCTGTTTGCTCTAACAGATCGGCTGCCACATTTTTCTGTGTTTCTCGCTGTTGTGGTGTGAGATTTTTGGGGACCATTTTTGCACAAATCTTTCTCATACCAAGATCTTCAGTTATTATTAGATGAACCATTTCTCAAATGATGTTCAGTTCTTCTGCAATCATTTTCATGGATAATCTTCAATCAGATTGTATAAGTTCATGCACCCTGGCCAAGTTGACATCTGTCCATGAGGTTGATGGTCGTCCACTGCGGTCTTCATCTTCAACATTCGTTCTGCCTTCACTAAACATTTTATGCCAATGAAAAGCTTGAGCTCCTGACATAATCTCCTCTCCAAACACCCTCTGAAGTTTACCGTTAAGTTGTCGTCACGTTTTCACCCCATTTAATGCAAAACGAAATAGCATACCGTTGTACAATATTATGTGCTTCCATTTTCGTGATGAGAGACACAACACATGTTAACTTATTACAGCACAACTCACAACTGAGCAGTTGCATCGATGTGCCGCTTGGACTAGCAGCTTATAGACCAAGGTCAAAGATATTGCACCTATGCAAGGCTGCAGGGTTGCCACATCTTGCAAAGAAAATCAGTCTCAATACTTTATTGTCGCACCTCGTACTCGATAATTCAATTCAGTTGAGTTGACTGATGAAAGAAATGAACGAATAGTGTGCATGCTGACTGGCAGGGGCAGTGCAGTGCAGATGGCAGTGCACAAGGGCAGGGGGGGGGGGGGGGCACCTTCCATATTGAATTGAATTGAATTGAATTGAATTTTATTTGATCATGTAAGATTACATTGTGTACAGTAAATGTATGTATCCACCACCATCTGAAATTTAATGAATGAAATTAGAAAGAAATATAACACTTTGAAACTGAAGCTGCTGGCTCCTCAGCTGTAGTAAATAGCAAATATTTTTCTGCTATTGACAGCTTAATATTTACTTGATTTTATGTTGGTTTTTTCAAAGAAAGTAATTACATACATCAATATACAGTATAATGAGTCCTGTTTACAGCACATTACTACTTGTAACATAGATTTAAAAGGAACATTTTCAATGTTTCACTATATATATTAAGATAAATTGCAGAAAGGATGACAAATTAAATAATTTCTAATTTTATTTTGAATTTGTAGGAATTCTCTATTTCTTGCTTTATGTTAGATAGGATCTTATTGAACCTTTGTACCAGAGTGAACTCCACTCTGAATTCTAAACAAGGAGGCAAAGCCTACATGAAAATTATTTTTGTGTCTTGCAGAGTGATTGCGATCAAGTGAAACTGATTTTAATTATCAGGACCATTAAGGAGTTATCATATTGGTAAATTTGTGTAAGAATCCTAAGAACCTAGAAAAGGCTTTTGCTTGATGTACAGTTATCTAAAAGCTGGACTACAAGTCAGTCGTCAAAAATATATTTGAGTTTTGTGAGAACTCTTTCAATGTAATTCTGTTATGGTAGCTGTTTAACACTACACACACTTCCCTCTTGATAGCCAAACACATTCCATTCAGCAGCTCTCTGTCTATAGTAGCCCTATGTTTCATTTTACACAATTAGGCAGTAGTATCCACTTTTTTAGAAGTTTCTTTACAGTGACAGTGTACCACAGAGGGTCCCTTCCACCATGTGCTGTTCTGTAGATACATCTATAGGTACATATTTATAAAGGGTGTGGTCAACTACTCTTTTAAATTTGGGCCACTGTTCTCCTACATTCAACCATCCAGAGATAAGTGTTTCAGGTTTTTCGCTAATTAATGACACTACTGCCATTTGTTTAGTTTGCTGAGCATATAAATCTATTTGTTTTAGTTGTCCTTTGTACTTTGGTAATCATTGTTGCTACAACTGCCTCACTGTCACTGAGAGCAGTTTCACTGTGGACATCATCAAAGAGGTCAGGTCTATTTTTAAACTAACATTGTTGCAAGTGTCTGTACAAGTAAATCTAATGCAACTACATTTGTTTGCAAAACTTAAGGATGAAAGGACCTTTTGCACGATGTGTCACTGCCAAGTAACATAGCTTAATGAAACTTGTATCATACATGGAAAGAAATCCTGTAGTATAGTGTAAAAGGTAACTGAAAGAAATACACAATGAGACAAACAGAAATGACACTTTTATTCAAAGACAATACATTTACTGAAGTCAATGTGATTTAGGATGGGCTGCTGAACATTACAAAAGATGGAATATTGTTCTTCGTAGGGTAAGTGATCACCATGGACTTCACTGCATGCTCTGCAGTGTGCTTCCATGCTTACCATAAGGTTGGTAAGAAGTTCTTGTGGTAGGACTTTCCATTCCCCCGCCAGTGTGATTGACAACGGCTGCATGGCCATTGGTGCATGTGGACATGCTGCAGTACATCTCTCCACTGCATCCCACACATGCTCAATGGAATTTAAGCTGGTGAAACGGGCAGGTCACTCCACTTGCCACATATCCTCCTGTTCCAAGAGCTCCTCCAGCAGTGCTGTTTGATATGGTTGCACATTGCCATCCATAAAAATTGGACAGGTGTGACTAGAACTCACCACTGAAGGTTCCATACAAACTTAATTATGGATATAGACAGTTCATTGATCTTGGGAATCAAGAATCTCAGTTCCATACAAACTTAATTATGTATATAGACAGTTCATTAATCTTGGGAATCAAGAATCTCAGTTATTTTTGCCTGTTATTGACATTGATTCTGGCAAAATATTGATATCAGCAATTCCAAGACTTTTGAGACTATTTCAGGTTTGAAATATTTTTGTGCGATAGTTACTAATTAAGAATTTGGATTTTTTCTTTTACTTGTACTTTGAAACCTTGCTTCTTACCAAATTTCATGAGTCTAGATCAATAAGAAGTACCCTATAGTTTTAATGAGTGAATTTGTGATTATCACATATGTATCATAAATGACTGTACCTTTTGATTGCATTGACTTAAATGCTTAACTTTTTTACACCATCAAGGGACTATAAACATTAGTATGTGACAAAATTTCAACTTGATATGTCTACCTGTTCTTGAAAAAAAGACGTCTTAACAGATGGACAGACAGACAATTGAATAACAAATGACTTTTTTTGTGTGATATAATTACAAATTTCAGATTTTTTTCTTTTATTTATGCTGTGAAATTTTGCTTCTTGCCAAAAATTCATGATTCCAGTCAACTGATTTCATTGACTTAGAAGCCTACATTTATTACATTGCCAATAGGCCATAGACCTTAGTATATGACATCAATTTCAACTTGATACATCTACTCATTCTTGAGAAAAATGAATCTTAACAGATGGATGGACAGACAGACAGGTGGATAACAAATGACAATTTTTTCCTGTGGGACACTTACAAATTATAAGTTTTCATATTTTTTCCTTTACTTTTACTGTTAAAACTTGCTTCTTCCTAAATTTCATAATTCTAGGTTAATGGAAGTACTCCATAGGTTTTGATGGTTGAGTTTGTGAGTATTAAAATACATGACAATCTTTTGATTGCATTAACTTAGAAGTTTAAAAGTTTTACATCACCAAGGGACCGTAGGCCTTAGTATATGACATAAATTTTAGCTTGAGTAGCTACCCTTTCCTGATGAAAAGGGGTTTTAACAGACAGACAGACAGACGGACGGACAAACAGACAGTCAGTAATCAAATTACCAAAAAAAAAAATTTCATGTGATATAATTACAGATTAACAATTTTCAGAGTTTTTTCCTTTAGTTGTGCAGTGAAACTCTGCTTCTTGCCAAGATTCATAATGCCAAGTCAGTGGGTGGTAAATTACAAGTTTTAAGGGGAGAGTTTGCAAGTATCAAAATGTGTGACATATACAACCATATCTTTTGATTTCATTGCAGTAGAAGCTTCAGTTTTTTACACTGCCAAGGGACTTTAGTATGTCGCATCAATTTCAACTTGATACACCTATCCATCCCTGAGAAAATGGTTGTTTAATAGTCAGTCAGTCAAACAGACAGACAGACAACTAAGTGATCCAATAGGAGTACTGTTTTTACCGATTGAGCGGTGGAACCCTAAAAAAGAAATCAAGGCTGAATGCATCCCTGAAAAGATACACATGGGGATGGAGAACATTATTATGATCTTGTTGACCACTGAGTCAACTGTGTTCAAATATTTGCAGGTCGGTACGCCTATGCAACATTATACCACCGCACACCACAACAACTGGATCACAGAAACAATCATGTTCAACATGACATATGAGGATATGTCCATAATCAGTGATCAGACTGATCTGTTCTCATCCAAAGAGAGCATGCAACCCCACTCCTTGTTGGTCTTGTCCCTCATTACAAGCAGTACCGCCAATGCACAGATGTGACTGGAACATAACATGCTGGTCACGGAGTAAAGAGACAACCTTCCCGCAGTTTCTGTGCGGCTGTGAAGTGTGAGATGGTGTTCCTTGTGGTCACATTAAATGTGCCTACAATTGCACCCACTGTTTGATGTGGGTCCCTTCTTGCCTGTTGCACAAAGCGATCATCTGCTGCTGTAGCTGTCAGTTGCCAACCACCTCCTCTCCTTTGGGCACTAGTGCCTGTGGTTCAGAATGCTCTCCGTGCTCATAGGACAATGCCACTTATCATTCTTCATCCTTCTTCCTGTTTCCCAATGATTCTTCCCCACATGAAGTCATTCAAAAGCTGTCTCTGGTCTATGTTGTTATGAAGAACAGCAGCACTGCTCACTAATTGACACGCGCTGACTCGTAGCATTTGGGGATATAGTCTTTGCTGAGCTCAAGCCATGCTACATCCAACTTTCAGTGCATGACTGGGAGATCTCTGGCAACATGCTCCTGCACTTTCATTCATTTCCACCAAATAATAGCAAATAAATAAATGATCACAACAAAATAAATGATTATTTGCAATCTTGACTGTTTTATTAAGTTACAAGATACTCTAATCCAAAGAGTTATCCATTCATTCATTATTCTTGCTTCTGTTCAGTTTTATAATCATTGGTTTTAGGGCAAATTAAGACCAAAAGTGCTGTATGAATACATTTATGAGTGTGAAATTTTCCATCTCTACTGTCAGCTTTATACATTTCTCCCCACCATTGTTATCATGACACTGTGATCAAGTCATTCGTTATGATTCTGTGATACAATGCTTTTTTCCATAATCTGTACCTAACTGATCATTATATCTTACAATTAACATTTAGCCATCATAGACAGACCACTGACACATTGATTTAGAATATTTTTGTTAATAATATGCTTCACACAATATTTTACTTTCCTGTTTTAGTCCAACAGGTATTGCAGTTGCAACTCCATTTTCATTGACCATATTAATGTTTTTGGACATTTAATTTGTTTCAGTTTATCAGAGAGCAGAAATGAATGACATAGTTGTTAGTTTTACATGGAAAATAAGAATGTTAAAATAATTATAATTTGAAAAAAATTATTTTATTTCATTTGTTTATGTGATACTAATATGACGGTTGCTTCTTTAGTACATTCTAGTATCACAAATTAAAATGTGCTGTTCGAATAATGTAGGCCAGCCATAAAAAAGTTACATTATTTGTTGTGTAAGTGCAAATGTGGAAGTTTTTCACTGATATACAAGATGAACATTTCTTAGCCAAATCATTAATAATAGTTTTATTTCATGTGCCTTGCCTGAGACATTTTTCACATAAAAATAATACTTATGTAATTCAGTTATTGCTAACAATAAGTGATAAACTGAAGCAGATGTACTACCCAGGAAAGTTAGTGCGGTTTTTGAAAATTGGGTTATTATTCCAAACTAAAAAATTAAATGAGGTGCCTGAAGATGATGTTTTACTAACAAAACTATTCCTGGCCTATAAGCTACAGTCTTGGACAGACCTTGACAAAAGTCTGTTAATAATATGCTCACTGTTGATTTTACGGTTAAATCACTGCAGGTTGTTTGGGCTGTTGCACTACGCCATTCAGTCCTCATTGGGAATTTGACTGTGTACAGTAATACAAAGCTGGACATCAATAACACTAGGTCTATTTCTGAGTATTATCTGATGGAAAATCAACATTAAAGGCTCCACAAACAATATTTAACCAGTTAAGTCTGCATAACATTATTAAAACTGTTTGTAATTGCTTTATGAAGCTCAGCATATCTCCTGCTGGTGACCTGTAAAGTGTCAGTGTTACACGTTTGTGTGTTTTCTGATCCACTACTGTGGCACAGTGTTTAAAGAGCTTTTTAACACAGAATTCACTAACCTGGAGGGGTTGGCACTTGAATTCATTTTTTGCACATACAGTTGCTCTCCCTCTTCTTACAAGTAGTACAGCAGGGCAACAGAAGCTTGTACCCATCAAGGTGAATGTGTTCAATTTTAGTGATTTCCTTGCAATACTCTGACATGCACAACATGTCTGTTGATATTCCATGCATCCCTTCATTTTCTGCTATGTATTTGAGAAGCTTATCTTTTTATTAATGAGACTTCTGGTGGAAGCACTAAATGCATTTTCTTTAATATCCATACCTTTGTCTAAGATGGAGTGTTTTGTAAAATTAGCAGTTGTCACAACTGACACTACATATATTCTGCACCCTTTCTTACGAATAAAGCTACCCTGTACAAGGCTAGGGAACACATCTGAAACCACTGCTTTGGTCATACTGGATGCTTCTGCAATTAGCAATGCAAATAGCTTCTAGCCTCTCACCAGAAGCATCCGAATGCAAACTGTGTTATGTAGGTGTGACCAAGTAAGTGATGATGCATCAGTTACACCCACGTGCGAACATCCCTCTCCCCTGAGCATTTTTTCAAGTTTTGTCTTAACACATTCGACAGAATGTGCCATCCAGGGCATATCATACAGCTCAAAAAGTGACAGTCTTCATGTTAGTGTGAACTGCTTTTCCAGGAATGTTCCTCGAAAACCCTAAATTACAAATGACATCACTGAGCCCTGCACTTGATTTAAAAACACTAGTTACACGGTAATCAGTTACCAAAGAGTTCTGCACCAGTTCTGATATTCTGCTCCCATGACCACTACCCAGAAATAAAATCTTTATGATATCTTTAAAACTTTTCTTGTTAGACTTTGCTTGCATATTATGCCATGTACTGTCAGATTGCTATGGAACTTCTTGGGCTACCTGAAAACTTTTCACTTCAGTCTCCACACATTAAATCTATTGTAGACAACAAGGCTGAAGCAATCAGATTTTTGATATCTTCAGAGCTGTTTCATGCTACAGAAGTGAGGTTACTGCACATTTATGGTGAATTCCCTCTCTAATATCTGAATTCATTCATTTATTCATACACCTAGTTCAAAAATCAGTTCATCAAGGAAAGGTTTCAGATATGTGGAATGAATCAAGTTGTACATTAATAGGTAGGAGCAGCACGTTCTGTAAAGTATAAGCATGAAATTATGACTAATTCTAGTTTACTCATGCTGATGATTATGGAAATTATTTCTAATTTACTTTATACACTTCTGTATGTCTATGTATATGAGGAGAAAATCAACTAAAAAAGCCGCTGCTCCTCCTTTGTACTACTCAGCAGCCATTTCAGTCTAATATATTAAACAAAGTATTTATGTAACTTTACATGCTCAAATGATTTTTTTGGGCACTTTGTTTTGCACAGATGGAATTTTTTTCATTAACAAGGTAACTTCATCCAGAAGCAAACTGTGGTATGCTCTTCTTTAATGCTTGTAAAAGCCATGATAGCAGAGAGGGTGAAAGAAAAAATGTGATTCACTTATATTGTCTTACCTACTTTTTTCAGAGAAGCCTCATAATCCTATGATAAATGCTGGAGCTATTCTTGTGTGTGCATTATTAAAGACACTTGTGAAACCAGAAATGACATTAGCTGAGAAGTTTGATTTCACAATGAACTATTTCAAGGTAAATTATCACATTGATATTAGTCTGAAAATATTTCATTACATTATTAATGGTACCAAAGAAATAAATTTGAGGTGTTTGTGTTGTCTGTATGTAGAGAATGGCAGGAGGTGAACCCTTAGGTTTCAACAATGCAGTTTTCCTGTCAGAACGTGAAGCTGCAGATAGAAATTATGCATTGGGCTTCTATATGAGAGAACACAAGTGCTATCCAGAGAAAACCAATCTCCGAGAATGTATGGACTTTTATTTTCAGGTACATTTGATAAGATATTATTTTTTGCCATGATTCTTGCACATTTTTTTCATAGTTTAATTGAAGTAGTTTCTCCCTTTAATGTTGTACTTCTTCAATAAAACATCTGTGACACACTCAAATTTTTGTCTTTTACACACAAATATACATTCACAGTTTTCAAACAGCATTTTTAATTAGTCAGAAAGAAAGCACTGAGTTTAAAGATGCACTAGTTGCCATCATGCCTGCTTCATCAAAAACATCATTTAAAAGAAAATGCAGAGAAAGGAAAGGCTAAAAATAATTCTTTTATCGGGTGCAGATCTAGTGTTTGGGTTCTGCATGGTGGGATCACAGTGTGCTACTGTCACCCTCCTCCCCAACCCCCTCCCCACCCCACACCTCCCAACCCCCCAAATTTTACTTGCAGGCACCAGGCACCCACAGTTTTAACATGCCACAGATTCCTATGATTTTAATAATACTAACAATAAAACATATAAAATGTTTTAATATAATAAGAGTATAGATAAGAATGATAATGCTTACATCAGTACTTGGTACATACCTTCTTCAACGAATTACATTCATCTGAAAATTTGAGATGAATATATATCATGCAGTTAATTTAAGAATTGCAAGTGGAATGGCACATTAGTGCAGCCATGATCACAGCCAGACATGCAGCTGGTCAAATGCAACCAAGTTTACATGGAAGGCGAATGTACAACACACAATGCAGCTGACTGCCAGACGGCCAGTGTGTGGTCAGCCATCAACACAGTTTCAACTGCATGGGTTTTTTACATTTGATTATTTATTTAGTGACACATTTCTTCACGATAATGTTTCTTCACCATGGTCTTTGATAAGTAAAAATTTATTATAACATTTAGGAAGAAGCCTACTCTGTGGGACCTGTTATCCAAATACCCTGTTAAAAACATAAAAAAGAGAATGTAGGATTTAATGACTTTAATGTTCAGTGGCAGCAAATGAACAACACCATAGAACCTCTACGTTTTTGTCCCTATTTTATATTTCATTAACACAACATGTAGATATAATTCGGGTGAATGTAATCCAACTACCATGGCAGAGTGCCTTCATCTGCAAAATAATTGGTAAATACATTTCTATACTGTGAATTGAATCTCAGTGTCCATATTCATTGTTTAATATCCTCATGAATCTAAGAAAATCCATGCAGTGGATCTATAAATAGAACACCATCTCTGTTTCATACACAGTTATTAGAATACAACATGCCTTAACAAGGTCTACAGGAAAATCAACATTTACATTCTGGGGCTTGTGAAAGATACCGCACTTATTTGGCCATTATTCCCAATGTGCACTCTGAAAAACTTCTAGCTTGAGAATAGTGACAGTAAAAACAAGAAAAAAATAAGAGAAAACACTCTATTTGTAGAGCATGATTGCAACATAAGCTGTACCCACTTTTGTTTTCTTCTTTTTCTTCATCTTACGATTCCACAGGTACACAGCAGTAGCTATCTCCGCAATCCGCAATCCCCATCATGCGACTGAACTGCAGCCAGTCGACTGCCTGCCATGCCAGCCAGCTGTAGCCCTGGATGTAGTAGCTGTGGCCGTGGTCAGCTGTTGATCATGGCCATGGCCACATTAGCGTGTAATTGCCCCAACAGTAACAAATTCTCACAACTTTGATAATGACATAATTTATGCAGCATGAATTCAGAATATGCATCCACAATTATCAGTATTTCACAATGCTTGGGAAGTCAGCCTTTCTGTCCCCCCCCCCCCCCCCCCCCTTATTCGGCTTCCTGTAGGTTGTTAGTTCTACCTGTCAACCTATGAATCACATCAGATCTGTTGTTCATAGCTGATATGATAAGCCAGTGAATGTGCACCTTTAGCTAGCTAGAATGCTTCTGGTCCAGTTGTAAGCCCATCCACATGGACAGCCGTCCAAGCAAGCAACTGAGAAGTATCCTTTTTCTGAGACTTGTAGTTGTCACACTACTTATTCTCTGAAAGTTGTGTGTGAAACGGAAAGCTGACATACGAAAATATATAAATGCTTCTACTCAAATGATTTTTGGGAGGAGTAATGAACCTCATGATACCTGCCTACCTCCTCCCCCACTCCTCCCACCTTTAGATTTAAAGCTGAGCTTGATACTATTGGTAAAAGTTTACTGACAGAAATACTTTCACAGTGATCTAAGATACATAAGGAAGAATTTTTTAGGCTTTTTCCCTTTCTTTCTTCTTCTAAGAAGCAACTATGCTAATAGTGAACATATTGTATATTTTAACACTAATCTCTCGTTATTCATCAGTAGTGGTCAGAAAGAGAATCCAGGATTTACATGCAGGGAGTGGTACGACAGGTAGCAGGGGTTGTGTGGAGGGGATTGGGTGGTTTTTTGAGGATCTCAGGAAAGTGCAGAAAGAGCTTCAGTTTTCATAGGGCGCAGGATAAACATGGGAAGTAGACAGACACAGGAACAATCAGTATTGTAGAATGAGATATTAACTCTGCAGTGGAGTGTGTGCTGATATGAAACTTCCTAGCAGATTAAAACTGCGTGCCGGACCAAGACTCAAACTCGGGACCTTTGCTTTTTGCAGGCAAGTGCTCTACCGTCCGAGCTACCCAAGTATGACTCATGCCCCGTCCTCACAGCTTTACTTCCTGCCAGTATCTTATCTCCTACCTTCCAAACTTACTACACACAGTTTTCCAAAATTCCTTCACAAAAGATGATGAAGTAAATATTCCAGAATTCAGATCTAGAACAACTGCCAATGTGAGTAACTTAGCTGTAGATATCCTCGGTGTAGCAAAGCAGCTTAAAACATTTAAGAAAGGCAAGGCTCCTGGTGCAGATTGTATACCTGTGAGGTTCCTTTCAGAATATGCTGATAAAATAGCTCCTTGCTTAGTAATCATATACAGCCACTTGATCATAGGAAGATCCACACCCAAAGACAGGAAAGTTGCACAAGTCACACCAATACCCAGAAAGGAAATAGGGGTAATCCACCCTAAATTACAGACGCATATCACTACCATCAATTTCCAGTAGGATTTTGGAACATATACTGTGCTCAAACATTATGAATCACCACAAAGAAAACAATATGTTGATAAATAGCTAAATGGATTCAGAAAATGTCTATCTTATGAAACACAATTATTCTGACAAATAACGAATACTGTTGACCAAGGATGTCAGATTGATTCCATATTTTTAGAATTCAATAAAGCTTTTGACACAATTCCTTACAAGCGACTTCTAATCAAACTGCATACCTATACAGTATCATCTCAGTTGTGTGACAGTATTTTAATTTCCTATTAGAAAGATCACTGTTCATTATAACTGATTGCAAGCTTAAAGTAAAATAGATCTGGCTTTCCCCAAGGAAGTGTTATAGGCCCTCTATTATTCCTGATCTACATAAATGATTTAGGAGACAACAATGGAAACTCCAGGTAGGAATATCAACAATGTAGGAAAACATAGACTGCTATCTACTGTAAAGAACACATCTCAAGTTGCAGACAGACACAATAAAAAGACACTCACTTATAGCTTTCAGCCACAGCCTCCGTCAGTAAAAGAGACATACACTCGCACAATTCACACACACATGCACAAGCAAGCACACCTCATGCACACACAACTGCCAACTCCAGCATCTCGGGCCAGAGTGCAACATGACGTGAAATGCAAGCAGCATTCTGGAGGGTGTGGGGAAAGGAAAGGGTGAGGAATAGTAGTGTGTGGGTGGGGATAGAGAAATGAATGCTGTCATGTGGAGTGTGCAGGGACTAGCTGCCAACACACGCTGTGTAAGGAGGTTGTGGGGCATGGAGGTGGGGAAAAAGGGAGCAAACAAGCAGAGGAGCAGGAAAGACAGGTATATGCATTAGCAGAGGGCTGCAAAAAATGGGGTGGAAGATGAGAATGGGGAGGAGATGATCAGACAGAAGGAGTGGAAACTGTTGGGTGGAGGGTGTGGGAATAGTATGTTACAGTAGGTTGAGGTAGGGATAATAATGGGAGCAGAGAATGTGCTGTAAGAATAACTCCCATCTGCGCAGTTCAGAAAAGCTGGTGGTGGAGGGAAGGACCCAGATGGCTTGGGTAGTGATGCAGCCATTGAAATCACGTGTGTTATGTTCAGCTGCTTGCTGTGGCACAGGGTGGTCTACTTTGCTCTTGGCCACAGTTTGGCGATGGCCATTCAGCCTTGTGGACAGATGGTTGGTAGTTGTGCAATGATTGCAGCAGAGCTGGTAAATGATATGGCTACTTACACAGATGGCCCAGGCCATGACAGAGTAGAATAAGCCTGTGACTGGATTGGAGTAGGAAGTGCTGGGTGGGTGGATTGGGCAGGTTTTGCACCTAGGGATATGATCCTTGTGGCAAGGGGTTGGGACTGGGAGCAGTATAGGGATGGACTACGATGTTGTGGAGGTTGGGTGGGCGAAGGAACACTATTTTAGGAGGGGTGGGAAGTATCTTGGGTAAGACGTACCTCATTTCAGGGCACAATGATAGGTAATCAAAGCCCTGGCAAAGGATGTGGTTTAGTTGTTCCAGTCCGGCCCAGTACTGGGTGATGAAGGAGACATCCTCTGAGGCTGTTTTTGGGAGTGTTGGGAGGATTGGGGGTGTGAGGGGGAGGGGGGGGCCACATGGGAGATCTAGATATGCCATCCCTGGGAAGCCAGGCTGTATGTAAGGGATTTTTTTAGTGTGGAAAGGATGACAGCTGCCAAAATGCAGGTACTGTTTATGGTTGATGTGTTTAATGTTGACGGAGGTGTGGATGGAGCCATAAGAGAGGAGGAGGTCAACACCTAGGAAGGTAGCACACTGGGTTGAGGAGGACCACATGGATGGTAGAGAAGATGTTGAGGCTGCGAAGGAAAGACGATAGGGTGTATTGGCCTCTAGTCCAGATCCTAAAGATATCATATGTGAATGTGAACCAAGCTAGGGGTTTGGTGTTTAAGAAGGCTAGGAAGGTCTCCTCTAGATGGTCCATAAAAAGGCTGGCATAGGAGGGTGCAATGTGTGTGCCCATGGCTGTGCCACAGTTTTGTTTATATACCTTCCCTTCAAATGAGAAGTGGGTTAGGATGGAATTAGTAAGATGTATGAGAAACGAGGTAGTGGGCTTAGAGTCTGAAAGACATTGGGAAACATAGTGTTCAGTAGCAGTAAGACCACGGGCATATGGGATCCTGGTGTATAGGAAGGTGGCGTCAACAGTGACGAGTAGGGATCCAGGAGGTAAAGGGATGGGGATGGTGTAAAGTCAGTGAAGAGAGTGGTTGGTGTCTTTGATGTGGGAGGCTAAATTATGGGCAACTGCTTGGAGCTGTTGGTCAATAAGGACCAAAATTCTTTCAGTGGGGGCACAATAATCAGCCACAATAGAGCGTCCAGGAATTGTTGGATTTGTGGATTTTGGGGAGCATGTAGAAGCTGGCTATGTGAGGTGGCATAGGGATGAGGAAGGAAATAGATTCAGGGGAGATGTTCTGGAAAGGGCCTACAGCTTCAAGCAGGGACTTGAGTTTGTACTGGACTTCTAGGTTGGGATAACTCTGGCAGAGTTTATAGGTGGAGGCATCAGATAATTAACAGAGGCCTTCTGCCAGTTAGTCACTGCAATTGATAACAACAGTGAAAGGTGCCAGCCAGTTCCTTCACTGACTCTCCACCGTCTCCATTCCTTTACCTCCTGGATCCCTACTTGTCACTGTTGATGCTACCTCTCTATACACCAGCATCCCTCATTCCCATGGTCTTACCGCTATTGAACATAATCGTTTCCAAGGTCCTTCAGACTCCAAACCCACTATTTCATTCCTCATACAACATTCTAATTTTATCCTAATGCACAACTACTTCTCATTTTAAGGTAAGGTATACAAACAAATGTGCGGCATAGCCATGGCAACCTCCTATGCCAACCTTTGTTGGGCCATCTAGAGGAGACACCCCCCCCCCCCCCCCCCCCCCCCCGAAAAAAAAAAAACAACAACAACAACATCATCAAACCCCTAATCTGGTTATCTGGTTCAGGTGTATTGATAATATCTTCAGGATCTAGACTCAGGGCCAAGACATCCTATCTTCATTCCTTCACAACCTCAATATCTTCCCTCCCATCCACTTCACATGGTCCTCCCCAAAACAGCATGACACCTTCCTAGCTGTTGACCTCTTTCTCTCTATTGGCACCATCAGCACATCTGTACACATTAAAACCACCAACAGTACCTGCATTTTGACAGCTGTCATCCCTATCACACCAAAAATCGCTCCCATACAGCCTGGCTACCCAGGGACAGTGTATCTACAGTGACAAAAACTCCCTTGCTCAATATGCTGAGGGCCTCACAAGGGCCTTCACAGACAATCACTATCCCCCAGACCTAGCCTGCAAACTGATCTCCCATGTCAACCCCCTCCCACCCCCCAATTCTCCCACCAGCCCCAAAAACAGCCCCTTCATCACCCAGTATCAGGCCGGACTGGAACAACTGAACCACATCCTTTGCCAGGGTTTTGATTACCTATCATTGTGCCTTGAAGTGAAAGACATCCTACCTGAGATACTTCCCATCCCTCCTGCAGTGGTGTTCCATCACCAACCCAACCTCCACAGCATTCTAGTCCATCCCTATGCCACTCCCAATCCCAACCCCTTTCCACAAAGATCATACCTCTGTTGAAAATCTAGGTGCAACACCTGCCCAGTCCACCCACCCAGCATTTCCTACTCCAGTCCTGCCATAGGTTTATCCTACTCTATCAGGGGCCGGGCCACCTGTGTAAGCACCCATATCTTTTATGAGCTCTGCTGCAATCATTGCACAGCTTTTAATATTGGTATGGCTATCAATCAGCTGTCCACCGTGATGAACAGCCATCACCAAACCATGACCAAGAGCTAAGCAGACCACCCTGTGGCACGGCATGCAGCTGAACATAGCACTCTTGATTTCAGTGGCAGTATCACTACCCAAGCCAACTGGGTCCTTCCCTCCACTGCCAATTTTTCTGAACTCCGTAGATGGGAGTTATCCTTACGACAATTTGTCTGCTCCCATACTTATCCTGATCTCAGCCTACAGTACCATAATGCTCCATCACCCTCCGCCCAACAGTTTCCACTACCCCCCCCCCCCCCCCCCTCTGTCTGATTGTCTACTCCCCATTCTCATCTCCCATCACCCACCCTGTTTATTTGCAGCCCTTTGCCAATGCATCCACCCATCTTTTCCTTCTCCTCTCCTTCTTTCCTCCTTTTTATCCCCATCACCCTGCCCCACGACCTCCTTACACTGCACCTGTTGGCAGTCTAGTCACTGCACACTCCGACAAATGGCATTCGTTTCTCTCTCCCCACCCATACACTACTATCCCTTCCCCTTCCCTTTCCCCACCCCCTCCAAATTGCTGACTGCACCACATGTGATGTTGCATTCCTGCCAGAGATGCTGGAGCTGGCATTCAAGTGTGCGTGAATGCTTGCTTGTTTGTGTGTGTGTGTGTGTGTGTGTGTGTGTGTGTGTGTGTGCGCGCACACGTGCTCATGTGAGTGGGTTTCACTGATGAAGGCGGTGGCCAAAAGCTGTATGTGTCTTTTAATTGTGCCTGTCTGCAACTTGACATGTCTTCTTTACGGTAGATAGCAATCTGTTTTTTCCTACATTGTTGATTTAGGAGACAGTCTAAGCAGCCTTCTTAGATTGTTTGCAGAGGATGGTCTCATTTACCATCACATTAAGTCATCAGGTGATCAAAAGGAATTGCAAAACGATTAGACAAGATATCCATATTGTGCATAAAGTGTCACTTGACTCTAAAACGCAGAAAGTGTGAGGTCATTGGCATGAGCACTAAAAAGAATCCAGTAAATTACTGTTACATGATAAATCACACAGGGCTAAAGGCTGTAAACTCAACTATGAATAACTTACATTGGAATGATCACATAAATAATGTGGTGGGGAAAACAAACCAAAGACTGCAATTTATTGGCAGAACACTTAGGAAATGTAACTGGGCTACTAAAGAGACTGCTTACACTATGCTTGTCCACCCTCTTCTGGAGTAGTGCTGTGCACTGTAGGGTCCACATCAGGTGGGTTGATGGAGGACATCAAAGAGTTCAAAGATGAGAAACTCATGTTGAATTATTGTGAAATAAAGGAGACAGTGCTATGGATAAGATACATAAATTGGAATAGCAGTCATTAAAATAAAGGCATTTTTCACTGCAGCAGTCTTCTCATGAAATTTCAATCACCAACTTTCTCCTCAGAGTGTAAAAATTTTTTGTTGGCACCCACCTACATAGACAGAAATGATCATCAAAATAAAATAAGGGAAATCAGAGCTCATGCTGCTCGAGAGTGGAACAATAGTGAATTAGTTTAAAAGTGGTCCAATGAATCTTCTGCCAGTCAGTTACTTGTGAAATGCAGATAGATCATGTAAATGTAGATCTAGATGTAGATGTAGATTACCAGCAAGGAATGCAGACTCAGAGTAACAGCAGTGTGAGTGATTGTTTTCATTTTACAGAATGGTATTCATATAACTGATAAAGAGAAGTAAAAGAGGGAGATTCAGTAAGTAACATAGTAAGAGCTCAGATGGTGAGTAAATACCCACACAAAAACTGTATAGACAGAAGATGCAACCAAGACTTTCAGATGCTGTTGGTAAATGGGGGTAGTTGTTTTTGGTTTTGTTTTGCATTAAGGCACAAAAATAACTGGGGTCATACACGCCCAAGTCAAAACTATGAAACATGAAGACGGAGAGGAGTTAAAAAACAACTATACATCAGCCCCAATTGACAGAATAGAATACAGCTAAAAACAGGCACGTGGAAAAGGGCTAAAAGAGATACCATACAGAAACGAGGTCCAAAAAACTAAAAATTAAATGGCCTTTGCCAAATTGCTTTGGTAGATAAAAAATAACAAGCGAACATTCCATTGGAGGACATTCATGAGGAGGAAGAGATATACGGGTGTCAACTCGGCAGCCACCAAGTGACAGCCAGTGTAGAGTCGCTACTGCAGGACACAGAAGCATGAGGAACCTGCTCCATGGGGTCCACACAAGCATCGGCTTGCTCGTGTGGTTGATCCGCAGAGTCCAACACTGAAAAATGGTTGGTGATGCACACCGGTGAGACAGAGGCCGGCTGGGCTAAGGTACCACGTGGCGACACTCTCGAACATAATCTTCGAGTTGGCGAAGGAGAAGACCATTTGCGTTTGGTGGACTTCTTCAAGCCTTTGCGTTTAGAGGAAGACTCGTGTTGTTTGGCTGGAGGGATGGAGAAAGTCTTCATGGGAGTACTCCTTCTGTCCTTTCCAGCCTACTGGTTGGCTAGCTGGTGGCTTTGGCCCTTGGGGCGAGAGTTTGACGGCTTGATGCATAGCTGGACTGGAGGATGGCAATGCTACTTTGACACTTGAGTGATTTCACAACCTCAGAACTGAACTGCAGGTCACATGTCTGCGTGATGATGTCCTTCATGGAGGGAAGGGTAACAAGAACAGAACTATAGGTATCGGATGGGAGAATGCAGGGTTTGCGACAAGACAGTAACTTGCGAGCTGGATAAGGCACCTTTTCCTTTACCCAGATCTCTTGAACAACTCACTCATTAAGATACACTGGACAATCACAAGAGGAGGCGGAATGGTCACCGATGCAGTTGATACAGTGGGGAGAAGGAGGTGGACAATGGCCCTCGTGCACATCCCTACCACAGTTGGCAAATGTGGCTAGGTGTCGACAAGACGTTCGTGTGTGATTACAATAGTGATACTGGTAGCAGTGCATCAGGTTTGGAATGTGCAGCCGGATGGTGATAATTTCATAGCCTGCTTTGAGCTTGGACAGAAGCACCAATCTATCAAAGCTGAGAAAGAGAGTGTGGGTGGGCACTAAGGAGGAATCTACCTTTTTCATTATGCAATGGACAGCAATGACACCTTGATCAATAGAGGTAAGATTGGATTTCAGCCTCAGTTAGACTGTCAAACAGCATGTGTTCTTGAAGGGTACTATGGAAACTTTCAGATGAGAATAAAGTCAAGAGAATGGAATTCTCTCTCCAGCACTTAAGATGCTATCGATCAGAGGTTGTTCCATTCTTGCACCATTTCGTCACAGGGGATAAAAAGAGGATGCATCATGTGATACCTAAAATAAAGAAAGTGTCAATGTGATTGAGATAACCCCTCCCCCAATACTGTGTCAATAAGAAGTTAAAAGCAACAGTATGTATGAAGAAAGTTAGGGCTACAGTCTTTTGGGACCCACTGGGTTTGATGCTGGTTGATTTCCTCACAAATGGAAAAATAGTGAATTCTGTCAGTTGCAATGCCAGGCTGGAATGAATAAAGGTGTTTCAGAGGAAATAACTGGTATTACTTTTGAAAGGTGGCTTGCTCGTTGCACAACAGTGCTCAATTGCATATGGCCTCAGTTATGCATGATGGTCCAGCATTTCCAGGTGACTGTATAGACATACAATCCCTACAGCCTGGATCTCACACCAAATGATTTTCATCTCTTCAAATCATTAAAGAATCACCTGAATTATTGTCACTTCTGAACTGATGTTGATGTTCAGAAATCTGCTTTTAAGTGGCTTCTAATCATGCACTCTCATTTCTTTTATGCTGGTTTTCTTCAGAGTGGTTTACTGATACAGTAAATGCTTTGACAATGATGATGGTTACATGTAAAACTAATAAGTACCAGAGCCCAAGTATTGTTGTGTATATCTTTAATTTCCTGAATACATATTTTCTCACTAAGGACTTGTTTCCTTACTTTTTGAACCACCCTCATACTTTACAGCTTTTTGAAAAGTTTATATAATTCCTAAATTGCACAGGCTTCTGAGTGATCTCTCCCCATCCCCTCTCATATCCTCCCTTCCTTCACCTGTGATATTGCACACTTCACTGCAATACATTTCCTGTTATATTTGCGAACATCTTATTCATTTTAATATAGGTAAAATGTTCATTCAAACTCCAAAGTCAATGCATACATTTTCTTGATAGGAATTAACCACTCATTCTATAAGCAAAAGTAGTCCTAATGCCTACCATGCGCCCATTTGTTGGGTGTGAAATGTACTTACTAAACCAAATATAAGAACATTATTACAAGAAAAAATATAATAAAATATGATACAGATGGTAATCAGGCATCACATTTTTTTTCCAAATTCTATTCCTGTTCATTTACTCTGTCATACCCAATGAAATGAAGCCCAAGATTCTCAGTGCATTCTGCTCAGTTCACTCACACAATATGTTGGCACTATATACTTCTTAATGATTTATTTATATGTGACACTGAATTTCTGTAGTAGTATATTTATAAGCTAGTGGTTTCTCAGTTATTATTTGGGATAGTGTATGAGACACAAACATTAACTAGAGAATGAATAGATGTACCAGCATTTACATTTGATGTGTCCAAAAGTTACACTGTAATATTTCAGAAGACATGCTTTAAAAAAAAAAAATGACTGCAAGATGTCACATACACAGACTCAGATTCTTGTAACTTAATAGAACATTAATTTCATTAGACTGTACTGCTGGTTCATGGTGTTGACAATAATGGATAATCCAACAAGTAAAAACATTTGTTAAAAATCTCCTTGGCATGAATTTTCACAGGAATTTATCCAATGGGGGATGAAGATACTAAAAAAGTTGTTTCATTATATAGCTGTGACAGTTAATTTGAAATATATTATATTATAAGAAAAAATTGTTGTGGGAGGTACATGAAACTTTATATTGCATATCAGTGGTAGTTATCCACTCACTATTTATTGTCAGTAGATCACTATTTTATCCAAAAGGTACAAATAAATCACTAGTATGTATTAAGTATATAGTTCTGTACTATTATTACTTTCTTACCTCAATGATATCAAATTATGTTCTTATTATTTATTTATTTATTTTATTTTATTTTATTTTATTTTATTTTTGCATTATTAAAGCCTGCAATTATCCAACAATGTAAGCATAAAATATTCACACATCAAACTTTTATTCATGTATCAGTAATATTAGGTTCTTTCATTCACACAACAATTGAATATTCAAAAACATCACAGCAATTGCGATAATCTTGCCAAATAATCTACAGAGTGTTCAGGAAAAACATTTACAAACCTTCAGGAATATTAGAAATGAGAAAAACATTTGTCAAGTTTTCCCTAATTTAGATTCATAATGAAACTTCAATATCACTGTGTTCTAAGTGAAAATCAATAACTAAAATAATGATGTGTTGCCATGGAGACATGTTTCGATTTGAAATTTGGCTGCATTTGAGGTCAATTCACCTTGAATGTTTCATATGTGAAATGGTGAGTCACTCGATAGGTTGACATGATTACTAGCTGAGGTCACACAAATGGGAGGGTTGTCTCACTTGGCAACTTAATGTTAGAATAGACTAAACCTGCAGTTTAGTTGCATTATGGACAATGTTAATTTTACAATGAATAAAAATTCTGTATTCTAGATTCCAGGAGGGGACAAGTGCCTCTTATAGCTGCCCCCCCCCCCCCTCCTCTACCCCTGTCAACAATGTTGTCCATAGACATTATTTACATCTCAAGAAATCTGTTTATTAAATGTATATTAGACTGCAATGTCATTTTCAGTGTTGTGCCATGGAAGCCAACTGTGACAGCATGTCAGTTATGGCTGCTACACTAGCTAATGGTGGTATCTGCCCAATCACTGAAGAAAAAGTACTGAAACCGGAGTCTGTGCGAGATGTCCTCTCTTTAATGCACAGCTGTGGAATGTATGATTACTCAGGACAATTTGCATTCAAGGTAATACAAAATTAAAATTACATAGCACAGTTGTTGTCACTGTGAATCATACATTCTTGCTTGCACTTAGCAGACATGAATGTGTATAATAGTTACTTATTTTCATTCTTCCTGGAAATTATTTTATGTAATATTAAGTTGTTAAAATATACAGATAGGAAATTTATTCTCTTTTGCATGAACTTGTTTTGTCAGCACTTAATACAACATTTGTTTACTGATAAAAGTTGAAAAAACCTTTACAGGTAGGCCTCCCAGCAAAATCTGGTGTCTGTGGTGGAATGTTGGTTGTAATACCAAATGTTATGGGCATTTGTACATGGTCTCCACCATTGGACCCTTTAGGAAACAGCTGTCGTGGTGTGCAGTTCTGTGAGGCAAGTAATTGTACTTCAAGGATCCTAGATACAAATATGGTGTTTGTCAACACTGTTATGCATTTGGGAAGTAACATACAATGTATGAGTAAAGGCTGTAGACATGTACACTTCACAGTCTCCTACAATATTCTATATCTCACATAAATTTCTTGGATATTCCAAGCTACACTTCAGTATTCAGAAACAATGTAAATCTCATACTGCAATGGCAAGAAGCACATCTGTCAAGCAACTTACAAACCCAACTTAGTAAATACAGGGCTATTACAAATGATTGAAGCGATTTCATAAATTCACTGTAGCTCCATTCATTGACATGTGGTCACGACACACTACAGATACGTAGAAAAACTCATGAAGTTTTGTTCGGATGAAGCCGCACTTCAGGTTTCTGCCGCCAGAGCGCTCAAGAGCGCAGTGAGACAAAATGGCGACAGGAGCCGAGAAAGCGTATGTCGTGCTTGAAATGCACTCACATCAGTCAGTCATAACAGTGCAACGACACTTCAGGACGAAGTTCAACAAAGATCCACCAACTGCTAACTCCATTCGGCGATGGTACGCGCAGTTTAAAGCTTCTGGATGCCTCTGTAAGGAGAAATCAATGGGTCGGCCTGCAGTGAGCGAAGAAATGGTTGAACACGTGGGCAAGTTTCACGCGTATCCTGCGGAAGTCGACGAATAAAGCAAGCAAGGAGCTAAATGTACCACAGCCGACGGTTTGGAAAATCTTACGGAAAAGGCTAAAGCAGAAGCCTTACCGTTTACAATTGCTACAAGCCCTGACACCCGATGACAAAGTCAAACGCTTTGAATTTTCGGCGCGGTTGCAACAGCTCATGGAAGAGGATGCGTTCAGTGCGAAACTTGTTTTCAGTGATGAAGCAACATTTTTTCTTAATGGTGAAGTGAACAGACACAATGTGCGAATCTGGGTGGTACAGAATCCTCACGCATTCGTGCAGCAAATTCGCAATTCACCAAAAGTTAACGTGTTTTGTGCAATCTCACGGTTTAAAGTTTACAGTCCCTTTTTCTTCTGCGAAAAAAACGTTACAGGACACGTGTATCTGGACATGCTGGAAAATTGGCTCATGCCACAACTGGAGACCGACAGCACTGACTTCATCTTTCAATAGGATGGTACTCCACCGCACTTCCATCATGATGTTCGGCATTTCTTAAACAGGAGATTGGAAAACCGATGGATCGGTCGTGGTGGAGATCATGATCAGCAATTAATGTCATGGCCTCCACGCTCTCCTGACTTAACCCCATGCGATTTCTTTCTGTGGGGTTATGTGAAAGATTCAGTGTTTAAACCTCCACTACTAAGAAAAGTGCCAGAACTGTGAGCTCGCATCAACGATGCTTTCGAACTCATTGATGGGGACATGCTGCGCCGAGTGTGGGAGGAACTTGATTATCAGCTTGATGTCTGCCGAATCACTAAAGGGGCACATATCGAACATTTTTGTATGCCTAAAAAAACTTTTTGAGTTTTTGTATGTGTGTGCAAAGCATTGTGAAAATATCTCAAATAATAAAGTTATTGTAGAGCTGTGAAATCGCTTCAATCATTTGTAATAACCCTGTATAACGAAAGAATAAAGATCATCTTTATCCACCAATCTGAAAGTTGAAGAGATGATAAAACATTTCAGATTTTTTAATTTCTCAATGAAACTGGATTATGAAATTTACAAAATTCAAAGAAATAAACAGAAGACTATAAGTCAAATCAGTTACAAAAGTGTCATTCCAGGGAGAAACAGAGTAATATTTCAAAATAAATAGACTACAAACATCCTGATCCACCCCACCCAAGCACAAGACCTGCCTGATTCACCCACTCAGCACATCGTACTCTAGTCTTGTCATGGGCTTATCCTTTCTTATCTGAGTAGGACTACCTGCGAAACCAGCCATGTCATATGCAACTTCTACTGCACAGCATTTTATGTGGTCAAGAACAAATTTGACCACCCAGTGGTGGAACATGCTGCTGAGCACAACATGCTCAAGTTCAATGGCTGCTACACAACCTGTGCTATCTGGATCCTATCCCTGAGCACCAGCTTATCTGAGCTATGCAGTTAGGAGTTACCCGTGCAACACATCCTTCATTTCTATAATTGTCATAGCCTCAGTCTTCACCAATCCACAGCACTTGTACCCTCTATCCAACAGACAACCATTCCTCTGTCCTGTCGCCCTATCTCAACCCACACCTCCATGGCATGACCCCCACACACTGTACAAACTCACTGAGTCCAGTGTGTGTGTCACATTCATATACCATCACGTGCACTCTCTCCCTCCTGCATTCCTATCTCAAAAACTTGCTCTCTCTCTGAACTGACAGCTATACTTCCCTAACCCCACTTTCTGCTCCCTCTACCCACTCCACCTGATGCAACATGTCAACACATTCTACCTGCCAAACTGCAGTCCTGGGAACATTTAAATAAACTGAAAAGTATGTTGTTTTAAAAATTACAAGGAAAGGAATGGCTGGTCGTTTCTTACTTTCAGGATGCAAAATTCCCTTTACTTACCAAAAGAAACAATTAAAAGTAGATAAAACTGAAAGTAGCTCTTTGGAACTTGTGTGTTCCTTTCCCAGGGAGGGAACAGGGATAGGTTAGAAGAAGTAAAAAATGAGGAGCAGACCACTCACATCCCACTTTGAATGGGACATGACTACTGTGAGGATTACTGGGGGAACAGAGAAAGATAAATGATAGGGCTTCAGAGACAGTGGGATGTCAAATATCAGTTTCGTTTTTTCTGATTTTAAGTGTTTGTTTTGCAAGTACTTTGAATTGAACCTCCTGGAGACAAATCCCGACTAGCCATTATATCTTCTAACTTTACAGCTGTCTTCCTCAAATGGATTTTTATTTTGGAAAAGTATATTTTTGTGTTAAGTTCATTAAATATATTTCAAGACTAAAGTAGTAAATAAATTTTTGTGTGTGTGACAATGGTTGAAGAGTTATCACTGACTGTCCGATGACTGACTATCCTATGACTATAATATCAATGAGTTACTGTTGGAATTGACAGACTCTTACAAATACCTGGGTGTAACACTTTGTAGGGATTTGAAATGGAATGATCACATAAGTTCAGTTGTGGGTAAAGCAGGTGGTAGACTTTGGTTTATTGGTAGAATTCTGGGGAAGTGCAATCAGTCCACAAAAGAGACTGCTTACAAATCACTTGTGCATCCCACACTAGAATATTCCTCAAGTGTGTGGAACCCATACCAGATAGGACCAACAGGGGATATTGAACATAAACAGAGAAGAGCAGCACAAATGGTCACAGGTTTGTTAAATCCATGTGAGAGTGCCAGAGAGATACTGAAAGAACTGAAAGACTCTTGAACAAGATGGATGTAAACTATTCTGAGAAAGTCTATTAACAAAGTTTCAAGAACCAGCTTTAAATGATGACTCTGGGGATACCCTGTATGTATCACTCACATAGGGACCATGGAGATAAAATTAGAATAATTGCTGATTCAAACAATCATTCTTCCCACACTCCATATGTGAGTGGGACACTAATAACTGGTACAATGGGACGTACCCTTTGTCATGCACCTCACAGTGTTGCAGAGTATAGATATAGATGTAGTCTCTAATAGTACATTATTAAGCTTCTGTATAACATGAAGAGATATTTTTATAAGAAATTTTACAGTTTGTTTTATATCCAATAGTTGCTACACAGAAATTGTGGTGTTTGCTATATTTTAACACTAATCTGTTTTTGAATCTGCACATTTAGTTGTCATACAAAGAATATCATATTATTTCTCATATTTATATTCAGTTATTTCAGTTGAGCTTGTAACTTCATTTCAAATGCCTATATTTGAATTTTACAGCTGCTTGTGGAAGAATTTAATTTCCATCGATATGACAACTTAAAACACGCAACAAACAAGAAAGATCCACGAAGGCACAAGTATGAAACAAAAGGCCTGAGCATTGTCAACCTTTTGTTCTCTGCAGCCAGTGGTGATGTAACTGCTATGAGAAGGTTAGTTATTGTTGTATTACAATAATGGAAAATTCTGCACGGAAAAATATATAAAATAAGGGAAAAGCAACCACTTACCTATAGAGGACTACGCAAGGCACACAGAAATATGTAATACAAAACACTTAACACTAGCTTTCAAGCTCTTGATCTTGCGTTTGCTCACACAAACACAGGTGTGTACATTTGGGTGTGTGTGTGTTTTTGAATGTGTATCATGAAATCTTACTAAAAAAAGAACAAGAGCTCAAAAGCTAGTGTTAACTTTTTCTATTACATTTTTCTATGCATTTCAGTCTGCTATAGGTAACTGGTTGCCTTTTTAGTATTTTTTCGTGTTTTAAGAAGCACCAAATAAAAAAACAGTAAAACTTAATAAAAGGACATCGTTCTGGAATACTGGTAAGAATGTTGTTTATCTGCAGTGTGTAATAGATCAAACAAAGCATGCTAAACAAAACAGTTGTCAGATTTTAACTTTCTTCTAATATACTTTTTCCGTAATAATTGTAACAATACCCTCAAATAAGTGAACTGTAAAATATCAAGCATTAAGTTGTTCGTACTTTCCACTCACATTAAAACTTCCATGACAGTGCAACAGCACATGAGAGAGGAAGAAAGGAAGATTAGAGTTTAATATATTGCTAACAACAAGATCATTAGAGACACAACACAAAGTTAGGTAGGACAAGGATGGAGAAAGAAGAAGGAGATGGCAGCTAAAATGAAAAATAAATCCTAGGATGTGCAAGCCCCTGGATCAAAGCCACAGACATGCCATACCTTGCATCTGGAGACACATAAGATGCAAGAAAGGAGTCAGCAACAGTTAACAAATGCCAAACATTTTTATTATGCAGTTTTCAAAAGTCTATAAATAGTCAATAAAATTTTTCTGGGTTTGTGACCACATTTTCAATATGTAAAACTACTGACTTTTGATCACTGTTGCAAGTGACCTTCTTCAGGATGTTTCTGCTGAGTGAGAAAACAAACAGTAAACAAAAACACCCTGAAGAAGATCACTTGCAGCAGTGACCGAAATGTTGGTAGTTTTACATATTGATAACGTGCTCACAAACAAAGAAAAATTTTATTGATTGTCACAAGGGCTGTGGAAGCCTACATTTTTAGTCAATAAATACTTTTTTAAGTTCATGGTGCAGAGGCTGTCCATAAATACATCTTTATGTCACAGTTGGTTTTAATCTCAGATCATTATCACAATGCTGACACTGTATATTTTGTGAGGGTCTCAAAATAAGGATATATTTTCAGACAGGTTGTGTACAAAGAATTTTATAAAAATCACAAATAGTAATGGTTCCTTTCAATGCAAATCTCTTCCACCTTTACATCTACATGCTAAAAAGCATTATAAGTTGTAGATGGTACTTTTTATCCCACATTAAGCATTCTTTTAGTTCTGTTCAAGAATGAAAGTGAAAGTAATGACTGAATTTATAGCCTTTACAAATTGTACAGACATAGTACATATGACCTTGAAGAGTTTCCAAAATTCTACCATAAAAATGTTTCTGGAAATGTTGTAACTCATTTTCTGATGAAAATTTAGCTTTTAAAACTTTCGTAATTTAAAACTTTTTAAAAATTCTGTGTCATCCTCCAATCTTCAATGAGTTAACCTTTGGCTCTCCATGAGCCACCTTGGAATCTCACTGGCAGCCTTAATTTAGTTCAGATTCATATACAACATCTCTTTGGTCTTAGAATCAAGCTGAACTTCATATTAACTTACCAGAGTAGCTCAGATCTTTATTTGCAATTAATTTACATTATCTCCTTTTCAGTCTTGTTGCATTTTTCTTTATTTTGAATCCAGGCTATAAAACAGCCACCTACACACTTCTGTACATTATAAGTCCACCAGCAAATACTTATCAGACAGATGTCACATCTTCTATGTTAAACTTTATCTCCTAATGACTGCAGAATTTGAAAGAAATGGATTTGTTCTACAGTATTCTCTTTCATTAAATATACCAACAATTTGAAACTATCCAGGTGATCTAGTGTGCAGAAGCAATTGCAGTGGCCATCATGGTATGCAGAAGTTAAATTATCCCATTTAAAAAATGAGAAAAAATGTTCCCCATATCACACAATATCACAAAAACCTTTTTTTTTTAAGTAACTGGACATGATTCCCCCTTGTGAGCCAGTTTCTTCTTCTTGCAGTACCTCTTACAGTCAAAATGATCAATTATTTATTGTCACATCTAGAGGCTTCAAGTGATAATTAATTTTGTAACTGAGAATAGTGCAATTAAAAATTGTAGTGAGTGACCAAGGACTGACCACACTAAATGGCTGAAGGTTTCAGTAACTATGCATAGATGAGGATATTTGAGCAGAAATGACTAGCATGAAGAGCTGCATCAAACGGCTCTTCAGACTGAAGATTTCAACTAGATATCCTGGTCTCTGTCTTCTCCTACTGTTTTTGCCCTCAGTGGCTCCTCTCTAGTACAATAGAAGTTATTCTACTATGTCTTAACACATGACTTTTCGTCCCATCCATTGCTCTTGTTAGTAGTTTCCATGTATTTCTTTCTTCCCTAGTTGTGTAAAGAAACTTCTCATTATTATTTTATCAGTCCCCTTCAATTTTCAGCATCCTGTTGTGACATCACATTTCATGTGCTTTGGTCCTCATCTTTTCCAGTTTTCTCACAGTCTGTGATTTACTTCCTTTCAAATTGTGCTACCGATGTAATCTCAGAAAAATTATTTCTCAACTTAAGATCTATATTTGATAAAGGTACTTGTAAAATTATTTTGATGTGGAACGCTCACCTGGTCACAGCTAGGATGCTTCTTTTGTCCTCTTTGCTGTGTCTGTTGTGCAATGATGGAGTAGAAACTGTTAATTAGCTCCCATATATGGGCTACTTAATTTATACTCTAAAAGGAAAACAATGCTACCTAGTGCATCTGATACCTTTAGCTGGACCTCCTTACACTATAGTTCTTAACCCTGTAACAATATTCACAGCAAAACCAACTGTACACACCAAATCAAGTCTTTGTTGTTATGTCACCTTCATCATAGAATCACACATTGTGACATAGGTGACTTGTCAATTGTAATATTACAAACAGACCAACAAATGTAATGTTAAGTTACAATATGTACTTGATTATCTGGACTAATTATTGTCGTAAGTCATCTGCGTAATAAAAAATCTGAATAATTGAACGTGTGAGGAAGCGATTTTTGTACATTAACTCTAGAAAGAAGAAAGATAGGTTGCTACTCACCATAAAGGTGACACGTTGAGTTATAGACAGGCACAAAGAAAAGACTGTTACATATTCTTTGCCAAAGCCTGCTTCAGGAAAGGAAACACACACACATTCATTCACACAAGCAAACACACCTCCACACTTGACAGCCATCTCCAGCAGCTCAGAATGCATTCTCATCCAAGCTGCTGGAGGTAGCAGCCATGTGTACATGAGGTGTGCTTGTTTGTGTGAATGAATGTGTGTAGTGCGTATGTTTCCTTTCCTGAAGACAGCTTTGGGCAAAAGCTAAATGTGTAATAGTCTTTTTGTTGTGCCAGTTTGCAACTCAACATTTCATCTTTACAGTGAGTAGCAGCCTTTCTTTTTCCGTGTATTGTTGATATTCCAATCTGCAACTTCCATTGTTTGTTTAACTCTAGAAAGATAACTTATGTCGCCTCTGTATGGCTATTTTGTAGGTATGTTGTCATATGGTTATCTTTCTAGGATTAATACGTAGTGTTAAATGTTTATTAAACTAAACTCAACAAAAATCAATGTTTATTAAGAGGTTTCCATACGTGCATAGATATTTTCTTAAAATTATTAACATACTGCAATGTTAATCATGAAATACCCAACAAAAGTCATATAGGACACTCACTATAGTTTAATTTTGTTTAAATATTTGGTAAGTGTCATTTGATGTAAACAATGTTTTATCTTCATTGCAGCTGCATCATGAATTTGTTATAATTGTAGTAAACTCATTGTACACACTGGTTGTTTTTCAAACCATTTGAAAGCTGCTTCCAGGGCTCAAAATGCTTCTGCATGAAATGTTCCTGCATCATTTTTTGTGTCTATATTTTCTTCTGTTTCATCTTCTCACATATCCTGCTGTTCATTTGCATGTGATATGCTTTTAACAATTTCTTCATCCAGCACAATCTGAAAAACTTGATCATTATTGTCACAAGTGAGCCAATCTTCCGTATCATCAGCATCACATTCCTGGCGCATTTGTAAATTTATCATTAGTTTACTTATATCCTCCAAAATTTAATGATCTGTATCAGTTATTGAATTTTTGCAAGCTTGTTTCATTCAGTATTCTTTTCAAAGTCTTCATCTCAATCATATCCATGCATCTACAACAATGTACAGCGCCCCTTTAAATTCTTTTGCTGGAGAAATGGTGAAACGACTTCTACATTATCTTCATCAACAGTTAACAATCTACATAACAGTTGTTTTTCATAAAGTCATTTTAATATTTCAGTAACATTTTGAGCCATTGGATATAGCAAAGATGTCACATTAGGAAGCAAAAATTTTGCTGTAAACATTCATTTACTCTCTAATATAAGGGGTGTTCAAAAGAAATGAGCCGGAGTCTGGAATGTGCAAACCAGTGACAGGAGGGTAATATTGTAGCATGTGTAACAAGGTGTGGTTCCAACCAGAGCGTGGAAGTTCACAGCTAGAGGGCACGCATGCATGTCAAATGACTATACAGAGCTAGCAGCAGCATGGATCAGTCGTCCAACGCTGCCAGTCGCATTGAAAACAGTGACATGGAGGCGTCAAAAGAAGAGCAAAGAGGTGTTGTTTGTTTTCTGGCAGCAGAAGGAGTAGGAGGAACGGACATTCAGCAACGAATGTGATAAGTGTATGGTGAACAATGCATTTCTCTTTGCAAGGGTCAAGGTGTGGCTCAAGTGCTTCAGGGAAGGACGGGTGTTGTTAGCTGATGATGCGTGGTCTGGAGCACCACACTACATTACCAATGACATCGTCCAGCTGGTGGATGCACTCATAACCCAGGACAGCTGAGTGATAGTGAAAGCCATGGTCAGATTGAGCATTGGAAGTGTTCACAACATTATGAAGGAGCGACTGCACATGTGCAAAGTGTGTGCCCAGTGGGTGGCCCACAGTCTTCAACCACACTAGGAAGCATGGCGAATGGCCCACTGTCTTGCTCATCTGCAGCGCTATGCTCAGGAAGGGAATGCATTCCTGGCATGAGTGGTTGTTGGTGATGAGTCAAGGTATCATCACTTCGAACCAGAATCAAAACAACAAAGTCTCCAGTGGAAGCATCTAGGGTCACCACCACTGAAAAAAGCCACGGCCATCCACACGAGTGCAGGAAAGGTTATGCTGATGTTCTTCTTTGACCAAGATGGCCCCCTTCTGATTCACTTCCTGCAGCATGGGACAGCAGTGAATGCTCAGTGTTACTCACAATTACCTTGACCTCCCTTCGCCGAGTGATCAAACCAAAACGACCAGACAATCTCGCCCATGGGGTCATTCTGCTCCACGATAATGCAAAGCCTCATTCGGCCAACATAGTTGGGGCGCTCCTACAGAAATTCAAATGGGAGGTACTCAGCCACCCTCCATACAGTCCAGATCCCTCTTCCTGTGATTGTGCCATTTTTGGTCCCCTTAAAAAGACTGAGAGGGACAAATGATTCACCTCGGACCACGACGTCCAGCTATATGTGCGGAACTGGTTAACATCACAGCTCTGGGAATTTTATGAGGCAGGCATTCATTGCCTTGTGTCACAGTGGGACAAGTGTCTCAACAGTCAGGGTCAATACTTCTAACATACAGATACTGGTTTCTGTAATTATGCTTCCAGCTTGTTTCTTTTTGAATGCCTCTTTTAGTACAGCTGAAGGATGGGTTGACATATTAATCTAGTAAATGTAGGAAGTTTCCTTTTTTACCTTTTTTCTGAGTTTTCGTTTTATTTTATATTTTTACTTCAGGGATAAAAGTGTTGTCTTGCCAGTCAATGAATATTTCAGTGTTTATCCATGCCATTTCATGGTTTTTATAAGTGAAGGGAACTCTGTTATTTTTGAAGCACCTGGGGTTTTTGGATTTTTCGATGAGGAGCATAGACATTTTAAGGGTCCTGGTGGCATTTGCACAAACTAACATTGTTATTTACTCTTTTCTACTTTTATGTCCTGGAGCTGAACTCTTTCACTGAGATGCAAAAGATTTTTCCGGTAATTATTTTCAATTTAATCTGGTTTCAGCTGCTTTGTAAACAAAGTCCAAGTCAGTTATTTTTGTCCAGTTCTTTTGTAAAACTGGCTTTCAAAGGATTTGCTGCATTTACAAAGGTTTTGCTGCATTTATATCAGCTGACATTTTTTTCACTTTGTATTTCCAATTCACGAATTTCATAACGAGATTTAAATCTACACAACCATCCATTACTTGCCACATATGATACATCACCAGCATTTTTTTTTTTTTTTTTTTTTTTTTTTACTGTAATGCCTTCTCACACAGCCAAGGATTAGCTATCAGCTACTCAGTTGATCTAAAAACCAACAATACAAAACTTCTTACAGATATTCATTTTCTTGGTTTCTTCATCAATTTTCAATGTTTATCTAGTCTTCACTATCAAGTCTGCTGGTGTATTTCAAAATTGAATCAGTATTCTACCTTAATATTGCTTATCATAGAAATACCTACACAATCCTTATCAACTAACTTAAGACCAATTTCTTCATTTATTAATGAATCAATAACATTTACTTTATGTTTAAGAGATAACATCACTTCTTGCACTTGTGGCATAGCAACTGACAGCTGTGTCATTCAAACAATAATGCAGTGCATATTGTCTAACTCAAACAATAATGAAATATGCGAGGCAGAGATCTTGCTGGACGTAGGTAGGTAGTGCCAGTGCAACATGTCTGTGCACACATGGACTGAACTACAAAGATATTGACCATCAGTTCAGAAATCTTCTATACTGTGACAGAATTTACTTTTGAGGCATTTTTCCTGGTCAACTTAAGTATTTTTTAGATCTGTGTTACTTTTCTCTGTTTACCACTGAGTCAACACCACAGGTATTTACTCCATCAATGGTGTGGTGAATGACAGACTTAGACAATTGAATGGAACAACATTGCTTTTACGAATGAATCTCAATGAATGTTGATGGTCGGATTAGAGTCTAAGAGAGAGACTTTTGAACTATTGCCTTATGTGTCACCACACTGGTCCTGCTTTGAGTATTATGGTTTAGGGTGGTATGGGATTCCACACTCACCCCCCTTTATTATGCCTTGCTGGTACACAAACCAGCCAGCATTGTACCTCTGAAGTGTTGGAGCCTGTTGTCCTCCCATACCTTCAGAGCTTTTCGACAGCCATATTGCAACAGGAAAATGATAATGATGATGATGATGTTCAGTTTGTGAAGCTCTGCACGGTTATCAGTGCCCGTGCAAATTCTGAACCTTTGCTCAGCCCAATCTCACCACTTTCATGATGATGATGAAATGATGATGACAACACAAACACCCAGTCATCTCGAGGTAGATGAAAATCCCTGACCCCGCCGGGAATCGAACCTGGGACCCTGTGCTCGGGAAGCGAGAATGCGACCGCGAGACCACGAGCTGCGGACTGCAACAGGATAATGTGTGACCACATGTGACATGCAATTTTCAAGACTTCTTTATCATCCACCAGATTACATTGCCCGCTTGGCCTCACTGTTCTCCTGATCTATTACCAATCAAAAACATCTGGTCTGTGACTGGCATGGGATATGCCATCCACTGCTACATCAGATCTACTTTGGCATAAAGTGGAAGCAGCATGGACAGCTATACCCCAACAACACATTCAAAGCCTCTTTGATTCAATGCCAAGACATGTAGTAGTGGTTATAGCCAGCAGTGGTTGCAGCACTCTACACTGATTTCATCGTCTTCCTCAGCTCAAATTGGGCTGTATTTTCAATCACCTTCAGTGTGTTATCTTCCAAATCAATTTGGCTGTAATATCTCCAGTCCTTCTTGCTGCTGCATTTTGGATGGCCAGCAGAGTATCTACATAGAGCATGGTGCCAGAGTGACTCTGGTATGGCATGTCATTTATAATACAAAAAGAGTAGTGGCTGTTATATTGAGCTTTATGGTACATGTAGTTGTATATGTTTCCAGTCAGAGAGGAATTTCTTGCCACTATTGTGTGTAAGTACTCTTTGCTTTGTTCCCTAAACACAATGACATCCAGCTTTTTCCTTGAAAACCATAGATTATCAATTTATAGAGAGGTAGGCCACAGTCTAAAGTATCAAAAGTTTTTTTTATGCTCAAAAATGATACCAGACACACACATTCTGTTATAAAGGCATCTGCTAACTTTTGTGAACAATTGATTGATAACATGAGTTGTGCTGTAGTATTTCCTGAAACCATACTGATTACGTAGAATTGCGCTGTGAAATGAATTATAATTTTCTATTGGACACTGAGAAAATGGAATCCACTTGCAAAGGAAATTGCTTACAAATCACTTGTATGACACATTTTAAAATATTGCTTTAATGCAAGAGACCTGTACCAAATAGGACTAACAAGGGATGTTAAATGCATACATAAAAGGGCAGGACAAATGGTCACAGATTTGTTTGACCTACTCAAGATTGTCATGGAAATGCTTACCAATCTAAACTGGCCAAAACTTGAAGGTAGACTCCAACTATCCTGTCGAAGCCTAAGTTTAAAAAATAAGTGTTGACTGGAGAATCTAAGACTACATTTACCCCAAACATATAACTTCCATAGGGATTACAAAGACAAGGTTAGACAATTACAGCATGCACTGAGGCATTTAAGCTGTCATTCTTCCCACACTGCATTAAAAAATGGAAAGGGAAGAAATGATAATACATAGTACAATGGGAGGTACCCTTTACTATGCACTTTTCAGTGGGTGACAGAGTGTGGATGTAGCTGTAAGACATACCTTCTACTCCAATCAGCTGACTTACAATGCCTAAAGAAGAGTTCAGCACTTGTTACTAGCTTGTGAAAGTCAAGCAGAAACTCAAAGTAGTTTAAACAAAGCAAAAGGCACAGCAGAAAATTAAAAGTGCAGAACACCAGGAAGGATAGAAAATAACAAAATTCTGCTGATTTTGTATGTACAGTATAGTACAAAGCATACATGGTTAAATTAATCATTTGCTTAGACTACAGGGAGCAAAATTTAGCATACAAAGCTGACACCTCTGGCAGCAATGATGACTCTAACCCAGTTGGGCCTAAAGTTGAACTGAGTTTGGATGACAGATAAATGTCCATTTTCTATTTTGCTTCAACTCTGTGCAAGATGTGATCAATTGTAGTGGCTGACAATTAGTGGCATGCCAGTCCTTCAGCAACATGTGCCCTCTCCTACAACATGGAATCACCGTGACATACGAGGTGGAATCCAAAATTTTTGGGACTGGCTGCCATCTGGAAAGTAGGAGAAGTTGATCTTTGCACCACTAGCTGGCAAGAGCTGCATATCTGACGAGTCAGTGTGCGAAGAGGCATTCAGCTGGGAGGACATGTTATGTGTCCACAGTGATTTCCGTAATACACTGTGTTTGGTGTGTGGCGATTTTACGATGAATCCACGAACAGAACAGCACATGTGTATCAAATTCACCGGTGAAAAGAGCTGGATTTATGGTTATGACCCAGAGACAAAACAACAATCATCCCAGTGGAAGAGCCCAGGCTCTCCAAGACCCAAAAAAGCGAGACAGGTTAAGAGCAAAGTGAAGAACATGGTCATCGCTTCCTTTGATACCAAGGGAATTGTGCCCAAAGAATTCATCCCACCCATCCAAGCAGTGAATTCCGCTTACTGCTGTGACGTTTTGTGATGGCTCCATGAAAAAGTGCGGCGACGACAGCCCAAACTTTGGCATCAAGGGAACTAGCTGCTGCATCATGTCACGACAACGCGCCCTGTCACACGTCCTTGTTCACCAGGACCTTTCTGGCAAAAAACATGGTGGTTGTACTCCACCCACCATACTCGCCAGATTTGGCACCTTCTGACTTCACACTATTCCCAAAACTGAAACTCAAGTTGAAAGGCCGTTGGTTCAACACTCTACAGAGGATTCAAGAAGCATCGCTGGTGGTAATAAACATCCTAAAAGAACAGGACTTCCAGAAAACATTTGACCAGGGGCAGAAGCACCGGGACTGGTGTATACATGCGGATGGGAACTACTTCAAGGGTGTTTGTGACCAGAGGTAAGGTTTTCAATAGATGGCAGCACCAGTCCCAAAAATTTGGATAGCACCCCGTATGCCATCACTGTCTAAAGTTACGGTCTTTATCATACACAATATTTGCAGACTACAGTAGTTGCAAGTTATAAAGGAAGGTCAGAAACAGTGTTAAAATCTCAGAAGGGTGTCACAGGGTAGGTTGTGCCGATACATAAATGTCAACAAAAAAATTCAATATGCTGTACAATTTCTGGGTTAATTAGCATTGAAGTTTGCCCATCAGGTTGTTGCACATGCAAATTAAGGCTACCTGCTAGAGATAGTATCACCAAACTTCTTTTTCATTTGGTTTCCTAAACCAAACAAGAGAGAGATGCAAAAATTAGACATGGGAAAGTAGAAAGGATTGAGCCTGAATCAAAAGCTAAGCAGTCTCCAACACCGTCATTTATACTTTGAGAAAAATTGACATTAGTTCTACCTGTTAGGCCACTTGAATTTGTGTATCTGATTGACTAACATCAATGCTAATTAACTCAGAAATGGTCAAATGTATTGAATTTTTTTTTCTCAAAACAAATATTTCTCAGCAGAACATGTCCTACAACACCCTTATGAGCTTTTCAAACTGTTTCTGACTACCATGTATAAGCAGTGCATGCAAACAGTTACCGAAATGACTGAACATCAAGTACATAACATAATACCAGTCCAAAATAAAAAAAACATCATTGGTTCAAAATACTCAACACAATCACTGCTTGATTAAAAAACCTGATAATCCACCCTCACATGTTGGTCATATATACACCATACAACAGTTTTCACAGAAATGTTAAATGTGAACTTAGTAGTATGACTGTCAAAATGATAAATCATCAACATAGTAGAGATAGAAAACAAAATGCCAAAATCAACTTTAAGCACTACTCACACTAGCTGCAGTTTCTCAAAATCTTATAGAGGTATTGCATGAGTGCTAGCATTTCCCATAACCTTTTGACATAGGTGTTGCTCATTTACTCACTCGACTGGGACTGACTGTTTTGGGCATAATCATTTGAAGACTGACTAGGTTAGATTTACCCATTCAGGATGGACTGCAAGTATTAACAGTAATTTTGTTTATGAAATATCTGGTGATCTAGGAAATCAGAAAAGTTCATGAAATCATTTTATGCATCACTACATTTACAGGTACATGTGTCATATTGAAAACTACAGTAAACTATGCAAAATTATTAATTAATGACTTAATCATTTAGTGAAGCATGTTATCTGGTGCATAAAAACTAGGTCAACTGAAGTATAATGGTAAAGGTCGGAATCAAACAAACATGTGTGCAAAATCTGCAATGAAACATGTAGCTACTCCTGAATTTTAATGTTAATTGTCTTGTAACTTGGGTTATTTTAGGTTTTTCTGGCATAGGAAAAATTTTAATATTTCTTTGATATTCAGTCAGATGGAGTCATCCAGGAGGGATGATATTTTGGCAGGCTGACTTCTTGACATCTTCAGAAGTTCCTGACGACTGTTTAATCTTTGCTGAGTGCTGCCTTTCTGTACTCTCCCAGCCCCATCTGCCACGGCCTACAGTTGGCCAGTTTTGGGTGTGGACCTGGTGTGGTGGTGGGGGAAGCATGACATCAGAGCTCAGTCAGGGTATTTAGTTGCACTGCAGCTGGCGCCAGTCACAGCTCTCTGCCAGAAAGGTGACAATAAATGCTTGTCTTCTTCAAGTGCCACAATGGGAGCAGGTTTCCACATAGACCACACTCAAGGCAGTGTCCTAGGCCTTGTTTAATTGAAAGCCACTGTCTTTATTTATTAACCTGTCATGTAGTCCATTTTCTGCAACCTGTATTAGAATACAATCCCAGAATGTTGTATTGTTACAACAACTTGATGCCATTGTAATTTGTGACATTACCATGTTGTAATTCATGGCATTACCATGGGAGATGTAGTGCTCTGCCATAGTGGGCTTTGTCAGCTGTTCATTGTCTGTGTGGTATCTATGCTCAGTGCATCTCTCCTGCACTATATGGATTGTCTGGCCTACATACATTTTTCTGCAGTGGTAAGGATGCAGCAGTGCCTGGAGTCCTAGGTCATCTTTGACTGGTCCCAACAAGGCCTTCATCTTCGCTGGTGGGCAGTACATGCTCTTGATGTAATGTTTCTGGGGCACTCTTCCAATTTTTGCTGATGTGTTTCTGATATAAGGGATAACCACCAATGCAACAGGATTCTCTTCATCCTCAGCAGGCTGTGGTCTTGGCTTCTTCAGTCTTAAGGTGAGTTGTATCTGGTGGTTGCTGTATTCATTTGTATAAAACATGGCCTGCAGGTGCTACAGTTCGACTGCCAGACCGTCGTGGTCCAAGATTTTGCCTGCTCTGTGGACTAGTATGCTTAGGACATTTTCTCTTTTTAAATGGGCTTGACAGCTGAAGATGTAGAAGTACAAATCTGCATGTATTGATTTACGGTAGACACTGTGTCCTAGAGCACCATCTGGTCTTCACTTGAGAAGCACATCCGGAAATGGAAGTTGGTTGTTTTCTTCTATCTCCATAATGAATTTGATAATCTGGTGCTCCAAATTCAGATGTTGCAGGAAGTCTTGAAGGCAATGTCATCTGTGTGCACTGAAATGCTAGTCATTTGCATATCCATTTGTGTAGTACATTTTATGCCAATTTGATGTTTGTTGTAAGCTACTTTCATGGTGTTGCAATTTTAAAGGCCAGCAATGCATATATAAATGGCATAAAAACTAACTTTATGTCAGGTGCAAGTGCAGTTCTTAGTTAAAGGCTCTGAGAAGGAGTTCCCCAAAAGATATATTAAAAAATTTTTCTCAGTAATGGGTTACAAAATTTAAACTATTACGAATCCTCCTGAATATTTCTCATGTGGATTTAAATAATGACAGTCAATGTTTTTGGACCTGTTGATACTGAATGATACTTTTTGAACACGCAGTAGCTAGTCTTAAGGTTATGCCCTGTGATGCTGGTTGGCTCCATGCAGCAAAGGCTTTGGGGGGCTGTTCAGCCTACAAGTGTCCTACCAGCCTCCACAAGATTTTTACATGCTGCTGCTTACAACAGAGGGAAATCAATAGAGTGGCTGACCTCCGCTATCAAATCCCTGTCTTTGTATATCTCTGTTATGCTTTGAAGAGTCATTAATTAACATTTAATATTAAATTCTTAAGCAGCAACTGTGCAGACGTAATGTTATTACATTTTACATTATGATCATGATGTGCTCCCAATACGCTTAGTCATAATTAAAATTGACAATCATAAAAACAGCTGTTTGGCTTTGTCAGACATAAAATAATACACATATTAGATGTGGCATATATGACAAGTAATGGATAAACACGCAACCCTTGCATACAAGTTTGGTACTGCAAACATAGAAAATATTAAGCATGCAGTGAAGTTAATGTACACTACATTAAAGATCTCTCCAAAATCTGTAATTTTTAGCATGAGTTCCTGAGATAAAATGTGGGGTACTGTTATAATGGCAGCTTAATATCCTACCTATAGATCTTATCTTGGAGTTAGCATTTGGTGTTATTTAGTAAGTGATTATCAAATGGAAGTGTGCTGCAGTCTATAAACTTCTTAGAGAGCCCTGACACCATAACTCCAATTGGTTAATGTCACAACTTTTCACAGTAAGGAAACCACGAGCTATGCCTCATCAGTAGCAGCCACCCACAACAATGCTTATTCAAATAAATATGAAATTACAGTTAATGTACAGTCTGTAACAAAGATAAAATGTCATTTGCACATGGGTGAGAAACACTAGTGACTTCACATACATAAAGAAGGAGAAAGTTAGTTCCAGTGTGTCACAGTAATACACCATCATTTTTAATGATTGAAAGATGTTTCTCCTATGACCATGGCTGATGAATAATACTCTCTGATGGACAATATATACATAAGAAAATCAAGGCCTGAAAAATCATAATAAAAGCTGTCATTTTAATTTTGTCTTGATACTTGCAAGGTTTACAAGCATCATAATCAGGTCATCCTTAATTACAGAAAGGAGCACTTGATTGTAATATTAGTGTGTACTGCTTATTGGCCTGTGTTGTAATGTTATGTGCAAGAGTGCTAATGATTGCAGTAGAAGAAATATGGAGATACTTCCACTATTAACACAGTATTACTTTGACGAACGATGGGTGTTTCAGTGCTGAATACAGTCTTTTTGAATACTTGTATCAGGATGACAGTCATTGTTATAGTGACAGTGTCTAATCTAAAGATGTAGAAGCTCTTAACAAAAGAAAGAAGGAAGTTTTTTGTTGCAGAGAAATTTCTTTGACATGCCATACTTCGATTTGGTATGCATGTCGTATATACAACTTGTTGTCTATGATCCAGACTATTGTGAATACAGATTTAGGAAACATCACAACATTAAAACTGATAATAATTTGTAGAACATGAAAAACTGATGTGGAATATTTTAAAGTCATTTAGTGATAATAAAGTTCTTAATATATTTGTTATTTGATAACAGAACTAACTTTTATCATATATCATAACCAATATTTCTTGTGTAATTTGAAATATTTATCTTATATTTGTTTTCTTTAACAGGCACCGTTTATCTGGCATGGATATGACATTATCAGATTATGATGGCAGAACAGCTCTACATCTTGCATGTGCAGAGGGCCACCTAGATTGTGTGGTTTTCCTGTTGGAGCATTGTGGAGTGCCACATGATCCAAAAGACAGGCAAGTTTGTCCATTATCATTTCCATGGTGTCAACTTTTCAGTGCATTGCAGACATCATGTTCCTAAATTTCCTCTAATGTTACCTACCTATCTTCCTCCAGATCACTGCCTCAATATTTTCTTGCCTCTTCAAACCCAGCAGAGAACTTCTCTGGCCCACCAACCATCCACGCACCTGACTACATGTCCCTATTCACCTTTGTTTTCTGTTCATTGTAGTCATAATTACATCTTCCATGCAACTCAGTTTTATGATTTGTTTGTTCATTTTTCTCTTACAGCTAGTCATCTCCAGTATGCATCTTGCTGTTACGTACCAAACAGCCCTCAATCTAATAGTTTTTGCATTATTGTATAAACAGTCAATATTTAACTGTCATCAGTCAAGATTGATACACACTGATTATAAAACTTCCTTTTTAATCACATCAGAAGTTTGGTTTTGAAAACTGTATTTAGTCTGCCAAAACAACTTCAGACCATTTTTGCTCTTCATTTTATTTCTTTCTTCGTCCATCCAGTCACTGTCTTCAACTAATACAAATACAAAACTGTTCAACTGGTTCTATGACTTCATTGTTAATTTGAACTTACTTTTAATATGTTTTAATGTAGTATTTTAGTCATATTATAACTGATTTTCAGGTCAAATTCCAAACTTGCTCTTTTAACTTCTTTTGTTAGGTTTGAAGGTTATCTGTACCAGAAATAATTAGGACAACTTTATTTATTACTTTATGGGAAACGGGAATATGGATAACTGTATACATAACAAACTGTTCCCATAAATGTCTATACATACATATACAGGGTTATTACAAATGATTGAAGCGATTTCACAGCTCTACAATAACTTTATTATTTGACATATTTTCACAATGCTTTGCACACACATACCAAAACTCAAAAAGTTTTTTTAGGCATTCACAAATGTTCGATATGTGCCCCTTTAGTGATTTGGCAGACATCAAGCCGATAATCAAGTTCCTCCCACACTCGGCGCAGCATGTCCCCATCAATGAGTTCGAAAGCATTGTTGATGCGAGCTCGTAGTTCTGGCACGTTTCTTGGTAGAGGAGGTTTAAACAGTGAATCTTTCACATCACTATGCGTGAAACTTGCCAGCACGCGTTCAACCGTTTCTTCGCTCACTGCAGGCCGACCCGTTGATTTCCCCTTACAGAGGCATCCAGAAGCTTTAAACTGCGCATACCATCGCCGAATGCAGTTAGCAGTTGGTGGATCTTTGTTGAACTTCGTCCTGAAGTGTCGTTGCACTGTTACGACTGACTGATGTGAGTGCATTTCAAACACGACATACGATTTCTCGGCTCCTGTCGCCATTTTGTCTCACTGTGCTCTCGAGCGCTCTGACGGCAGAAACCTGAAGTGCGGCTTCAGCCGAACAAAACTTTATAAGTTTTTCTACGTATCTGTAGCGTGTCGTGACCATATGTCAATGAATGGAGCTACAGTGAATTTATGAAATCGCTTCAATCATTTGTAATAGCCCTGTATTTCACCACAAAGGAAGATACACATGTACACTGTACAAGGTACAAAGGCTGACTGGAACATTAACATGGTGGCTCATCAGAGCAGTTAGAGTTCAAAGATCATGCATTACATGGTCTATGTGACCTATCAATGACACACAGATAGCCCCCCACCCCACCCCACCCCACCCCACTCCCCCACCCCCCATCCCACCCCACCCCCCACCACGCAGTACGGAGTACGGCCTGGGAGGTCGCTTGGGCGTCGGCATCAGGATGAGTAATGCAAGGCGGCAGGCGCACGACTGAAAGCTCCATCTCTGTCAGGGCGGCATGTGAAGATGCGGTGACAGGCGTCAGCTAGCCCAGGAGTAGAGGTGTGGGGAGGGGTGCGGCGTATGAGTGTGCCTGCCCCTAATGCAGATCAAGCCGTCTGTGGAGATGAACACATGAACTCTTGATGGATCACACTCTTGGGGGAGAGACAGGTTACACACTATCTCGACATCTAGTTCCTCGTTGAGTGCTGAGTCTGCAGTGTATGTATGGAGCACGAGCACACGGTCGTCAAAAGCAACAATCGACACGTTGTCGACATGCTTAGATGGTACACTGCAGCACAAGTTGAAAGTCGGGGAGCAAGTCTCTCCAGTAGATGAAACATCATCAAAACCTGCGCATCGGGTTGACGATGACATGCTTGGGAAACCCACGAACTGTGGTGACGAATCACCAGAAGGAGAAGACTCTAACATGGGATGAGCTAACTCATTATCGAGCTTGGTAATGGAAAATTCATCCAGATGGTCCGATTGGGATGGCAGAGGTTGCATCAGAGTCCACGAAAGGAGGCTTGAGCCTGTGTTGCGGAACGGTCTGCAGACAATCTTTAACCATAATGTTGAATGTCGTCTTGCCCCTCCAGAGTACTTCAAAGGGGCTGAGGTACGAGGATTGCAGGGGTTGTCTAATGGAATCATCCCTGAGCATAGCGTGGGAGCAGGTGTTGAGTGAGGTTGGCACGTAAGTATCCGGCGAGGAATGACTGACAGGCGGGTGTAGCCGTATGTGTCTAAAGTGGGTGCGTATTCTACTAATAAAGTCTGGGGAGGTGGGGAAATCCTCGGGTGCTTGAGGCAGGATAAGTTCCCCATGTAGAACAGGGTTCTCACCAAAAACGAATTCGGAAATGATTCCCAGTAAGTCAGGTTTAAAGGTCGAACAGAGACTGAGTAATACCCAAGGAAGTGCCTCAGACCAGAGGCAGTCATGGCACTTGAGTGCTGTTTTAAGGGTGTGGTGCCATCGTCCCACTAAACCGTTGCTTTGCAGTTGGTAGGCTGTTGTATGAATTTTTTTAATACCACAAAGGTAACATAGAATTGTGAAAAGTGCAGACCCGAACTGTCGACCCTGATCAGTGGTGATGGTGGACGGGCAACCGAACCTAGCGATCCATGATGAGACGAAACCCTTGGCCACAGTTCAGATTCTGCTGTGATGTTGGGTAAAGGAACAGCTTCCACCCAATGAGACATGCGGTCGATTGTGGAGAGGATAAGAGGATATATCTGTGGCCCTCTGACGGTGGAAGAGGGCCGATAAGGTCTATATGTACATGACAAAAAGTCCTTGTGGAATGTCAAACTTGCAGGGGGGGGGGGGGGGGGGGGGGGAATGTGTGGTGTCCAATTTTGTTGGATTGGCAGGAAATGCAGCTGCGTGCCCAGGTTTGACAGTCCTGCTTAACATTTTTCCATACAAAACACTCGGTGATGAGGCATGTGGTGGCGCGGACGCCAAGGTAGCCGAGGTTTTGCAAGGTATCGAAGGCTTGTTGGCACAACGTGGGAGGGGAGGGAGCAATGGCCGCAGAGTGCCGGTAGAAGAGTTGCACCCTACTTCATCCAAAATGTGAGGGAACTTGGCTTTGGTAAACACAAGCTATGTCTGGGGATCTGTGAGAAGAGCTTGAGATTGCTCGTCAGAGGCCTGGAGAGCAGCAGGGTCGGATAAATCAACGATGTGTGAGACAGTATTGATCTGCAAAAAGAAATCAGCAGGGATGTTTTCTGTGCCTTTGATGTAGCGTACGTCCATAGTAAACTGAGAGACCAGGTCGAAGTGGGGGAAACACCGAGGGATTGGGTCCTCGGGAGGGTTGCAGAAGGCGTCCACCAATGATTTGCGGTCAGTAAGGCTGAAGGAAGAATGGCCCTCGCTGTCAGGGCAAAAGTGATGGCTTCATAGACCACCAGAAGTTCTCTATCAAAAGCAGAATATTTTTTCTGTGCTGTAAACAGTTTTTTAGAGAAGAAATGAAGGTGTGAAATCACGTCGCCTTGGCGTTGCTGTAATACTGCCTCGACCGCAATGTCGCTGGTGTTCGTAGTGATGAACAACTCGGCAGACGGATCGGGTTGGGCGAGTACGACGGCGTGAGTTAACACTATCTTTAGAGCCCTCAAGGCCTATAGCATAGGTTCAGTCCAAAGGACTGGCTTAAGACCCAAAGTCTGTTTGCCGAACAGTGAGTCTGTCAGCGGAGCCTGCACAGCGGTGGCAGAAGGTAGATGTCAGTGGTATTAATTTATAGTACCCAGGAAACACCGGAGTTCTTTGTACATAGCCAGGGGTGTCAATGATGTGATAGCCTGCACACAGGATTTGGGAGGCTGTATTCCATCTTCGGAGAGGGTGTAACCCAAAAATGTCACAGAAGACTGGCGCAATTGGAATTTATCTTTGTTGACCTCAACACTGTTGGAGTTCAAGGTCTGGAGGACTTGGGATAAATGATCTTCGTGGCCCTCACTCGACTTGCTGAAAATGAGGATGTCATCCAGGTATGTGAAGCAGAACTCGAACTGTCATAAGATCGAGTCAATGAAATGTTGCCACGTTTGTGCCGCATCCTTTAAGCCGAATGGCATGAAGTTGTATTGGAACAAACTAAGTGACATGATGATAGCAGTCTTTGGAAAGTCTTCTGTCGCTACAGGAATCTGGTGATAGGCATGTTTACAGTCAATCACACTGAATATTGCGGCGCACAATAACATATGGGTGAAATTGTTTATGTTTGGCACTGGGTAATTGTCCATGATGGTAGGAGCATTTAAGCATCTGTAATCACCACACATTCGAAAAGAACCATCGTGTTTGGTGACAAGGTGAATCGGTGAAGACCAATTGCTGTCTGATGGTGTAGAATCCCTGCCTCCAAAAGTTCATTAACTTGCTGCCGGGCCACACACAACTTAATGGGGTTGAGGCGTCTAACCTTGTGCCTAATAGGAGGGCTGGCAGTGGTAATTATCTTGTGTGTCATTCTGTCAGTGATGAAAGAGACTGAGAACTGCACAAAATGCTGAGTAATGTCCTGACATGAAGTTTCGGGATGAGTGGGGTGCAATGAGCCATAGCCATTAGCGCGAGTGGGAAAAGGCAGCACAAAAGTCACATGCCTATTACATGAGCGCAGCATGCGCTTGTTTGGAGAGGTCAGCTGCACGCACAGCATGGAGCAGATCGGGGTGCACAGCGACTGTCTGTTGTTAGCTTTGCCTTGAGTAACCAGCACGGGCGAGAGAGGCATTGGCATTGCGCAGGGAACGGTGATGGCTGCCGAATCATGTGGTTGGCGCACAAGAGAGGGGGAATGTTTACCAACACGCGGGGCGGCTGCCTGCGAGGTGGACGTGTTCGCATCGCGCATGCGACTTTCATTAGAAGCACTGTTTGAAACACATGGCTAACACGTAACGGGTGTGTGGTGAGTGCAGAGATCACTGAACATAAATCGTCACATGCAGTGAATGTTTTTGAACTAATCTGATGAGTGTCTGTGCTGGTATCTGCTGATGAAGGTCAATCAGATGAAGGAAGTGTGGATTGCAGTTGCAGCAGCAAGGTACGAGCTGCGGTGAGCTCGTCGAAACTGTGAGCAATGCGTCACTTCAACTCATCATTTTGCTGACAGAGTTGCGGCGCTGCATCATACTCTGACAGTAGATTAGTGACGCAGGTCACAATTTTGTCTTCGAGGGTGGGGCACTCGCAAATCAAATCACATGAAATGATGGAAACAGAATGACGAGCATAAGTGCCTGAGTACGGTATCTGAGTGTCAGAACGGTGGTGTAGCACTGAAGCTTGGACTATGTTCGGGGAGAGTTTGTAATGGGACAAAAAATCCATACCGAGAATTGGTTTGTTAATGTCAGCGATGTAAAAAGCCCACGGGAAACGTAGAGAAGGAGATAGATGCACCATAACTTTAGCAGAGCCGACAGTTTGTAATGTTGATTCGTTGACAGCACGTAGAAGCAACTTCATTGGTGAAAAAATGGGAGGAAGCAATGATGTAGGTGTGATGGACATGTCAGCACCTGTGTCGACTAAGAAAACAACCCGTGTTGAAATGTCGGTCACGTATAAATGAACGATCAGCCAAGAGGATGAGTGGACGGAGTGCAATGTTTGAGGAAGTCTGTGAAGTTCCCCGCATGACTCGGCATCTTTTAGATCCTGCAGTCAGCGTTTGGGTGCTGGCAAAGTAATCCACACTTCTTGGCCTCATCCCCGAAAATCTTGTGGTACCAACAGTATGGATGAGCTGGATGTGACGGTGGTGGTGATTGTGACAGCAGAGGAGGTTTGTCCTTGTTGATCCATTCCGGAATGTAAACTGGGACATATGGTGCGTGTGCAATTCTTGAGTGTTTGGAAAGAGGAGAGAGCAAATGAGTACTGCCCAGTAGTGTGGATGGCGTGGAGACGGAACGAGCCGTACCTCTGCCCGCAGACAGCCTGTAAACAGGCGGTGTAGTGCCAACCAGTGGTGAGAGGTGTGCTGGTTGTTTTTGTGCAGTAGTGCATACAGCTGATATGTGATTTGAAGGCGAGACCTTATAGACTTGAAGGAGTGCGATAGCAGGTGTATCTGCAGGTTGGTAGGTAACTTGACAGACCATACCACCCACTAGGTAACATCCGTCATTGTGTTTTCACTCACAAGTAGCTGAAGGCGGCGCCAGAGTTGTGACAGAGTGCAGTCTCCCAGGTGTTCCTCGTACAGGATTTTGATTATTAATTCCTGTGGTGAGCAGGCGTGTTGGTCCAATATTGTCTTCTTGACAAACTCGTATTTTGGTGGTGGCAGTAACCCAGCACTACTGGTGTGGCCATGTTACTAGCAAACATATCCCGAACAACAGCCAGTTGCAATGTCCTTGATGAGTCACGGAAGCACGACGCAGCAGGCACGGTTGGTACCATGGGAACGAATGGGTGAGCGGCACGTGAAGTAGGCCTGTAAACTGGACCAGAAGTTAACGGCACAGTACTTAAATTATCCACCTCAGAAATGATGCAGAAGGCCGACGTGGCAGGCGCAGATGGTACTGAGGAAGGAGCAAGCGGATGTATGGTCGGAATCGAGGCCTCCCATGAGTGAGGGGGGGACGGCAGGGGGGAGGGGGGGAGTTAGTACTTGGTGTGGCAACAGCGAGAGTATTCTGTGCACATCGGAGACACACCCTGTGTGGTAGGACCATAAATCACTGGTGAAACCTGCTGGCGGTCACATTGTCATGGTACAACGTTCCTGGATGGCGAAGTGCCATCGGGTGTGGTCGAACCCACATGGCCGAGAAACTGGGTGACAGATCTGGTGGTTGAGCCTGGCAAATTTGATGTATAAAAATGCACGTTATTAAATTGTGAGGAAGGTAAAACTGGCATAGCTTGATAGCAGTTGACCGCATGTACGTTTTCCACGAATGGCGGCGTTGCATGTGGCACTACCATAACCACGTTGTGGCGTGTAGAGGATCAAAGCACATGTGCGTATTTGGGTCCCTTTGAACACAACATGAGAGATCGATAGTTACACAATTCTGGAAATCATCCACTTCTGCAAAGTTTGAGGTTAATTTCGTTGGAGACCTCAAATCACTGTCCATTACTTCAGGGTCACCAATATGGGAAACGGGAATATGGATAACAGTATACACAACAAACTGTTCCCATAAATGTCTATACATACATATATTTCAGCACAAAGAAAGATACACGTGTACACTGCACAAGGTACAAAGGCTGACTGGAACATGAACATGGCGGCTCGTCAGAGCAGGTAGAGTTCAAACATCATGCTTTACATGGTCGATGTGACCTATGGACGCCACAACTTCATTACTAGGTCTGCATCATTTACCAGTCATGACTGGACAGACTGCATCAGCATTACATATGTAAGATTTGGTTACAATTTTATACAAAATACAGAAACGTATTAACAATAAGGGCAGATATAACATATTAAGACAATATTATTTTGTCCATTCACTTTGGTCAATATTGAAAAATTCCCCAACAGAATATAATGGGTGTTCTTTCAAGCCCTGTGCAATTGTCCTTTTGAACAGTCCTAGTGGCAGAGACGGCACTTCTCGGTCCAGTGTATTGAACATTTTTAGGGCTACCATTGGAAAACTGTCTTGCGTTACAGTCAGTCGACAACTTGGTACTTCAATGTTCCTCTTGTTGTGGGTGTCCTGATTATGAATGTATTTCCTCATGCTGAAATCACCTTGGTTTTCCTTTACACTGCTGAGGCATAGAAATACATTTTGGCTGAATACTGTCATTATTCCTAACCTGGTAAATATAGGTTTTGCAGTGCTCCTGTTTTTTACTTGATGTAATAATCCTGAGAGCTTTTTTTGGACATTAACACCTCCTTACAACCTGCAGTGTGTCGCCATAACAGCAGACCATAATTAATATGTCTATGAAAGAGTGCATAATAAACTCTTAATAGGTACTAGTCAGGTAATACACCTTTTAGTCTTTTTAGCAGGTATATAACACGAGACAGCTTGTGTGATTGTTCATTGTCAGTTTGCCGTCTGTCATAAAGCCTAGTAGTTTGACAGCCCCCATGTTATCCTGGCAGCTGACATTGCTGAGACTGCATATCATGTGTTGTGTTTTTTCCTGATTCATTTTTATTTTATTTTTGATGAACCACTCTTTAATGCTTTCAAAGAGCACATATGCTGCCAACAGAGCTTGTTCAGCCATTTTCCCTTTGGCAAAGAGTGTGGTATCATCAGCAAACTGTAGAATGGCGTAGGTACAACTTACATTATTGACATATATAAGAAACAGGATAGGTCCCATGACGGATCCCTGAGGTACACCATACTCCAATTTTTGCTCTTGGGAGGTTGCTCCATGCACTGATACTATTTGTCTTCAGTGCTTCCTGTGCTCCCCATTTCTGCATCTTCAATACCATAAAACTTGAGCTTATTAATCAGTATCTTGTGTGAGATGCAATCAAATGCCTTGCTCAGGTCGCAGAATGTCAATGTCACACTCTCTCTATCTTCAAACCCCTCCCTTATCTTTGTGATTAAGTCCAGTACTGCTGTAACTGTTGACTCTCCCTTGCAAAAACCATACTGTGTGTCCTGGAAGAGTTTAATGTTTTCAAAGTAATTTTATATCTTTAGCAAGAATGAGTATTATTGAAATAGGTCTGAAGCTGGGCACTTTGCATGGGCCGCATTTTTTGTAGACTGGTACTGTCCGTGCCACCTTCAGGAAATCTGGGAAGATACCAAAGATAAACAGTTGTTAATTACTGTGGCTAGTGGCTGAGCAAGCTCTGGTATTATTTTCTTCAGTACTGTGTAGGGCATACCATAGATATCTGGACACTCTGAACACTTATAGGACCTCTCTATTTTTGCAAGGTCCTCAAGGTGTATTTCCTCCTAGTTTTTGAATGTGCAGCTTACACTTTTTATATTGCCTGTGGGATCTAAGCCTGAAACTGGAATTTCATTTAAAGTAATTTCCACTATGCTAACAATGTACTGGTTGAAGACATCAGGACTACCAGAATTTAAAATGGAAGTAGGCTTCTTCCTGTGCTCATTTACCATATTCCATGCTGCTTTACATGGATTATGGGCCTCTTTAATGAACTTGTCATTGTGTTTCTTTTTTGCATCCTCCACTGCCTTTCTGTAGATGTTTTTGGCTCTTAAATAGTTACAGTGAAGCAAGTCTTTAGTTGGAAGATCTATGGCTGTTTTCATATGGTCTCTGAATATTTTGGTGATGCATTGTAATTTCTTTAGCCCAGATGTATACCATATCTTCCCTTTAATGGTTTTTTCCCTTCCTTGTGACTTGCTTGCAGGGTTCTTCTTGGGGATTTCTGGGAAAATGTCATCAAATTTTGTTCTTAAGGTTTGGAACAGACATTCAAATGAGTCATTGGACCCTGTTTCTGCAAATTTCTGTTGCCAGTTTACACTAGACAGTGCTCCTTTAAAGTCATTAAATCTTTCTTCTTTGATAACCCTTTTACTGAATGTGTAACATGAGTGCCTTGTGATTGGTTGCAATTTACTTTTTCTCTCCATACTAAGCTCCTGTGGTCTGCAATCATTGGTTCAGTTATACTGATATTATATTCCCAAGTACTGAGGTTGTGACAACTGTGTCTAGACATGCAACACCTCTTGTTGGGAGTTGCTTTGCTACAAACAACCCATAGCTGTTCATTAAATTCATGAGAACCCCTCTTTAGTACTTCCACTACCTATGTGTATGTTGAAGTCACCACACAATGTGAGTTTAGATTTAAGGCATGTAAGGTAAGATAAACAGTTATCCATGAGTTCAATAAAGTTTTCAAAGTTACTATCAATTGAATGATATACAGAGATAACAGTGAGCTCTGTGTTTGGTAACATTAATGGTAACATTAATGCAGCTAGTTCAAGATCCACATCTGTACAAAAGTTTTTTAAATCAATTTCCTTTACACTAAGATTTTTGTTTCCATATATGGACACACCACCATGAGTTGCAGTAGTTCTATACCATGCATTTGCCATATCCAAATACTCAACAGATTTGTAATAGTCACCCTCTGCTTCAGTCAACCAGTGCTCACAGATACATAAAACATCTGGTTTCACTTCTACAAAGAACGATAAAAGGTCCACTTTGGTTCTTAAGCACTGTAAGTTTGCACTTGCTATAACTAAATAATATTACTGTTATCACCAATGTTCCTTTTTATCTGATAGTCCATGGTCCCGATTTTTGATTTCAGGTTTATTTTACTGGGGCATTGGTTGATCTCTGGGATAAAAAACGCCTTATTACAACATTCTTGGGCCATATGGCAGTGTCCATTAGCTTATCTTTTAGATGGAAGTCGACAACAATTTTGAAGCTGTTGTTCACACCCTTAGTTTCTAGTTTCTCTACTTGAAAGTTGTTGTAACCTGGACAGATTTTCTCCAGAAATCTCATTACATTTTGAGTTGTTGTGCCATTTTTCACTTTTCCTAAATGAAATCATGCCCTTTTCTCTCCAAATAGCACTCCTTGCTCATCACCTGTGCCTATTATCAGATTTTTGCTGTCCCTGACACTTGTACTTCTGACTGAACCTATGGAAGATGATTGGTGTGTAGGTCTTCCTTTTTCTACATGTTTCTTAAGTGCCATATTATATAGTATTTTTGGGTTTTCATGTACATTCTGAGTCACTTCATGGATGTTGTTGGTTTGTTGTTCTGCTGTAGCAGACTAGAATTGCTTATCTATCAGTTCTTTTCCTGTAATGAACCTCACCAGTCTGTATTTGTATTGGGTGTTTAGCTTTCATTTTGTCAGGGGAAGTATTGTTCACACATCGATGTTGCGTTGCTCCATGGATTCTTGACTGTACATTATCACTATTTATGTGTTTTGACCCTCCTAGAGTTACAGCAGTGTTGTTTACTTGTCCATCCTCGGTTTGTTTTCGAATACATGTGTAAGGTTGTATTGTACTCTTATTTGACTTGAATATTTGAATCGGAGCTTTGTGTTACAAACTCAGTAATCAGTTCTTGATTTGCATGTGAGCATTTAGTGTGGGCCATCTTTAGCAGTAGATACAATGTTTTTCTGCACATTTCGACCTCTTTCTTTACTTTTTTTTTTAAATGATGACCGTATCAGGCATGACACTAGGTTTTCTAACCTAGAATTTGTGATCATCAAAATGAAGATGGTTCATATATGTTCCATTAATATAGATTCCTTCTTTATTTTTCCAGTGTAAGGATTTGAATACTTCCTCTGGAATTAACGAGAATAGTTTCTGTTGCGATGTGGTTTGAACATTATAGGCAAAATGCAAATTACGGAACAACTGTATTCATAACTCACTGTACAGAAAATAACGCGCAACTGGGAACAACAGACTTGGAAACATATGCATTGCAACATCTTTGGCACCAAAGATGTTACATGTCACTAAAATTTGGATCTCAACATGCCCCCTAATTTTTACAGACAACTGTAAATTAAAAACTGAGGCTTACATTCTTGGTTCCAGGACTGAAGTCCTTCAACATATTTCTCATGCTTTAGTGCAGAAAGAGCCATCATTAGTACATCTACCATCATATCTTCTGATGGCTGATATTCTTGTCGAGCTTAATATATGAAGTCCCACAGTCAGTTTCCCTTTCATTTGTTGTTCTGACTACAATGTTCCAGATATAATTTTTCAATTTCACAAGTGACCTGGTTTCATCATATATAGTCTCAAATCGTTCTTGATGATGTGGACCATGTAATGCATCATTGATAATTGACCTCTGTTATATTTGCAGTGAAGTTCATACTATGAACTGAAACATCTGGCACAAACTTGAGCAAGTGTGATGCTTGAAGAATTATTGTCTTCATCTCATGATAAGTCATCAACAGAGATGAATATTTGGTCTGTAGTGATTGGAAGACTGTCTTCTTTAAAGCCATAGAATGATTCATCATCTGACAATGGCTCTGATTCAGTGTGTGTATTAACTTTGAAATCCGCTCCAATGGAATTCATGTTGATGCCTCCTTTTTGGCGATGAACTGGTTTGTCTTCATAGATGTCCACATAAGTTTGTTTGGCTCACAAGTGTCATGACCAAGGAACTTCACATCTCTTGACATGTGAATCCTGTGATCTCTCAGTACCTACACTTGATAGGCTTTTGAACAGTTGGAATAGCCTACCAAAATCCCTCCTTTGCCTTTAGGATGAAACTTTCCTTGGTTTGGCAGTTTATCCAGGATGACTGCATTTTGACCAAATGTATGAAGATGATATACGTCAAGTTTTCCCTTTAGTCACCACTCATATGGAGTGCCACCAGAGAGTCCTTTAGCTAAGCAATGATTTCAGATTAGTTAGCTGTGTAGATTGCTTTGGCTTAAAATGATATTGGTAGTCCTGATTCAAGCAGCATGCAATGAGCCCCTTTAACCAATGAATGGTGTTTTCATTTGGTGACACCATTTTGTTGCAGTTTATATGGAACCGTTAGACATTACTGTATTCCTGATATTCTGAGGATGGAGTCCATTCTTTCATTGCAGTACTCAACTAGGTTTCTCAATTCAAAAAAATTGCTGACAACTTCTCCTTGATGTTGAAGGAAATAGACTTGAAACCATCTGCTATGGTAATCTATAAACATCTCAAAATATCTTGCACCAACTTGAGATGTTTCATCCGATGGCCCACCCACATCTGAATGGATTAATTCCAGAAGACCATTTGAGTTCCCTGCTCATTTAGTGATGAGAATGGACATGATTTTTCCTTCAAGAAACATAGTTTATCTAGTGAGATCGACATGACTGAATATCACATCTATCACATACTCATTTTTGAGCATCTTCATTGTATCTCATGAGTTCAAGTGGCCTAATTGACAGTGCAGATGTACATATCACTTTTTTGTAACTTTTGGCACAGCAGTAATACATACTTTGTCATGATTTTCTTGTAAATAAAACAAGTTACCAACTCTGCTTGCAATCCATTTGACTTTACCTTTAGTATCTCATGCAACTGCATTAGTTTTGTCAAATGTCACTGTGTAGTGTTATCCACAACCTTTGCTACTGCAATGAGATTGGCTACAAGTTTTGGCATGTATAAAGTATTTTTCAGGATTATGGGGCTGGCACCACTGGCTGTGTTTATTTATTTATTTATTTATTGTTCCGTGGGACCACATTTAGGAGAAGTCTCCATGGTCATGGAACGAGTCAATACATGAAATTATAACACGATTGTAGAAACACATAAAATGAAACAAGTCGTTAGTTTAAATAAAGAAAATCAAGAATGTAACACTGGAATTTGCTTAATTTTTTATCTCTTCCAGGAGCTCCTCGACAGAATAGAAGGAGTGAGCCATGAGGAAACTCTTCAGTTTAGACTTAAAAGTGTTTGGGCTACTGCTAAGATTTTTGAGTTCTTGTGGTAGCTTATTGAAAATGGATGCAGCAGAATACTGCACTCCTTTCTGCACAAGAGTCAAGGAAGTGCATTCCACATGCAGATTTGATTTCTGCCTAGTATTAACTGAGTGAAAGCTGCTAACTCTTGGGAATAAGCTAATATTGCTAACAACAAACGACATTAAAGAAAATACATACTGTGAGGGCAATGTCAAAATTCCCAGACTATTGAATAGGGGTCGACAAGAGGTTTTCGAACTTACACCATACATAGCTCGAACAGCCCGTTTTTGAGCCAAAAATACCCTTTTTGAATCAGAAGAATTACCCCAAAAAATAATACCATATGACATAAGCGTATGAAAATATGCGAAGTATACTACTTTTCGTGTTGAAATGTCACTTATTTCAGATACTGTTCTAATGGTAAATAAAGCGGCATTTAGTTTCTGAACAAGATCCTGAACATGGGCTTTCCACAACAGCTTACTATCTATCCGTACGCCTAGGAACTTGAACTGTTCCGTCTCGCTTATAACATGCCCATTCTGTCTGATTAAAATGTCAGTTCTTGTTGAATTGTGGGTTAGAAACTGTAAAAACTGAGTCTTACTGTGATTTAGCATCAAATTATTTTCCACAAGCCACGAACTTACTTCATGAACTACATTATTTGATAATGTTTCAATATTACACACAAGATCCTTCACTACCAAGGTGGTGTCATCAGCAAACAGAAATATTTTTGAATCACCTGTAATACTAGAAGGCATATCATTTACATAAATAAGGAACAGCAGTGGCCCCAGCACCGACCCTTGGGGAACGCCCCATTTAACAGTGCCCCATTGGGACTGAACATCATTACCACTCTCAATATTGCGGAGGATTACCTTCTGCTTTCTGTTCTTAAAGTAGGAGGCGAACCAATTGTAAGCTGCTCCCCTTACTCCATAATGTTCCAACTTCTGCAGTAATATTTTGTGGTCAACACAGTCAAAAGCCTTCGTTAAATCAAAGAAAACACCTAACGTTCTCAACCTTTTATTTAATCCGTCCAAAACCTCACAGAGAAAAGAGAATATAGCATTTTCAGTTGTTAAGCCATTTCTAAAACCAAACTGTACATTTGACAGCAAATTATGTGAATTTAAATGCTGCAGTAACCTTGTATATACAAGCCTCTCGATAACTTTAGCAAACACCGATGGCATAGAAATAGGTCTATAATTGTCAACATTATCCCTGTCTCCCTTTTTATAAAGTGGCTTCACTACCGAGTACTTTAATCGGTCAGGAAACCGACCACTGCTAAAGGAAAAGTTACAGATATGGCTAAGTACTGAGCTAATATACGTGGAACAATACTTCAGTATTCTGCTAGATACCCCGTCATATCCATGAGAGTTCTTGGTCTTTAGTGATTTAATTATTAACTCAATCTCCCTCTTGTCAGTATCATGGAGGAGCATTTCAGGTAACAGTCTCGGAACACTTTTTTCTAAGAGCGCTATATGATTCCCTGTTGGGACTAGGTTTCTATTTAGTTCACCTGCTATATTCAGAAAGTGATTATTAAGTACTGTACATATATGCGACTTATCAGCAACACGGACATCCCCACTACGCACTGATTCTATATCCTCGACCTGTCTCTGCAGACCAGCCACTTCCTTTACGACTGACCATATGGTTTTAATTTTATCCTGAGACTTAGCTATTCTATCTGCATACCACATACTTTTTGCCTTCCTAATAACTTTTTTAAGCACCTTACAATACTGTTTGTAATGGGCTGCTGCATTTAGATTTTGACTGTTTCTAACGTTTTGATATAATTGCCACTTTGTTCTACAAGATATTCTTATCCCTTTAGTCAGCCACCCAGGCTGCCTGTTTGTGCTAGTACCCTGTTTTAAACGTTCTAACGGAAAGCAACTTTCAAAGAGCACGAGAAAAGTCTTGAGGAAAGCATTATATTTATCGTCTACTGTATCAGCACTATAAACATCTTGCAATGTGTGTCACCTTTAGCTGTTACTTGTGTAGCACTGTTGTCTGCAAACACTGAATTCTCTTCCGCTTCTGTCACCTGTGTGAACCCTTTTGAATTGTTGCACATGTCTGATGTGCAACCATTGTCTTTGTGCCAAAAAATGTTGGAATCACAAAACTTTTGAGCTAGCCATTCGTAGTGGAACATCAATGAGCTTTGTTGACAATGCTTGCAGCTTGCACACTTAATATCTTTTTGGGAGAAAAAAAACACTCATCTTCTTTGTGTTGCTTCATTTTACAAAAGCTGCATTTGTACACTGATTTTTCCTTTTTTTATTTTTCTTTGAATTTGTCACTGTATTCACAAAACTTTTTGACTTGTTCATGAAATGTTTACTCAGTTTAATGAACATTGCGACACTCACACTTTTATTGTGTTTCTGAATACTTGCATTGTGCTCTTTCAAGATTTTTACTTTTAGCATTTCGGCATCTGGTGAACTGTCACAGGATTCAGTAGCACATCTAAAATTGTTGTAGCTATCTGGTAGACTGAAGAGCAATGTTATTGGCAACAGAGCACCAGCTATTGACAATAGAGCACCATTTATGTCAACATACATTGCTTATAACTTGTCCACAGCATCGAAGTATTCAGTAAGATGTTGTGTCACATCATTACTAGGTTCCTTTTTGTGAAGTATGAGGCATTTGAGCAGGGTTGTTTGGTGAGCAGGTCATTTGGATGTATAAACTGATTCTAGTTTAAGTCATACCTGATACCTTACTTCAACACTGTGGGATGGATGGATAAAATCAAGTCTGCTTTTGCTTTTGTGTTTGTCACTAGCCATGCTTTGTAAGCAGCTTCCACAGCAGAGAGCATTTCACTCTCACCAGTAACTGCATGTTGTGGAATGTCTCCAGAGGTGGATCCCCATGTGTCATTTTTGACGAGTAATGCTTTGATTTGTATTTTACATGTGTTGTAATTATCACTTGACTTTTTGTCTAGTCAAACTCTGTGTTCAGCTGTCATGTGTGCCGTATTCATCGTGTTAATCAACTTTTTTATTTCTGCACTTTTCTGGTTGCGAATTTAAGTGTTCCTCTAATGGCAAAATGTCACCTTTTCCCATATGTAGGAAAATATTGGGCTGGTTCCCACATCCTGCTTCAGATACACGATTGGTAAACACTTTAAAAAATGCAATTTACACTAAACACAGACAGATAGTGTATACAGATCATTCCATTGGGGGGAATGGTAGGGGGACTTGCAAGTAGCTTTAAAATGCCCCTGTGAGTGGCAACCTCATTGTATTAATAGCCTATATAAGGGTATGGTGAGTTCTCTGTGGAATGGGAGAAGAACCATACCAGTCATGGGCCCGTTTTGGGTGGATAAAGGGCACTGAAAATGAAGGTAGGATTTCTAGAAAGCAACTTTATAAATGAGTGTTCAAATATGTACACATAACCCATGTGCCCTCCTGTTCTGTGTTCTCTAGTTCTCTTGTCCCCCCTAACCCTTTTTGCTGGCTGATTTTGGTTTGTAGGATAGTGAACTTAGCATAATGATCAGTATACTCTTTATTGATATTTCCAGCCTTATATCCATGCTTCTGCATACTGATGGAGCTAACTCTGATCAGGGATCTGGTATGTTTCAAACAAGGCATTCTGTTATAGTTTGCTCACAGAGTCCTTTTGAAATCAATATTGGGTGTCTACAGATTATAACAGTTTTATTAAGTTTTTTGATGAAGTGAAGGCCATTTGCCAGTTTCTAAGGAAAGTGCTTGTGTTTCTTTCAGGACTTCTGTATAGAAGAACAGTAGGTATTTTTAAAATAGTAAGATCTATCACAGATACTTCAAAGACATGCTCTATAGGTAGACTTTCAATGAATAGTTCCATTCTTATCAAACAAATACACATGTTACTTCAATAGCAGTAGTTTTTCTACATAAATATATTGTCAAATTAAAACCGTAAAGCACTGTTAGGTTATAGATTCTTTGGTTGACAAGTGCTCACTGAAGCTCATTATAGATACATGTTTCATTCATTGGACAACAATATTCAAATAATGGAAAATCCAGGATGGAATGTAACAATATTATGAAAAAGAAAGTTGCTACTCACTACATAGTGGAGATGCTGAGTCACAGATAGGCACAGCAAAAAGACTGACACAAATAAAGCTTTCAGACCCTAAGGCCTTTGTCAAAAATAGACGACAGGCACTTACACACACATTCAAGCAAATGCAGCTCTCACACATTGTGTGATGGCCTTACTGGGTGAAATCTTTATTTGTGAAAGTCTTTTTGCTGTGCCTATCTGCGACTCAGCATCCTCAGTATATGGGCAGCAATATTTCAATTTCATTTGTCTTATTTGACATGGACTGAAATATTTGATGAATTAGGGTGAAATTTGACTGCTTTGGACTGGCACATTTTACTGGACACTTACCTTCATGCAGGCAAGACTATGACGGAACTATCTTCTTCTGTGGCCACTAAAAATCATGACTTCTTACTTGAAAAGAAAGGCTGATATCTCTTTGATGTTTTTGACTCTTGTAAATTTGAATGGATCATGGTTTTATTTGAGCTCAATTTCAGTTCTATTGTCACTGGCTGATTTTTTGTATCTGGGAGTCCACCAACACAAACTCAGTTTGAGGCTACTTCCTTGTTTGCAATAAACATATCTGATCCTGTTACTGACACCACATTTGGAGCTTTGTCCTCAAATTTTGGAGAAGCTGTGAAATTGTTTGGGGATGACAGGTTTTGGCTTCATGCAGATTTGATATTTCCCAGATAGCTGCTAGGTTATAATGTTCTGGGCCCCAGCTGGATAATAGTTCTCTTCTTTTAGCAATCTAATTTTCCTTTCTGCCGTCATGGTGATGATTTGATACTGCTACTTGTTTTCTGCTATTACTACTAAATTTTAATTTTAAGGAGTTGCTTTCAGTTGTATTGGGAGTGTTGTTTCAGTGCAACTCACAATTTTTAAAATTCTTTTGTGTGATGAAATATGAAGACTATTTTTAACTGGTGATCACTGAATAAAAAAGAACGCTTTTGCAGGTGGGGGAATCTCCCAATTGATGAAGCTGAAACATTTGGTCATGCAGAGATTGTTCAGTATCTAAAAGACTGGGAAGCAAATCATGCAAGTAAAACTCAAGACGAGAAACCAGATGCTGTGGCTGCTCCTCCATTGCCACAGTAAATATGTCCATTCCACACATCTCTTCTGTAGAAAGACATAATGGGAAAGTACATTTCTCTAAGAAAACGTATTTAACACTTAAGCCATTGACAATACTATTTAAGAACAAATATAGATTATGATATATGTGAATTGTTAAGCAACATTGTTTTAAATGAAGTCTGAAATTTACATGTGTTGTGATTTTCTTCTGCACATTCATATCTGTCAAATATTCTTACAGAATTTCTGTAAGAAGAAGAAAGTTTCAGTCCATTGTTGGAAAGCTACACATAGAAAAGTTTAAAAATCTTGGCTTTAGTTTCTGAGTCTATATTAAGCATAACTGGAGCACATCCAAACAGCTTCCTTCCTCTACTGTCTCAAAATTTTGTCTAAAAAAAATGATATATGTTTGTTAACATTTGCTGAATGAAAGTTATAGTGCTTATAAAGCACAACTGTTAAAAGGAGTGGTTGCTTCTGTGATATAAAATATAAATTTGGGATTAATGAAGTTTTAAACCGAATTAATAGAATTTGTTTGTAGAGCAGGGGACAGCTGTTAAAATACTCATGTCAGAAGAGGTGCTATTCATTTGATGTGCAGCTTTAATGAAACACATATAATAATGATTTCATTTTACTTTCTATTTTCATTGAAATATTTGAAACAAATGGCTGTGTTAAGAGAATAACTGACATAACATTAGTATGGTTATGTAATAAGCTAAGTGATATTTTATTTTATTTATTTTTTGTAAGGAACACAATATTTTGACAAATTCCAGGTTAGAATATGCTTACTTTTATCTGGTCAAAGATAGCAATAAGAAGTCAATTTATGTGATACCATTGAACCCTTTAATTTTATAATTGTTACCAGTGCCGAACTGTCAAGATATTTTATAGAAATGTATGTAACTAATTAAAATTTTTAAATCATCAATAATGTTACAGCACAAACTAATGAAGCTGAAAATGATGATTGTGAAAGTGAGAATAAAATATTTATGTGTACTTTATTTATTTATTACAAAAATATCCATCTTATCCAATGATGCTTTTACTATGAAAACAGCTATTTATTTTCACAGTATGCAAAACATAATTATGCTTTGAAAGCTATGAAACTATTTCTATGATCAAAAAATTAGTGAATAACTTCTCTTTTGAGATACAAATGTGTATTTTAAATATCAAACTAATACATTTTTGACAATATAATGTAACTGTATAGATAAAAAATCTACTTATCAGGCAGCAGTCTAGTGGCTAGCATTGCTACTCCTGGATCACGGGGTCCCGGGTTCAATTGCCAGCCAGGTTGGGGATTTTCTCTGCCCAGGAACTGGGTGTTATCTTCATCATTTCATCATCATCCTCATCATTTGTGACAGTGGCTAGATCTGACTGTGAAAAAAATTGGACTGTCAAAAAATTGGGACTTTGTACGGGCGCTGATGACCACGCAGATGAGCGCCCCTCAAATCAAACATCATCATCATCATCATCATCATCATCATCAGGCAGTGGCAGAACACACACATAAAAGGAGGTTATAATTATGCAAGCTTTTGGAGCCAGTGGCTCCTTCTTCCAGCAGAAGAGTTGATGGGTAAGGAAGAGGAGTGAAGGAAAAGGACTGTTGAGATCTAGGAAAAGGGGTGGATTTCAGAAAAGTCACCCAGAACTATGGGAGACTTGCCGTAGGGGATAAGAAGGAAAGAATGATTCTTGGGGACTGCACCAGACAAGATTTGAAAACCTGAGAGCTTAAAGATGGAAGAGAAGATAATATGCAAAACAGATATCACTGCTAAAGTACCATGTATGAGTTAATAAGAGTGAAAAGCTATCTGCATTGTATGTAACAACAGAGGTGGGACAGTGAAAAATAGACAGGTAAGAAAATGAAAAATGTAGAAAACTAAAACAGAGGTAAGAAAGGAGTAGTTACAGTGAAGAAATGCTGAGATGGAAGGAATTAACATAAATTAAGGCCAGGTGGGTCGCTAGAACCAAGAACATGTTGCAGTGTTAGCTCCCATGTGTGAATTTCTGAGAAACTGGTGTCTGGTGCAAGAATCCAGATGGCATGTGTGGTGAAACAGGCACCAAGGTCACTACTGTCATGTTACAGAGCATGCTCCACAACAGGATATTGTATGTTGGCAGTATACACTCTCTGCCTACACCCATTCATCCTAGCTGATAATTTGATGGCAGTCACGCCAATGTAAAAGGCAGAACAGTTTTTATGTGACATTTGGTAAATGAAGTGTTATTGTACAGGCGGCTCTCCCTTTAATAGCATATGCCTTGCCAGTTAGAGGAATGGTACAGGTGATACGGCAAGTCTCGCAGTGGGGACTGTCACAGGGGTAGGAGTCATAGGATAGAGAGATGGGTGCAGAATGAGCATAGGGTCTGACAAGGAAATTGAAGAGATTAAGAGGGCAACAAAAAGCTATTCTAAGTGTGGTAGGCAAAATCTCAGACAGTATGGATCTCATTTCAGGGCATGATTTTAGGAAGTCATGGCCTTGTCAAAATAGCTTATTAATACATTCCAGACCAGGGTAAAGTTGAGTGACAAGTGGTGGGATAATTACATCCAGTGAAGGCTGAGTTGAGAATTGTGGTGTATTGCTATAACCTAGATAACAGAACGCAGCATGTCATTCTCAATGGAGAGAAGTCTTCCGAAGTAAGAGTGATTTCAGGTGTGCCGCAGGGGAGTGTCATAGGACCGTTGCTACTCACAATATACATAAATGACCTTGTGGATGACATCGGAAGTTCACTGAGGCTTTTTTCAGATGATGCTGTGGTGTATTGAGAGGTTGTAACAATGGAAAATTGTGCTGAAATGCAGGAGGATCTGCAGCGAATTGACGCATGGTGCAGGGAATGGCAATTGAATCTCAATGTAGACAAGTGTAATGTGCTGCGAATACACAGAAAGATAGATCCCTTATCATTTAGCTACAAAATAGCAGGTCAGCAACTGGAAGCAGTTAATACCATAAATTATCTGGGAGTACGCATTAGGAGTGATTTAAAATGGAATGATCATATAAAGTTGATCGTCGGTAAAGCAGATGCCAGACTGAGATTCATTGGAAGAATCCTAAGGAAATGCAATCCGAAAACAAAGGAAGTAGGTTACAGTATGCTTGTTCGCCCACTGCTTGAATACTGCTCAGCAGTGTGGGATCCGTACCAGATAGGGTTGATAGAAGAGAGAGAGAAGATCCAACAGAGAGCAGCGTGCTTCATTACAGGATCATTTAGTGATCGCGAAAGCATTACGGAGATGATAGATAAACCCCAGTGGAAGACTCTGCAGGAGAGACGCTCAGTAGCTCGGCACGGGCTTTTGTTGAAGTTTCGAGAACATGCCTTCTCCGAGGAGTCAAGCAGTATATTGCTCCCTCCTACATATATCTCACGAAGAGACCATGAGGATAAAATCATAGAGATTAGAGCCCACACAGAAGCATACCGACAATCCTTCTTTCCACGAACAATACGAGACTGGAATAGAAGGGAGAACCGATAGAGGTACTCAGGGTACCCTCCGCCACACACCGTCAGGTGGCTTGCGGAGTATGGATGTAGATGTAGATGTAGATGTAGATGTAGATGTAGAAAGAGTCTGCATGTGAGCAAATATATTTGCCTCAAATGCCAAGGCTGTATGGGAGGGAAAATTTGACATTGAAAGGATGGCAACTGTCAAAATACAGGGTTATTACAAATGATTGAAGCGATTTCACAGCTCTACAATAACTTTATTATTTGAGATATTTTCACAATGCTTTGCACACACATACAAAAACTCAAAAAGTTTTTTTAGGCATTCACAAATGTTCGATATGTGCCCCTTTAGTGATTCGGCAGACATCAAGCCGATAATCAAGTTCCTCCCACACTTGGCGCAGCATGTCCCCATCAATGAGTTCGAAAGCATCATTGATGCAAGCTCGCAGTTCTGGCACGTTTCTTGGTAGAGGATGTTTAAACACTGAATCTTTCACCTAACCCCACAGAAAGAAATCACTTGGGGTTAAGTCGGGAGAACATGGAGGCCATGACATGAATTGCTGATCATGATCTCCACCACGACCAATCAATCAGTTTTCCAATCTCCTGTTTAAGAAATGCCGAACATCATGATGGAAGTGCGGTGGAGCACCATCCTATTGAAAGATGAAGTCGGTGCTGTCGGTCTCCAGTTGTGGCATGAGCCAATTTTCCAGCATGTCCAGATACACGTGACCTGTAACATTTTTTTCGCAGAAGAAAAAGGGGCCGTAAACTTTAAACCGTGAGATTGCACAAAACACGTTAACTTTTGGTGAATTGTGAATTTGCTGCACGAATGCATGAGGATTCTCTACTGCCCAGATTCACACATTGTGTCTGTTCACTTCACCATTAAGAAAAAATGTTGCTTCATCACTGAAAACAAGTTTCGCACTGAACGCATCCTCTTCCATGAGCTGTTGCAACCGCGCCGAAAATTCAAAGCGTTTGACTTTGTCATCGGGTGTCAGGGCTTGTAGCAATTGTAAACGGTAAGGCTTCTGCTTTAGCCTTTTCCGTAAGATTTTCCAAACCGTCGGCTGTGGTACGTTTAGCTCCCTGCTTGCTTTATTCGTCGACTTCTGCGGGCTACGCGTGAAACATGCCCGCACGCGTTCAACCGTTTCTTCGCTCACTGCAGGCCGACCCATTGATTTCCCCTTAGAGAGGCATCCAGAAGCTTTAAACTGCGCATACCATCGCTGAATGGAGTTAGCAGTTGGTGGATCTTTGTTGAACTTCGTCTTGAAGTGTCGTTTCACTGTTATGACTGACTGATGTGAGTGCATTTCAAGCACGACATACGCTTTCTCGGCTCCTGTCGCCCATTCTGTCTCACTGCGCTCTCGAGCGCTCTGGCGGCAGAAACCTGAAGTGCCACTTCAGCCGAACAAAACTTTATGTGTTTTTCTACGTATCTGTAGTGTGTCGTGATCATATGTCAATGAATGGAGCTACAGTGAATTTATGAAATCGCTTCAATCATTTGTAATAGCCCTGTATAAGTACTGTTGTCTGTTAAGAGATTTAATGTGGACAGAAGTGTGTAGCTGGCCTTTGATGAGGATGAGATGAACATCAAGTAAAGTGGTATGGGATTCAGAGTTGGATCAAGTGAAATTTAATTGGGAGAAGGTATTCAGAGATTCCAAGAATTTTAACAGGTCAGCCTCACCATGAGTCCATATGGCAAAGATGTAATCAATGTATCTAAACCAAACCAGAGGCTAAAGACTTATGGATCCCAGGAAAGCCACTTCCAAGCAACCCATGAAAAGGCTGACATAGGAAGGAGCCATCCCGGTTCCCATTACTATACGCCTGATTTGTTTGTATGTTTGCCCCTCAGAGGTGAAGTAGTTTTTGGTGAGTATAAAGTTAATTAAGCTGACCAAGACAGATCTTATAGGTTTGGGATCAGGTGGGCACTGTCTGAGGAAATGTTCAGCAGCAGACAGACCATGTGTGTAGGGGATGTTTGTACAGACGGAGGTGGCACCGATTTCAGACAATGTAGGAAATGGTTGGTGTCTTTGATATAGGAGGAACATCTTTGCACTATGGGTTGCAGGTGGTGATCAACTAATGCAGAAGATATATGTTCAATGGGTGCTTTGAAGCCAGCAAGTATAGGATGGCCAGGATGATTTGGTTTGTGAATTTTAATAAGAAGGTAAAATATGGGGTGCGTGGTTTGGGTGGGGTAAAAAGTTTCTTGGATTGAGGTATTAGCCCTTGTGAGGGGCCTGAGGGTTTTAGGAGGGACTGCAGGTCATCTTGAATCACAGGGATGGGATCTTGATGGCAGATGCTGTATGCAGAGGTGTCAGACAGCTGGCGTAGACCTTCACTAACATACTCCTTTTGGTCAAGTACCACAGTGGTAGATCCTTTGTCTGCTGGGAGAATAATGATGGAGTCATCAGTTTTAAGGGAAGGCAGAGCCTGGAATTTTGCAGAGGGTCGGTTAGCATCGTGTGTAGGAGCCTGGAAAAGGGTTGTGAAGCAATGCTGGATGTGATAAATTCTTGCACGGCTTGGAAGGGGTGATTTTGAGGTAGTGGTGGTGGACCAAGTTGGGATAGTGGTCAGAACTGTTCAAGGCAGGGTTCAATGACAGGTTTGCTGTTGGAAAGGTTTTGGGATTGGGTTGCAAAATGATATTTCCAGTTGACACTACGTGTGAAGGAAAGTAGGTCCTTCACCAAAGCATCAGGATCAAATGCAGGTTTAGGCTGAAACATGAAACCCTTGGATAATACAGATAATTCAGGAGGGGAGAGTGCTTTAGACAAGAAGTTGAGAACACAGTACTGTTGTGATTGGTTCTTGTGATTATGCGTTATTATTGATGTGGGGGCAGTGGTGAAAGCTGTGGGATGTTAAGGAGGTTGGCCAAGCTTGGTTTGAAGGAGAGAAATGATGGTTGATAATGTGGCTGCTTAGGGAGCTGCAGAGGGACAGGAGCAGAAGCACACTGGTGAGGTAGTTTAGGAGAAGGTGGAATAGTTTTTTGAAGTGAAGTCTGGCATGTTGTTGCAGTTTGAGGTTGGCTTGGCAGATGATTCCATCAAAGGAAACATGAGGGGCAGATAACTGCAGGATTTTATAGAAGGAGAGAAGTCTGGAGGAGTGGAAACTGACAGATGAGGCATATAAGTCACAGATTAGCTGGGTAAGAGCAAGAGACTGATGTATTTGAAACTGTAAAAGAGCCTGTGCAGAGTAGGAGTAGAGTAGTATTACATCCTTTTATCATTGTAACTACTGATTAATATATCTGACAACAGCAAGATACTTGTATAGCAACAGATGGCAGGAAAATGTAGGAGTGTAGTAACTGTACAAGGAAAAATCAGATCACATACAATGTGTATCATAAGGTCTCTTCAGAAATGAAAAAAATTCTTCGCTTACAGCATGCTGGGAGGCATTAAGCAGCAATTTACCATGAGTCAGTGAAATTATGAAACCTCCTAAGTTTCACTGAAGTTTGTTGTTATTTAAATGCTGACATGTTTCAGATATTAGTCCATTATCAAGGTATCCACATAAGTGGTACCATAATGTGTGTACATTGACCAAATTTCTTGTGTGAGTGGCTAATTGCAAGGCATTATTTGTGTATGACAGTCCAGCACTGCATCCAGTGGAACAAACCAGCTACATGCAGCACTGGACTGTAGCCTTTGACAAAAGCAATGTGGCCAGTGTACACATATTATTGTAGCACTTATGTGGATGGCTTGATAATGGACTAAGTTCCAAAACTGGTTGCCTATAAAATAAAAACAAACTTCTGTGCAACTTTGACAGTTTCATAATTTCACTGAATCAAAAATTTGTAATCAATGAAAAGACATATGTGTAATTTAGTACCAAATGAGACACATATGCTGGCCGCGGTGGTCCAGCGGTTCTGGCGCTGCAGTCTGGAACCGCGGGACTGCTACGGTCGCAGGTTCGAATCCTGCCTCGGGCATGGGTGTGTGTGATGTCCTTAGGTTAGTTAGGTTTAAGTAGTTCTAAGTTCTAGGGGACTTATGACCTAAGATGTTGAGTCCCATAGTGCTCAGAGCCATTTGAACCATTTTTTGAGACACATATCTTTAGGTTTTTGTCCCAGTTAATCCATCCCTATATGGGCACACTGATCTGGACAAAGCACATCAAGTTGGAACTCAGTTCCTTGACAAGTTCACAGTAACAGATCCTCCTTAATGGTAGTAATGTCAACAGTAAATCTCTGTTTAAGATCAGTGATCTACCACGCTTTTGTTCCATAGCTATATCTTTTAACATCACCCCACAGAAATAAGCCTAGATGAGTGATGCCTAGTGAATGAGGTGGCCAGGGAATTGGGCCACCCCTTCCAATCCACTGGTCTGAAAATGTTCCATTTTGGAACTCAGAAACATGCATCATCTTACTGGAAAACTATGGTGGGTTGATGGTCATGTAGTTGTAGTGCCATCTATTCTATCAAATGATTTAAGTAAACATGTGCACAGTCTTACAGACTAAAAGTAGACCAATGATGTAATTACATGTGATCCCACACCACTAATTCTCCTTAGTTCCATAGTCACGTCAGGGTTTTCTGATCTCCAGATATTGATATTGTCTATGTTCAGTTGCACTGAAAGACACAAACACAAGTGAAGAATGTTTCCTCCACAAACATTTGTTCTAACATATTAACTGCAAACTCATTCCATCATGGTTTATCATTTTATTGCATGTGTTTTTATTTGGTCTGTAAATCTTACAAGTGCATTATGAGACATTAGGTAATGGACCGGTATCTGTAACAACTGCATAAGAGTTGCAAATTCTGGTGTACAACTTGATTCACTGTTGAACATGGTAATCGTAATTGTCTGACAGCAATACAGATGGACTTTTTTGGAGAATGATTGAAGGGTTGTCTTACACAATTGATGATTTCCTAATAAATTCATGGTTGTCCACTTGTCCCTTTGTCAAACAAAGTCCCTGTCTCCATAAATGTCTTGTGCCACACACAAATTGATTGAAGTGATGGTGGATTTCTCCCGTACTTACTTCTGAAATTTTGCTGGGTCTGCAGGTCTGATTTTGTTTAGTAAAAATGACACACACTGTGCCTTCTTTTGAGAAGAAGCCATTTAGTGTGGAATTCATTTTATGATATCTCATCCATGAGCAGGTTATCTGAAACGTGAAAATGCAATGGTATTAAAAACTTTACAACCACTGAATGAATAATACAAATCAGATGAAGATGTCTCACCAGTTGCCTTTGTATTTTGATATTATAAATGGATTTTATCATCAATGTGTACAGTAAGCTTTGCACAGAAGTATACAAATAAAGCAAAATGAATGGATGAGAGATACATGTAGTTAGAATTTGAGGTAGCACACACAGAAAAAAAGTGAAAAAATAAAATGGAAAGTATATAATGAATGTTCAGGTAATGATTTACAGAGAACATGGATGATAGGGAGAAATACATATAGCACTGAAAGATCTATCATAATTTTGTTCTAGAAGAAGGGAAGTGAACCAGCAGAAATGAAATTTGTTAAAAAAGTGAAGTGTTTGCAAGGATACACAGTGTAATGATTTTTTTTAAAAGTGTCATTTTCACCTTATATATGAAAACTATTTATTAACTAAAGCTACTAACAAGGCTGTTCAGCAATTTTCAGATGAAGTAGAGCCCTGTATTTCCCATGTGTCATCATATTGACGCAATCTAGTTTCTCCAGACAGATTCGGCATTTGCATTTTACCTATCTTCTTTTCAATTTCTGCATGGTCCTGAATTTGATTTATTGTTTCTCTTTCTGAAAAGCTATATTTACATGTCCTTTTATTATTCCCCAAAATTATACACAAAGAACAAATCAAAAATTGGTTAAATATATACTGCATTCCACAAAGATAATCAACAATAATGCTGGGCATTATTAATAGATGAGTATCATGCAGGAGCTTTTTAGATAACCTTGTCGTGTTTATTCTTAAGCGCATAAATTCAGTCTTAACACATTTCTCTGATTTAGAAAAGCTTTCATTGCTATTGTCAACCTACATCATCTTCCTATATCATCTTCACTTCTCTCACTGACAGTTATTTTGTTGCTGAAATAATAAGTTGCATCTACTACTGTTGTACATAAAACATGGTTGAAACTTCCAAACAGGTTAAAACTGTGTGTTGAACTGAAACTCAAACCTTGGAACACTGCCTTTCACAAGAAAGTGCACTATCAACTAAGCTATCCAACCACAACTCACAATCCATCCTCAAAGTTTTACTTCCAATTCTATCCCTTCTACCTTTCAAACTTCACAGAAGTTCTCCTGCATACTTTGTGGAAGTAGCAGTCTTACAGTACACAATTATTCTCTAATGGTGTTTGTGGGTTACAACAAAAGTGAATTTAGGATGAACTTCGCAGTTCACAAGCACAATACCAGAAATAAAAATAATTCCGATACAGATTAACTACATATGTATAGGTTTAAAAACGGTGTTTTATGTTCTAGGATTGCAAGCTGCAGCAGACACCTGGCAGGAAACAGAAAATACCCTGATATTCAAAAATTAAGTTAAACAGTTCTTTATAAACCATCCCTTTTATTATTTATGAGAATACTTGGTCTTAATGAGATGCATTCTGCTTAACACCAATGATCTATTAAACAGATTTTGACTTTGTCAGTACATAGACAGCTAATAATGTTTCATGTAAAGTTACTTATGTGCTTGGAAGTATTATTTAAACAGTAATTAAGTAGCATCTGAGGAGGAGCATTGGCTCTTTTCCAAAGTGGTCACTTTGTTTCGTCTATAAAGCAATCCAGAAGTGATTCCTATGTTTCTCTATGCAATTAGATTAGCACTATAACTTGTCGGCATAACTTGATCCCTGACAGTTGCAGTGGGATGAGCGCTACATCTACATCTACATCTACATTTACATTTATGCTCTGCAAGCCACTCAATGGTGTGTGGCGGAGGGCACTTTACGTGCCACTGTCATTACCTCCGTTTCCTGTTCCAGTCGCGTATGGTTCGCAGGAAGAACGACTGCCGGAAAGCCTCCATGTGCGCTCGAATCTCTCTAATTTTACATTCATGATCTCCTTGGGAGGTATAAGTAGGGGGAAGCAATATATTTGATACCTCATCCAGAAACGCACCCTCTCGAAACCTGGACAGCAAGCTACACCGCGATGCAGAGCGCCTCTCTTGCAGAGTCTGCCACTTGAGTTTGCTAAACATCTCCGTAACGCTATCACTCTTACCAAATAACCCTGTGACGAAACGTGTTGCTCTTCTTTGGATCTTCTCTATCTCCTCTGTCAACCCGACCTGGTACAGATCCCACTCTGATGAGCAATACTCAAGTATAGGTCGAACGAGTGTTTTGTAAGCCACCTCTTTTGTTGATGGACTACATTTTCTAAGGACTCTCCCAATGAATCTCACCCTGGCACCCGCCTTACCAACAATTAATTTTATATGATCATTCCACTTCAAAACGTTCTGCACGCATACTCCCAGATATTTTACAGAAGTAACTGCTACCACTGTTTGTTCCGCTATGATATAATCATACAATAAAGGATCCCTCTTTCTATGTATTCGCAATACATTAAATTTGTCTATGTTAAGGGTCAGTTGCCACTCCTTGCACCAAGTGCCTACCCGTTGCAGATCTTACTGCATTTCGCTGCAATTTTCTAATGCTGCAACTTCTCTGTATACTACAGCATCATCCGCGAAAAGCCGCATGGAACTTCCGGGACTATCTACTAGGTCATTTATATATATTGTGAAAAGCAATGGTCCCATAACACTCCCCTGTGGCACGCCAGAGGTTACTTTAACGTCTGTAGATGTCTCTCCATTGAGAACAACGTGCTGTATTCTGCTTGCTAAAAACTCTTCAATCCAGCCACACAGCTGGTCTGATATTCCATAGGCTCTTATTTTGTTTATCAGGCAACAGTGCGGAATTGTATCAAATGCCTTCCGGAAGTCAAGGAAAATGGCATCTACCTGGGAGCCTGTATCTAATATTTTCTGGGTCTCATGAACAAATAAAGTGAGTTGGGTCTCACACGATTGCTGTTTCCAGAATCCATGTTGATTCCTACAGAGTAGGTTCTGGGTTTCCAGAAATGACATGATACACAAGCAAAAAACATGTTCTAAAATTCTACAACAGATCAATGTCAGATATATAGGTCTATAGTTTTGCGCATCTGCTCAATGACCCTTCTTGAAGACTGGGACTACCTGTGCTCTTTTCCAATCATTTGGAACCTTCTGTTCCTCTAGAGATTTGCTGTACACGGCTGTTAGAAGGGGGACAAGTTCTTTTGCGTACTCTGTGTAGAATCGATTTGGTATCCCGTCAGGTCCAGTGGACTTTCCTCAGTTGCTTTCCTATTCCTTGGACACTTATTTCGATGTCAACCATTTTTCCGTTTGTGTGAGGATTTAGAGAAAGAACTGCAGTGCAGTCTTCCTCTGTGAAACAGCTTTGGAAAAATGTGTTTAGTATTTCAGCTTTACACATGTCATCCTCTGTTTCAATGCCATCATCATCCCAGAGTGTCTGGCTATGCTGTTTCGAGCCACTTACTGATTTAACATAAGACCAGAACTTCCTAGGATTTTCTGTCAAGTCGGTACATAGAATTTTACTTTCAAATTCGCTGAACACTTTATGCATAGCCCTCCTTACGCTAACTCTAACATCGTTTAGCTTCTGTTTGTCTGAGAGGTTTTGGCTGCGTTTAATCTTGCAGTGAAGCTCTCTTTGGCTTTTGCAGTAGTTTCCTAACTTTGTTGTTGAACCACGGTGGGTTTTTCCTGTCCCTCACAGTTTTACTCGGCACGTACCAGTCTAAAACGCATTTTATGATTGCCTTGAACATTTTCCATAAACACTCAACATTGTCAGTGTCGGAACAGAAATTTTTGTTTTGATCTGTTAGGTAGTCTGAAATCTGCCTTCTATTACTCTTGCTAAACAGATAAACCTTCCTCCCTTTTTTTATATTCCTATTTACTTCCATAATCAGGGATGCTGCAATGGCCTTATGATCACTGATTCCTCTGTTCTGCACTTACAGAGTCGAAAAGTTCAGGTCTGTTTGTTATCAGTAGGTCCAAGATGTTATCTCCACGAGTCGGTTCTCTGTTTAATTGCTCAAGGTAATTTTCGAATAGTGCACTCAGTATAATGTTACTCGATGCTCTGTCCCTACCACCCGTCCTAAACATCTGAGTGTCCCAGCCTATATCTGGTAAATTGAAATCTCCACCTAAGACTATAACAGGCTGAGAAAATTTATGTGAAATGTATTCCAGATTTTCTCTCAGTTGTTCTGCCACTAATACTGCTGAGTCGGGAGATCGGTAAAAGGAACCAATTATTAACCTAGCTCGGTTGTTGAGTGTAACCTCCACCCATAATAATTCACAGGAACTATCCACTTCTACTTCACTACAGCAACAAACATGTCACCACCAGTTGCATGCAATCTATCGTTTATAAACATCGTCTGTGACTTTGTAAAAATTTCGGCAGAATTTATCTCTGACTTCAGCCAGCTTTCCGTACCTATAATGATTTCAGCTTCGGTGCTTTCTATCAGTGCTTGAAGTTCCGGTACTTTACCAACGCAGCTTCAACAGTTTACAATTACAATACCGATTGCTGCTTGGTACCCGCATGTCCTTACTTTGCCCCACACCCTTTGAGGCTGTTGCCCTTTCTGTACTTGCCCGAGGCCATCTAACCTAAAAAACTGCCCAGTCCACGCCACGCAACCCCTGCTACCCGTGTAGCTGCTTGCTGCGTGTAGTGGACTCCTGACCTATCCAGCGGAACCCGAAACCCCACCACCCTATGGCGCAAGTCGAGGAATCTGCAGCCCACACAGTTGCAGAACCGCTTCAGCCTCTGATTCAGACCCTCCACTCAGCTCTGTACCAAAGGTCCGCAGTCAGTCCTGTTGACGAAGCTGCAGATGGTGAGCTTTTCTTTCATCCCACTAGCGAGACTGGCAGTCTTCACCAAATCAGATAGCCGCCGGAAGCCAAAGAGGATTTCCTCCAATCCATAGCGACACAAATCATTGGTGCCGACATGAGTGACCACCTGCAGATGGGTGCACCCTGATCCTTCATGGCATCCAGAAGGACCCTTGCCACATCTGGAATGACTCCCCCCAGTATGCACACGGAGTGCACATTGGTTTTCTTTCCCTCTCTTGCTTCCATATCCCTAAGGGGCGCCATTACGCACCTGACGTTGGAGCTCCCAACTACCAGTAAGGCCACCCTCTGCAACCGCCTGGATCTTGCAGACTGAGGAGCAACCTCTGGAACAGGACAAGCAGCCATGTCCGGCCGAAGATCAGTATCAGCCGGAGACAGAGCCTGAAACCGGTTCGTGAGACAAACTGGAGAGGCCTTCCGTTCAGCCCTCTGGAATGTCTTTCGCCCCCTGCCACACCTCGAGATGACCTCCCACTCCACCACGAGTGAGGGGTCAGCCTCAATGTGGCCAGTATCCCGGGCAGCCACAGCCATAGTCCGATCAGGGGATGCATGGGACGAGCTGGCCATCCCCGACAAACCCCCATCCGGACCCCCACAGTGATGCCCATTGGCAACAGCCTCAAGCTGTGTGACCAAAGCCAACACTGCCTGTAGCTAGGAGCAAAGGGATGCCAACTCAGCCCGCATCCAAACACAGCAGTCGCAGTCCCTATCCATGCTAAATACTGTTGAGCAAAGAACGTCTGAACTAATCTACAGAGAGCACAAACAATTCGACACAAAATTTAAACGGTTATTAAAATACAAGATTGCCTAGTAAATGCAGTAATGCTGCTACTTGCACACTGCTGACACACTGTTCAGCGGCAGAAGGAGACTACGCTATTTTACACTATTCAGGTACTAAAACACGATGCTACAACTCTCAAATACTATAGTACACCCGAAATTTATGAATTAAACAATGCAAGTACCCAAAAACATGCAAAGAAATTAAGAATTAAACTATGTAACAAATAAGTAAGCTAAGATTATACGACTTGCTGCTGGCAGCTGCTTATCCAATGGCGGCAGGGGGCACAATGGCTGTGGCCAACCGACACTGGCCGTTCAAAACAAAAACAGAAGACAGACGACTATGCGAATTTACACTATTCAGGTACTAAAGCATGACGCTACAACTCTCAAATACTATAATATGCTGGAAATTTATGAATTAAACAATGCAAGTACCCAAAAACACACAAAGAAATTAAGAATTAAACAGTGTAACAAATAAGTGAGGTAAGAGTATACGACTTGCTGCTGGCAGCTGCTTATCCAACAGCGACAGGGAGCACACTGGCTGTGACCAACCGACACTGGCCGTTCAAAACAAAAACAGAAGACAGACGACTATGCGAATTTACACTATTCAGGTACTAAAACGCGATGCTACAACTCTCAAATACTATAATACGACCGAAATTTATGAATTAAACAACGCATGTACCCAAATACATGCAAAGAAATTAAGAATTAAACTATGTAACAAATAAGTGAGCTAAGAGTAAACGACTTGCTGCTGGCAGCTGCTTATCCAACGGCGGCAGGGAGCACTACAGCTTTAAGCAGTTACCTCAACCAATAAAATACAGCAATTTTGAAGATGTCTCTATGGTAATGCCTCTGTGTTGTCACATCTCTGTAGGCAACTACTGTTTTCACCTGCAGCCATTAGTACTTCAGAGCTGAAAGCTGGCGATGAGCTGCAAGCTGTCAGGGATTTCTTAAGACATCTTGACTGTAGCCATAATTTGTTGTTAATATATTTCACAGAAATAGCATGCAGTGACTGCTTATAACTGTTAATGTATAACTTGACTCATCCCTCATCCCTAAAGTCACTTCTGCATGATGGGATTTACAGAACATGACATGCGAATGAATAAATGAATGAATAGGCCTACAGATGAATTGAAGCCAACAGTTTAAGTCTTTATCTCTCAAAGATTCATGTTATGCAGTTTCATATGTAAAAATGATGTGCTGGTGTCCCATTCATACACTGAATGAAATTCTATGTATAATATTCCTTGGGGTCCATTTGCATAACAAGCTAAATTGTCGCAACTCTTAGACAAGCTCCTCTAGAAGCTCAGTTCATAATGTTTTGCACTTAAAATTATCTTTTGCTGTGTCAACTTGAAAACCAGTGTGCTGCTTAATATGCATACTTTCACTCCTATCTTCTGAGTCAATTCAGCCAAAGTAAACAAAATATTTGAGAAGAAGAACTAAACAGTGGGAATACTAAGCAGAGAAGAGTATCTTCTTCAAAAGTGTGGTTATTAAATTAACTTCTCAATGCAGTTATTCGATAACAAGTTTGTTTATGATAATAAAAATCATTTTCAGTTGATTTGTGATTTACAGAACAATAATAATACAACACACAAAAATAATTTCCATCTCAACTCACCCTTCTTATAAACAGTTCAGAGTGACGGTTCATTGTCGTGGTACAGTTTACAACAAGCTCCAGTCTAACAGTACAATAAATTTAGAATCCTTTTGAATTTAAAAGAAAATTACACAAACATACGTAATTAGCCACTCCTTTTACATAGTAACAACAACATGAAAAGACAGACACTACTCACCACACAGAAAAGATATTGAGTGGCAGACTCAGCTTTCAGACTCAGCCCTTCATCAGATATAGACAACAAAACTCACATACATTCAGACAACCACAACTCAGATGGTGACTGTCATCTTTAGTCACTAAAGTCCAACAGTAATTGCATCTGAAGTGAGCAGCAATATTTGCTGAGGAGGTTAGTGTGGGTGTACAGAAGAGGTGTAGGATGAGGAAGGGGAGAGATGCAGGAGGCGCAGCATCAGAAGGCTGTGCTGATGGAGTGGGGGTTAGAGTGAACAGAAGAGGACAGAAGTAGAGGAGGAAAACAGACTACATAGGTATGCTTGCAGGTGGAGGACAGGGCTGCCAAAGGTCGAAGCAACAGTGGTTATGGGAACAATGAACATGTGTAGGGAGGGTTCCTATTTGTGCAGTTTAGAAAAGCTGGTGTTCGTGGGAAGAACCCAGATGATGCAGGCTCTGAAGCTGTCACTGAAGTCAGTGTCACTGCATGCCCTCATAGGCAGCACTGGCATCTCGGCATCTCCTTTCATCCCTGCCCTCCGTTCCTACCCTTCTTCTGTAGTGCCACTACCAACCTCGGCAAAATTGCTGCTCATCTCACATGCAGACGCAGTCAGGCCTTGGCACCTATAGAAAACAATGTGTCCGAGTGCGTGCGTGTGTGTGGGTGTTTAAGAGAGAGAGAGAGAGAGAGAGAGAGAGAGAGAGAGAGAGCAGCCTTTCTCATTGTGCCTGTCAACCAGTCAACGGGTAAGTGGCAAGTAGCATCTATCCTTCCATATTCTTGTTTGATAAATAAAAATATGGTCTTGTGGTAAGCTAGCTACAGGAGTTAAACAGCAGATGTTTAATATAACTGAAGAAATATCCTTTTTTCCAAGTAGCAGCAGCCTCATTAATTTTAATATGTTAAAATTAGCTTGTATGAATACAAAAATTGATAGCAATTAAGTGAAACTATTCTTCTATGGTAAATGTCACTATGGCAATAAGTTAACAAGAGGAGATAAACGACAGATATTTAATACAGCTGAAAAACTTTTTTTTCATAGTAGTGGCATTCCTGTTTATTTTACTATTTTAAAATCAACTTGTGTGAGCACAAAAATTAATAGCAGTTTAATGAAAGTTAATTAGTAATGCACTTTCTAAAAGCTGTTTCACTTAATTTATGTGTACCTTGACTTGTTCCCCATCCTTGAAGGTTCTCTTTTATGGTACAGTTTACATAAAACAAGGGATGAATTAATGAATAAGTTGGTGAACTTTTAGCTATCTACCATAAGTTCCCCATCCTTGAAGGTTCTCTTTTATGGTACAGTTTACATAAAACAAGGGATGAATTAATGAATAAGTTGGTGAACTTTTAGCTATCTACCATAAGTGAATAGAATTGATGGCGAGAAAGAATAAACCCCGCACTTGCAACATAACTTAATACATTTACACTAAAGCACAAACTACAAACATGATGAATTAGTGCCAAAACATGTCGAGAAGGAGCACCAGAACAAAAGAATGAAGAAGTACATACATAAAGATAAAACACATTGAAACATATCGCTGCTGGCTATATCCATTGATTGATATCACTTGCCACTACACCGGCCTCCTTTCTGAAATTCAGTGCCCCAGGCATATTGTGGTACTGGTGGCAAACAGTTCTTCTGGCCTGTGTGATCACTGGAGCAATGAGTGGAGGGTCTGTAGGTGGTATGGTATGGTCTATAGCCCAAGGTCTGTGTGGCCCCCAAGGGTCATGGTTTTGTAGTGGCCACACTCGAAGTCTCGTTGTCCTGTAGATTGAGGTGAGCATGTTTCAGGTGCTCTATGGAGACTGTTTCATGCTTTCCATTCAAGTCTATTATGAAGTCTGGCAATTTGTGCATTACTCGGAATGGACCTATATATGGTTGGCATAGAGGGGGACATACAGTGTCATCCTGCAGATAGATGTGTGTTGATGTGGCCAGTCCTTGCGTACAAAAACTACTTTGTTGCCGTGACGTTGTGGAGGATGCATGTGGATCCATGACATTCTCTCTTCTAATTGTCTACTGAAATTGGACATGTGTTCCTCAGATGGAAGGATTGTAGATATGTTGGCTACTAGTCAGCATGTAGACATACTCGTTCACCAAATACCAACTCTGCCAGTGAACAAACTAGATCTTCCTTCACTGCTAATCAAAGGCCTGACAACACCAGAGCTGTGTGCCATTAACACAACATTCAGAGATAGGTGAAGTCTTTCAATTAGCTCATTACTTTCTGTAAAGTTGTTCAAATCTGATTGCAGCCACATATATATAGCAGCTCTTGAAAAAGAAAACCACATATT